>NC_057862.1:34428333-34763750 GCF_019393635.1 Dromiciops gliroides | reverse complement strand
ATGAGTCACTGTGGGATCATTCTGATTACATTCTGATACATTCCCAGAGTTGACAATTTAATTCCTACAGTTACCAAGAAGCTCACACCTCTGGTCTGTGGAGGGCAAGGGGATCTGGGCAGGGCACTTCTGTACAGGGTCCCAGTCTATAGATGCACCAATATGGGAGAACCTCAAGGGTTGGGGGGTGGGGGTAGGAGTGGGTATTCCTTTAGATCTGTGCATGTGGAACGCTCTGCATGGGAGCAGGGCAGTGAGATGGCAAGAACATTGACACTGATGCCAGCGGACCTGAGTTAAAATCCTGGCCTTGAAACTTATTGTGTGATTATGGGCAAGTCCATTTCTCTCTCTCTCTCTCTCTCTCAGCCTCAGCTATTTCATCTGTGAAATGGGGATAATGATGCTTCCTATCTGACAGCTGTTGGAGGAAAAGCCTGGTAAACATTAAAGCACCAGGGAACGAAAAGCACTTGCTGTTGTCGTTGCTTTCACGTTTCCTAGTTTAACTTTGATCCCTTGGATTAAATTTAGAGGTAACAGAAGGGAAGTAGATGTTTGGGTAGAGTTAAAGTACCCTGACGAAATTATCAACCATATTTATAAAAGTTACCCAAAACAGGTCCCAGCTAGAATTATTTTTCTTTACCGTGAAATTCAAAGAGAACTTTTTTTTTTTTTCTGGTGGGGCAAGGAGGGTTAAATGACTTGCCTGGGTCAAAGAGAACTTTCAAAGGATCGTTGGCTGGTGAGTATACAAATAATGGGAATGAAGCCATGAAAGGGAGCAGGGAAAGCATTTGATTCAGTCACAGGGCCTGGGTTCTAATTCTAACTCTGATACCCACTAGCCATGTGACCTTTGGCAGATAACATAAAGAGGAAAGAATAAGCATTTATTAAGCACCTACTATATGTCAGCGAGGAAGTTGGGAGGACCTGAGTTCAAATGTGACCTCAGACACTTATTAGCTGTGTGATCCTGGGCAAGTCACTTAACCCCAACTGCCTTAAACATCCAGGACCACCTCCAGTCATCCTGATACATATCTTGCCACTGGACCCAGATAGCTCTGGAGCAGAGAGGTTGGTGACCTTGCACAGTCATGACATCACTTTGATGTCATGGTCCTCTTTGAGAACAAAGGACAAAAATCAACTACATGATAGAAACTGTGATAGGCACTTTACAAATATTTTCTCATTTGATCCTCATAACACCCTGTAGGTAGGTGCTGAGTATTTACAATTTATAGTTGAAGAAACTGAGGCAATCAGAGGTTAAGTGACTTGCCCAGGGTCATACAGCTAGTAGGTGTCTAAAGTGGGATCTGAACTCAGGGCTTCCTGACTTCAGACTCAGGGCTCCATACAATGTGTCACCTAGCTGAATCAAAGCATTCTGGGTCCAAATGTTCTCCTCTGTAATGAGGGAAAAGAGGATGAGATGGACATGCTCTCCAAACAGCTGTGAGACAGTACAACACATGTGTGCAGAAGGCCTAGAACTGGGAGGCCCTCAGGAGGCCAAGTTTAGGCCCTGACTCCACACCTCCCTGGACGACGATGGTTAAATTGCTCCTCTGCTCCAGACCTCATTCCCTCCAACTATAAAATGAGGGGGTTGGAATAAATGAACTCTTAGGGCCCTTCAAGCTGTGAAATCCCATGATTCTATGGTGAGAAATCTGGGGTCAAGAGAATACAATTCACAGATTTTGCCAAAGCTGAACCTTTTTTTCTTTTTTTAAACTTTTCCTTGGTTCTTTCCAGAATCAGAGAATAGGAGCTTATTCATTATTTACTAAGGTCTTAATTGGTTTTGACATTGCTAAGAATCTAAAATTACTTATACATTTTCATAATTTGACAAAGAATTTACTATACTAGAAATGATTTTCTAATTGTTTTCATTATATTATTTATTGAGTTTTGTGTTTTATTTAAATAAGAGACTCTATTAGTGGAGAGGACAGCAGGTGCGTATCACTACTTCCCAGTGTTCAAACATGGAGACAAGCCCTACTGAGATGCCTGAGTAAGAGCCAAGAAGTTAAGAAAGTTAGAGAAGCCAGATCTCCACTTTGCTTAAAGTAGGATTATTTGTAACAAACTCAGCAGACCCACTCCTGTAAATTTCATCTCAGCCAAAAGAAAAAAGAAGCTAAATAAATGAAAGGATAACAAGGGTTTTAATAACTTTAAATCTATGTGGATATTCCAAGGCACTGTGAAAAATTGTATTAGGAAGCCAGGACTCCAATTATTAAACAAGTAGTATTAATGTTAACACATTAATATTAAAGTTTAGATTTTAAGCACTATAATTCTAAGCTAATTGCCAAGCTCGATTAAAAAACAAAACACTGTAAGAAAAGGATGAGTTTAGCTTACAAGAGAAGACAACAGGCTGTAGCCACTGAATGTAGGTTACCAGTTCTGAGGTCAGTGTTCTACCACTGCAGTCTTCTGCGGTGTAGAAAAGAGCATTGGATTAAGAGGGGGGAATCCCAAGATGGATGACTCTGCTTGGCCACCTCCTTACTGTGAGCATGGATATTCTCGGGGTGGGGGGGGAGTGACTTATCCAGGGTCATCCAGAGTTGAGACTTGAACCAGCACTTCTGAATACATTTCCTTTCTATTAAGCTACACTGCCTGCCAAGAAGAAACAATGCTTGGCTACTTCAAAACCAGATACGGTATTAACTTGATGCAACTTTTGGTGGTAGACTCAGAAGCCTTTTACCTATCCAAGGCTGTACATTAAAATGTGACTGCAAGGCGGCAGCTAGGTGGTGCAGTGGATAAAGCACCGGCCTTGGATTCAGGAGGACTTGAGTTCAAATCTGGCCTCAGACACTTGACACTTACTAGCTGTGTGACCCTGGGCAAGTCACTTAACCCTCACTGTCCTTAAAAAAAAAAAATGTGACTGCATGATGTCTTCCATTGAGTCTTATCTATTGCTATCCAATTATTAGCTCTTAACTATTTACTTTGGGGAAGAAGAAGAAACAAAAAATGTCTTCTTGGCACTCACCTTGGCCTATGTGGATGGATGTGAATTCCTTGCAGCTGTGGGGAGACTGCCAGTGTGTCTATTCTGACAGGTTAGTTACCTGACGGTACCTGTCCTCTGCCAACCTTGGCTAGAACCCAGAATACAAGAGGGAAATCGAAAGGAGCAGCTGCAGTCTCTAAGAAGGAAGCCGACAAGCCTCCTAGTCCTGAATGGGAGTTTTCCTAACATGTGGCAACAAACTTCCCCAACACAAAGGCCTCTGGCTCTTAAGACAAGCCAGCGGGTAAGAGCGCCTGCTGTTGACAGCAGCAGGTGAACACCCTGCCTGAGAACTACGAGTGCCCTCTGGTTGGCAGCACGAGGGGAGGGCACTGCCACAAGGACAGAAGCTGGGATTTCTAGGAAGCTCCTCCGACCTCGCAGGTCTGGGTCCTTTCCACCACCTCTAGCATGGGGCCACTGTCACATGGGCTGGAGTCTGAAGGCTGCCTCACTCATTGGTAACAGCATCCTTGCTGTTACTGACGACCACAGAGACAGGGGCTGTATTTCCTTTCAAAGCCATGGGTGCTTCTCCAGGCAATCCTACATTTCCCCTCCTCTCGTGGGCCTCGGAGACTCTGGCAGACCTGTGACCCCCCCCTACCCTGGGGCTACTGGTGCACCACCCTCCAAGCCTTGCTGGCTCGCTGGCATCCCCTGGTGGCCAACCTTCTGGCTGGCAAGGAGCCTCCCTCCACAGTACCTAGAGCCGGTCAGTCCCTGGACAAGGAGTCCAGGGCCCATTCTCAGATCCAAAGACTCGACGTCCTTCCAGCTAGGAAAAGACCTTGCCAGGGCAAGCACTTCTCTGGCATCACCTTAGAGAAATCGAGGTCACCTCCCGCAGCAAAATGATGCCCAGGAGAGAGGACTTTAGCGGACTACCTTGGAGCACATATCATCGCCATATGAGGAAAACAGAGGTAGAAAGGGGAGCATCTACCCTGGCCGAACTACTCGGATGAGGGGGACGGAGGAGCGGCGGGGCCTGGTGGTCCTCACAGTCACAGCAGACAAGTTTCAATGTTTCTGAACCTGTTTCCTCATCAAACTGGGGGTGGGGGTGGGGAGGCTGGGCTTGATGGGTTGAGGCCCTTTCCAGCTGAGATGGTGCCTGCTCACTGAATCACTGAACGTAGAAACTTCCCTTGTAACCCCCCCCCCATCCCCCCAAAGCAGCAGAGGCTGTAAAACAGCAACAGGGAAATGATGTTGCTCTGGGAGTTGATATAATGGAGTCGAGAAATGTATTTGGAAAAGATTTACTGGATCGTGGTCATGTGGTCAAGTCCTTTTGTTTTATAGATGAGGGACCCGAGGCCCATGGGGGGGGGGGTGGTTTGCCCACAGTCACAAAGGGAGCAAGGAACAAGACTCAAGTTTCTCGCTGCGCCCTCTGACTTCTGAGAATGGATACAACCTCTAAAGCAGAACCGAAGTCAGCGGCACCCTTGTTTAAGTGTATGCATATTTTTCTTTAAAAGCACAAACTTTGCTTGCAAGGCCTCACTGAGAATCTTGATGATTAGCTGGAATTGATAACTTGGAGAATAAATGCAGAGTCTCCACAGTCTCCCCATCATCTGTTCCTCAGTGTCTGTCTGGGCCTATCCAAGGGCCTGGTTCGAGGTGCATGCCCTGCCCTTGGCTTATTTTCTTACTCTATGAGGGAGAGAGGGAGGGAGAGCAGGACCATCCGCCAGGGAGCTAACAGATGGGGAGGCCTTCAGATCAAGGCTGATTTGAGTTGAATTCAAGTCCAACTATCTGGAGAGATGCAAGATCCCATACTTCATAAGAAATATATTAGCATCAAATGTACAGTATTAGTAAAAATGTTACAAATGTGTGATTGGGGGGAAGAGCTCTGGGATTAGTCAAGAAGATCTTTACTTGTTGCTGCCGGCGCAACCTTGAATACGCAAAAACATCCTCGAATCTGTTTCCCCATCTGCAGAATGGGCTCATGATGCCCACGTCTCCTCTCCTCTTAGCCTGAAGAAATCTTTCTTGTGTGTGCCCAGGTACAGGTACCAAGTCTTCTGGGTCCTTTCAGCTCAGAGGCCTCTCTGCTTGCTCACACGTCCCAGACTACTTTGCCTGGACCTGATCTGTCTTTACCTTGGAGTTTGTTGTGGATTAGATGCAGGCTCAGTCTCCCTGGACATTCCCCACAATCTCCCCTGCTGCTCTCTTCCCTTCCACTCTACACTAATGCTGTGTGTGCATGTACACACACACACACACACACACACAGCATCAGTGTGTATGCACATGGAGATACATATCTGCCCATACTCTTGCCATCTCCTCCCTCAGACCATGGGTTTGCTTCATTCTCTGTGGGTATCTTCAGTGCCCAGCACGGTGCCTGGTGCATAGGAGGCCCGGCAGACAAGGACTGACAGTATACGGCTGTGCCACAATGGAAGTGCTTTTTTACCTTGTGTGTGTTTGTATTCTAGAGGGTTCAGCAAGGCCTTGCCCTTTTTACCTGCCCAAGAAGCGTTTGCTGGATCCGATTCTGAGCAGGCATACAGGGAGGCTGCAGAGCGAGGCCCACAGCCACTTGGGATCTTTGAGTAAGATCAGTTAGAAGAAAGCATCCTTCAACCAATGCATGTATTTTGTACAAATATGAAATCGACATTGAACTACTTTCCACACAAAAGCAGTTTATGTGGATGCTTCCTCCAGCTGACATCTCTGGAGAGCTTTCCCCAGGGCAGCTCCAGAAGGCTTTGCTTGGCCTGGCTCTCCAGATGAGAAGGGATACATGAGAGAAGGAGCTTTGGGCTCCCCAGGGCATAGGGATGCCCTGGACACTGGAAGTTCTATGTGGGCAGAGCTAAGGCTCTGAGAGGGCCAACGATGAGCTGAAAGGCTTCAGGTATGGGTTCAATGATGGAATGGGAATGTGTCCTTGCAGGACCAAGCCCACAAAGTGAAGAGAGGCCCATCCTGAGAAGATAAACATTTTTGGCCACAGAAACTCAAGATCGTTTATTGTATGAGTGGGTTGAAGTGATACTTGAAGTATTCAAGTATTTAAAGAAAAACAAATCTCTAGTGAGATGATAATGATTAAAATGAAAAGAAAAGAAGAACCTAAAAGGCCTGTATGTCTGGGGTCTAGTCCTGTCACTGTATGACTCTAGACAAGTCACCTTACCTCCCTGAGGGAAAGTCACTTTCTTCATCTGGAAAACAGGAATAATTAATTGTAGACAGACTAATTTACTAGACTATTGTGAGGAAAGCATTTTGTAAATCTTGAAGTGACCTTATACATTTATTAATGGACTGACATGATTTCCAGCTATTTGTTCTCTCTCTCTCTCTCTCACACACACACACACACACACACGTGCATACACACACATGCAAGCACGCACACTCGTGCACACACATGTATACATACACATACATTTTCTTCCAGAAGTGCTATATGATTGCAAATCAGGTCACAACATAAAGGGCAACACTACAGCATATCACCCACGATGATTTACACATGAAAAATGTCCTAAGACATATCGATCAGGAAGCATGTGATCGGTCAAGGTGCTGGCCCAGGCGGAGCACTGGTAGCCATGGAATGTCTGTTCTTAGAGGAAGGCTGATGTGTTGAGTTACTATTCCCAGGAGGACTTTTGAAAGGACCTGCGTGGGCTGCTGTTCTCTGAACTACTGGAGTGAGCTCTACATTGATGAGATGACCAATTCCTTTAAGTACCAGAATAAGCACATCACTGATATGTATTAATCATTCCTTGATTAACTGCACTATACATAAAACCTTTTCTTGACACCACTCAAGACAAATTTGTTACGTGTTTTCATAGCGATCCGTTCTTATCAACAATGACAGAGTTACAATCATGGGGCATTGGCCCAATGAGGAGCAAGTAGCTGTGGCGCTTAGGAGAATGAAATTGGGAAGAGCAGCTGCCTGACCGGATACACAGGGAGGAAAAGTAATGCTCGGAGAGGACAGGTTTAGGGTTGGATGGTACCTCCAATTCCTTCATTTGGCAAAGGTGACACAAGGCACTTACTTGGCTATCAATTTCCAAGTGATCTCAAAGAAGGGAAGATATCAAAAGGATGGAAAAGATCACAGACAGTATAATCACCAAAATAACATCAGAGACTTATATCCTCCCCTCCAGAAATTCTTTATGATAATAGTCTACACAAATATTAAGGGTACCCTTCTTAAAAATCCTAGAAGGGACCAATAAAGCTTTGAAAGATGCTTTTAAAAATAGCAGACCACAGCTAGAGTTGCTAAATTGACTGAAGGTATAGAGGATACAAGAATTTGCTAGGGCTATTGTTTGATTATTTTTTCTTTTAAAGATTTGATTTGATAGAGAAAAGTTGCCTTGAAGAGTCTCCTACAACAAGGGGTTTCCGCATGGGAAACATAAGCATCTATGTTAGGGTCACACAATTTTTTTGTTCTTTCTAGCTATAAAACCAGAGAGCTTTCCTCAGTGATCATGAGCAGTGATATCAAATGCATTCTAAAAAGGGAAATATATAATAAGCTAAAGGGGTTAGATGGTGTCATGGACCATGTTGGGCAGACAACCCAAATGGAAAGGGATTCCCCATTAATGAAAGGTTCTCCAGGCACTCTCGGTTAGAGTTCACTTTGCAATGACTACATCACCTTTGAAGGGTGATCCACACAGGAAAAGCCAAGTGGGAAAAGAAGGCATATAGCCCAGTTGTGGTTATATAAGTGGTTTGGGAGCTCACTGATTTGTCCATCAGCCCATAGGATCTTGGAGAAACACTGAAGATGAGCAATAAGGTGGGCCTGATTAAGAAGCATGAGAACAAGTTGCACTGTATTTGAGAAAGTGTACAGTTCTTTCAATAATCACAAACTGTCCCCAGACACAAAACCTTTCAAAGTGCAATATTTTCTCAGTGATTCTCTATGGCTGCTGATCCTAGAATTACCGTGATTTTAGAAATTGCCAGGGAGCTAAGCGTGACTGATTATCAATTATCAATGATTATTCGGGTAGAAGAAAACGTATAAAAGGTACCACCAAGAGATACATATGATGGTAATAAGAGGAAGGGTAAATGGGGGGGGAGGGGAGAGAGAAGGAGAGAGGGAGAACAGATTGCCAGTGAGTGGGTTGTATTGTTTTTTGTGAAATATTTATGAGGATTAGTAGGAAAGTTTCCATTGCACAGGTAGATCCCGTATGGATGATTTAGGGAAACACATAGATAGAAATCACGTAGGATGAAAAGTTAAGAATGAGTTGCAATCAGCATTGATGAAAAGGATGCTCACACAGCCAGGTTCAGAAACCAGTTTCAATCTTAATTTTATTTATTTATTTTTTGTTGTTGTTTTGTTTTTGGTTTTTTGGGGTTATTTTTGTGGGGCAATGAGGGTTAAATGACTTGCCCAGGGTCACAGAGCTAGTGTCAAGTGTCTGAGGCCAGTTTTGAACTCAGGTCCTCCTGAATCCAGGGCCAGTGCTTTATCCACCGTGCTGCCTAGCTGCCCTCAATCTTTATTTTGTAAAAAATATTTCTAAAATTAGTGCTCTTTTGCCTAAGCACAGCACAGTGCAATCAATCTTTTTTAAAAATCACTATGAATATTGAAGAGTCTGTCCTCATCATGTTGCTGTTGGTTCTCGGTTCTTGAAGAGGACCATGACATCGGGGGAGGTGATGTCATGACTTGCAGTGAATTGGACTGAAGTGAGGCAGGCCTGTGCAAAGCACTAATTATGTGCCAAGGATCGGGGCAGTACCGGGGTTACAAAGACAAAAACCAAATTGTCCCTGCCCTTGGGGAGCTAATATGATTGTATTACTATGGATGTGAAATACGGAGGAAAAGAGACTGAATATGAATCCCTGCTAATAGCTTGTGTGTAATTATTTTTAAACTAAAGGGCAAAAAAAAAATCCTGGTTAATGGAGAATTCAGTTTAATTGAACTCCACGTCTGCTGAAAATATTAGAAAGTGGGTCCTTATAAAAGAAAAATGTTTCTCCACTCTATCCCAGGTAAATATTCGACTTTAGAACCTTAAGTTTATGAGCTAAAAATCTGCCTTCATTATGTGCTTATTCCAACTGGGGGGAAAAGGTTGTTTATTTAACACTTAGGGCTGTTAGCATTGGAAATCAACTGAGTTCTTTAAATGTCTGGGGCTGGCTCACATGGTAGGCTACAGATTTCTATTTCCAGGGGCTCCCATATTGGGTGGCATTAAACTATTCTTTGTATATGAAAGGTTTCTAAAAATCTTAGAATCAAATTTAGGGCTGAAAAGGTCCTTAGAGGTGACCCAGTCCACCCCTTTACAGATGAGAAAACTGAGGCAAAGCCTGGTGACTTGTCTAAAGTCAGAGAGGTGATCCAGTCCACCCCTTTACAGATGAGAAAACTGAGGCAAAGCCTGGTGACCTGTCTAAAGTCAGAGAGGTGTTCCAGTCCACCTCTTTACAGATGAGAAAACTGAGGCAAAGCCTGGTGACCTGTCTAAAGTCAGAGAGGTGTTCCAGTCCACCCCTTTACAGATGAGAAAACTGAGGCAAAGCCTGGTGACTTGTCTAAAGTCAGAGAGGTGTTCCAGTCCACCCCTTTACAGATGAGAAAACTGAGGCAAAGCCTGGTGACTTGTCTAAAGTCAGAGAGATGACCCAGTCCACCCCTTTACAGATGAGAAAACTGAGGCAAAGCCTGGTGACCTGTTTAAAGTCAGAGAGGTGATCCAGTCCACCCCTTTACAGATGAGAAAACTGAGGCAAAGCCTGGTGACTTGTCTAAAGTCAGAGAGTGAATAATTAGCACCAATGCGTGATTCCAGGTCCAACACTAAATCCAGCAGTCCATTAGTGGAAAATGAAAACCTGATCTTGTTTCTGACATCTTTTCTACCATAGCGAGAGCTATTTTGTGGGGCAGTAGGAAGAGCTTAGAAAAATGAGAAGACCTGCCCTGTCACTTGTTCCCATATGACTTCATTTGGCTGAGGCCTTTTCCTCATCTGTGAAATGGGAATGCCAATAATTAAATTAGAGGGTCATTAGGCGGGTCAGAAAATGCTCTGTAAACCTGGGCAAGGGAGGGCTTCGGTACATGGAAAGAGCTGGGCTGGACCCAGAAAACCTGTACTGGAGGCCCTGCTTGGACTCGGCCTGGCTGTGTGAGTCTCATGGGATTCCTCCAAGCCTCAGGAGCCTCATCTGGAAAATGAAGATAATAATGCTTACACTTCACTACTTTTCATGCTCTTGTAAGGAGATACCACATCAATAAGAGTTACTACCTTCTTTTGGATGAGACTTGAAATCTCACTAGTTTAAGGAGCTCCTGGTGTGAAAATTCTGTCCATCAATGCAGACAGGCAACTCCACAACAGGTGGTTTCACAGAGTTCCCTGGGGCATTCAGAAGGTAAAGGACTTGCCCAAGGTCACACAGCTAGCTAATATGTGTCCGAATCCTCTTAGTGGTAATAATAACAACTACAGGATTGTCTAAAAAAATCTTAACTCCCAAATCCAACATGTTTACACGCTAATGAGCAGAATGGGACACAAATGAGTACAAGTGGGGAAAAAAGGTAGCAATCAATAACACACAACTGTTGCTAAACAATTAATATTTAATCCATTAAAAACTGGATCACAGACTTGCAGCTGAAAAGGATGGTCAAGTCCAACCCCCCCCCCATTTTATAGATGAAGAAGCTGAAGTTCAGAAAGGTCATGTGAGGTGCTCAGAATCCCACGGGTAAGTGTCTGGGATTTGAACTCAGACCTGGGACTCGTGACCCTGCCCACCAATACCTCAAATCTAGACTAGAATAGTACCACCTCTCCACCCCAAAAAACCCACTCCTGAAAGTTGGAAACCTTTTTAAGCAATCAAGTTCTATGACTAAAAATGATTTAGAAATGACAAGCGGGAGATAACAATCTATCACAGTGCTACTTTCTATCTTCCAAGTCCTTTACACACATTAACTAATGAACAGCCCCTGCCCTCCGCAGCTCGACTCATATATCCTACTTTTATGAATAAACAAAGCCCTCTCTTCACGTTGGTACATTTCTTAAATGACTAATGGCCTCTTCGGTCCTGATCAGCAAGCATGTTTTCTTCTCTTGCACAGAGAGAACAAAGCAGAGATCACCATTTCTCAACAGTGAAGAATGAATCGCCCCACGCCACATACGGTAGCAGTTTAACTCTGACAAGCACAAAACACAATCGGGCCTTTTGCTTCTCAAGCCATACTAAACTTAGAACCAGGGGAAGTCGGGCAGGGTGTTACATTTAGGGGGGAAAGACAAAAGTCAGCCTTTTCATAGAAAACAATGGGGGTCTCGGCCATTCACCTTTCTTGGAAATGTGGCAGAAGATGGACAGAAAGTCTCCATATGAATGTGTTGGTGTAGAACAACATGGTCCCAAAGAATCCAAACTGTCGTTGCAATGGGGGAGTATCAAAGCCCAGCCCACACTGAAATGTGACACACAAGAGCCATTACCCACTTATTCACACAGCAAACTGCTGCCTTTTTTCTTTAAGACACAGCCATTGACTACTTGCTTAATAAGAGATATTGCCTGAAAAAGAAACATTTTTCTAGAAGTAGGAACTATGAAATTTCTTTTTTTTCTTTTTGTGCGTGAGGCAAATGGGTTTAAATGACTCGCCCAGGGTCACACAGCTAATAAGTGTCTGAGCCTGGATTTGAACTCAGGTCCTCTCGACTCCAGAGCTGGTGCTCTATGGAATTCTGAAATGTCACCTGTATAGCTCTGCAAAACAGCCAACACCAGACCTACCCCCACTACTGTGTACTGTTATTCTGGGGCTGAATATCACATGGAATTCCTTCATTAGAAGGTGTTAGCACACTGTAATACCCCTGCTAATGCAGCCTTGGGCAGTGCTCACATGGTCAGAGGCTTGGGATTGATTCGGAGCCCCAAAAGGCCATTGTCTACTGCAGATGGGCACTAAACTGAAATCATTTGAGTCCTAGGCAAGATTTGTTCTCCAGAGGTGAGAGGCTAGTCCATTAACCAAGTTTTATATTAAACGTCTTGATCATTTGGGAGCAGCCCAGATGCTTTGTAATGTGTGTGGATATTTTGAAACATAGGCCGGCTGATTTCAATTAGCTTTCAAGTGAGACAGATGATAGTGAAGAGCAATATCCCAGAGCCCAAGGGGACGGACAAGGAATACTTCCTCCCTGCCAAATATGCTATCGGTCGGATGCTCAGTTTATACAATCCAGCTAATACACTTTCTCAGACTGTGCATACTTTTATTAAAGAACCCTGTTTCTTTGAAGAACAACCCTTTATAGTCACGGGAAGGGGGCATTAAAGTCACCCAGACAACATGAGAAACGGCATATTCTCTACCCATGTTTTAGAAAGCAGTCCAAAGTATTTTTGGTAGCCAATACGAATGCTTCTCTAACAAGAACAGTAGGCCCAACACAATGCACTGATCCAAAAGATTAGCAACTGAACAACTGTGATTATTCTTCCGGCATTGTGTAATGGTGATTTCAATGTGATTCTCCTCAAGTTGCCAGCTGGGTGTTCTTGAAGATTCTACCTCACTTGGTAAGTCCTTGAAGATGCCACTTCTCTACAACATCTCGAGTTTCAAAGGAGACGGTGACTTGCTCTGAGCAAGTCATAGGAAAGAATGGAATCAATTCTCTTCTTCAGAATAAAAAAGGCAGCTAGAGAAACAGAATTTCCTTCCAAATCATGGGGACTCCAACAGAAGTTCTGCAAAGTTATTTGCCCTAAGCTTTCCAGAGAGATAAAAAAGATCCATTTTCTATCATGCAGAAAGGGGAACTTTTAAAAAGAGGAGAAAAATCATTTTTACCTACAAATTCCCTCCATGGAAAAGACCTTACAAAATTCTTTTTCCCGATTGTTCTCCATATCCTCACTGAAATTTGATAGAGAAACAAACTGTTAACTCTTTAGAGCTCATTGGCCCATTCCGTAATAAGGCCGCTAGAATAAAGGTGTGGCTTCTGGAGGGTCACATGACATTCTCAGGGTCTTAATTTACTTGCCTGAAGAGCCATGCAAAGTATGGAACCCCTGCTAACATACAATTTCTTGGCATCTCTTCTAGATGTAATGCTTATTCGGGTAAAGAAAGAGCAAACAGGATGAAATGCTCAGGGACATCCTAAGGTTGCTGAAATCAATATTTAATAGTGCAAATCTCACAGAGAGAAAGCCAAACATAGCATGAAATGATGGAATTGACAAGGGCCATTTATGGTGGAATTACACTGGTAAGGAATGTATGGAGAAAATGGGCAGTGATGAAAATGGGTTTAAGCTAACATTCTCCAAAAGCTGACAGGGTTTCTTCAACACCAATATTTTTACAAGTCTTTTTATTATAATAATAGATTATTTCTTATAATCTTATAAGGGATTATAATAACAACAATCTTATAATAAGATGTTATTACTCAATCAACAAGCATATATTAAATGCCTGCTACAGGCAGTTGTAAGAACACTTCCTCTGATCTTTGCCACTACAAATATGACCTTGGTCAAAAAGTCACTTAGGTTCTTTTTCCTGAAAAAGCAACTGAAAAGTGATTTGAACCCAGAAGAGAGGAAGGGAGGTGGAGCTAAAACAGCAGCACTGAAGGAATCAGTGTAACTGAGCTCCTGAACACAACTTCTCCAAACAGATCAAATCCTGAAGGAGTCCAGAACAAGTCAGAATGAGTCCTTTGTCTGGCCCCGGTTGGTACAGGGAGACAGATCCACAGACACATGGGGAAGAGCCAGAGCAAAAGCTTGGAGCATCCAGCGTCCAGGAGAAAGAAGCTGCACACCATTACAAAAGGAGGTCCCAGACCCATACCAAGGCACTGTAACTGGGACTAGTGCCCACTGGTAGGTTTGATGCTCACTACTCAATCCTGCGTCCCAGATCCAGGGCAGAGTGAGAAGGTGACCACCTGTGTGCAGAACAGCATTTCCCGGGTAGGGAGGTTCTGCATGGTGTACCGAGAAAGGAGAAAGTTCAGAAGCCAGAAGCAGCAGCAGCAGCAGCAGGGCTATGGCTAAGACTCCAAGCACAGAGCATGGTCCTCACTTCTATCACCTAGCCCAGACTGTAGAAGAACAGCCAAGGAAGGAAACCCAGACCACAAGGAGCCTACAATGCTGCCACTGAGCCAATAGAGCTTTCCAGTGGGTTGATGGGGGCAGTAGAGTCTGGCAGAACATACCCCAGTCAGAACTTTGCCCAGCTCAGACTAGGGGACTGCAATCAGACTTCTTCCTGAATCAGACAGCTTTGGGAGTATTGAAAGCTTGTAGGGCTCCAGCATGAAGTGTCTCCAAGATCCAGGAATAAGACAACACTCAATAACCTAAGAAAGCAGCAATAGAACCAGTCTAGACTTTCCTCCAGAAGGGTGGCAGAGCCCAGTCCTAACTTCAAGTTCAAAGTCAGGAAGTGGGCTGGGAGAAACAAAAAGAACCACACCATAATGAGCTATTGTGGTGGCAAGGACCCTGAAGAGACACAAAAGCACTAGAAGAGAACGACTCTAAAACATGTACAAGCAAAGCCTCAGAGAAAAACACAGCTTGGACACAAACTAAGCTAGAATTTCCAGAAGAGATGAAGCAAGAGTTTTAAAAAAAAAAAGAGTTAAAATATATATTTAAAAATAAATGGAATGAGAGTGTTTGGAGAGAAAAATTAGAAAAAAAAATGAGAACTATGGAAGAAAGAATTAGAAAGGGGCAGCTAGGTGGCACAGTGGATAAAGCACCGGCCCTGGATTCAGGAGGAACTGAGTTCAAATCGGGCCTCAGACACTTGATACTTACTAGCTGTGTGACCCTGGGCAAGTCACTTAACCCTAACCACCTCACCAAAAAAAAAAAAAAAAAAAAGAACTAGAAAGGGAATCAACAGTTTGGCACAAGGGACATCGCCCAAGCAACAAACTTCCTGAAAATCTGAATGGACCAAACAGAAGCCAATTATTCCATAAGAAAGAAGAAATAGTAAAACAAAGTCAAAAGGCTGAAAAAGTGGAAGAAAATATAAAGTATTTCATATTTTTAAAAAACTGATCTGGGAAACAGATCGAGGAGAAACAAATTTAAGACCCACTGGACTATCTGATGGGGCACCTAGGGGCTGTAATAGAGGCCAGGCCTGGAGTCAGGAAGACCTGAGCTAAAGTCTGGCCTCAGATAATTCCTAGCTATGTGATCCTGGGCAAGTCACTTATCCCTGTTTGCCTCAGTTCCTCATCTGTCAAACAAGGTGGAGAAGAAAATGGCAAAACACTCTGGGATCTTTGCCAAGAAAACCCCAAATGGGGTCATGGAGAGTCAGACTTGACTGAAATAGTCAAATAACAAGGCCTATCTAAAAACCATGAGAATGACAACAAAAGGCTTGACTTCTTTCTTATTTGAGAAATCTTCAAAGAAAGTGGCCCAGGCCTCTCAGAAGCCAGATTGCTGGAGCTTCACTTTACAGGGGCCGACTTTCCTTTACATCATTACTAAGCACCTGCTACACACCAGGCGCTCTGCTAAGTACTAGGCATAAGGCCAGGGAGGCCCTGGAGCTTACCCTCAGGGAGCTTCCCTTCCACTGTGAGGATACAATGTGTATGCACACAGATAAAATTAGTTTCAGGAGGGAAGGAAGAAAGAACCAGCAACAGGGAGAAGGAAGATTTCTGGGGCAGGGTCTGGGGATAACACGAGCAGGAGGGGAGAAGCATGGGCACAGAAGCTGCAAGGACACCTGGACAGGAGAGATGCAGTGCCCTGGATGGGGAGCAGGGAGGAAGCCAGCTGGGCCTCTGGGGGATTCATGTGACATTAGCCTGGGAAGACAAGCTGAAGGAGGAATGGGGATGGCATTGCTCACCCTTCCTAACTCCACTCAGGCAGTGGCACCTTCAAGGACCTGCTCATTTAATCACTGTGCACACCATCAGGATTTTACCTTATGGACATGTGCTTTAAGACAGGGTTTTGAGGGAATGAATTGGATTTAAAAGCAGGGATGTCCTAGGAGGGGGCCTGGAAAGGGCATCCTGTTCAATAGTCAATTGATGAGCTACAGAAGAGCTAAAGAAGTGACCTATGTGACTCGTCCAAAGTTGGCAAAGTGGGCCGACGCAGGACTCTGGCCCACAGTCTCTGCCCGCAAGGCTGCTGCTCTTTCTACTGCAGCCTTCCAAGGCGAGGTCTATAAAAGTTAAAGAAACAATTAGGTCATCATTAGGGTATTCTTCTTTCAACAGTGGCCTCTCCTGGCACGGATAAAGTTTGGGATCTGTAGGTCACTGGAGTGGAACAAAAGACCCACCATGGCCTCCAGTATCCCTTCTTACCATAACCAGCCTCATCAGAATGATACAGAGAAGGGCTTTATTTTTCAAGAGATGCTAATAAAGCGTCTGAGTCTCATTAAGTAGCACAGTTACTTATTCACAGAATCACAGAATACAAGACAGAAGTAACTTAAGAGACAACATCAAAGCTGGAGGGGCCTTTGGGAGAAAGAACGTGGCCTGGCACACCAGGAAGAGGTTTCAGAAAACAGACTATGAGTGTGAGGGGGGCTCTCTTTTCCCCAGACTCTATTCTACAGCATGGCAGCAAGCAGGCAGAGAGGTGATGCCCTTCCGAGCAGAGCTGGACCTGAACTTCTCTTCTTCCTCACGCTTGAAGCCCAACTACAAACATGCTCCTCTCCAGACCACTTTCTGAGACCTGTCCACAAACCATTCAGAAGCTCTTTCCTTCTCCCACAACTGTTCTACCAGATACTTTCAAAAACCTCTGGTAACATACCGTACCAAAGGACGATGGCTCAAGATTTAAGAAGAAAATAATGCCTCCTTTTGTTAGTCCTGTGTCTTGGAAGTGTAAAAACCTATGAGTTACATAACTCATGACTCATGACAAACCGATTGTCAAACTTTATACTTTTGGACATCGAATTTGTATGAAAGGAATGTTTCATTCCTTGGAATCAAACAGTAATACCAACTACTAGAATCCAATTAAATTTGAGTTAGAGATAGAGCAAACGCTGGATGGGACCGAGGAGTTTGGGTCAAACCCCTGCTTTGACGGTGACATCTGTGACTTTGGACCAGTCCCTTATTCTTTCTGGGCCCCAACAACTCGAGCTGTAAAATGATGATAATCCCCATCCTACCTCCCTCCCAGCTATGTTAGAGCAAAGCTGGAGCACTACAGAAACGAAATGGGTTAGCAGTGGTTTAACTTTTTCTTTGTCTGTAATGCACATTTTTTCATGTAAGCTTAAAGAAAAATAAAATTCCTTGCCTACCATCCTCGTAAGATCTTACCTGATTTTTAAATATGGCTTTTTAATCTACTTTATGACACTCAAATGGCCTCATTCTTAGTTTCTGGGCCCATTCAGGTAAGGAAAGGAGTAAATGACATTTAACAGAGTACAGCAGCACGGGGTTAAACATCTGGCAATTCATTCCAAGTGCATGTGAAGGGTAGAAAGACAATTTCTTAATAGCTTCACTTTCCCCCACTACAATCCTCTCTCTTTCGAAAGTGTACTCTCTTTGCTATCCTAATACGTTCAGTCACTGGCTAATTGATCTTTTAGAAAGAGAGAGAGAGAGAGAGCGGGAGACTGATCTGCCATCTGTGGTGATGTAGTAAGCTGAAGTCATTCTCATTTGAATAGCACTACGGCTGCTCTCACAAATGCTGTTTTAGAAAAGGTTAATCACTTCTGAACAAAGGCAACTGGGTCAAGTAAGCATCTCCTATAGCTGTTTCCTGATGGGATAAACTAAAACTTCCTGTGGCGCCCTGGAATAAAAAGGGGCGAAGGAAGCTCTTCGTTAATGAACTTACTTCTATTTACAACCCAAGTTCAGAATATCTGTATTCACGCTGAAGTTTCCCTGAGCTCCCAACATGCCCTACAGAACACACATCCCAGATTCTATGGAATTCTGTTATTTGTGGTGGTCCAAGAGTGATAGTTGACTAACATTTATCCCAGCTTTGCTCGTGACTCTCTGGACTCATCCATGCCTTTGCACCATGAAAATGCCATCGATTCTGTGGCAACCTCCTCTGAATGGTGAGTTCATGCCTAGGACCCTGACTTCCCTGGCCATCCTAGTTTTACTTATGACTCTGAAATATTCCAATCTACCACCCCATGCTCCCCAAACCCCTTGTAGTGCCCCTTTTGTGTTGTCTTTCCCTATCAGAATGTAAGCTTTTTGAGGGGTAGTGATTGTCTTTTTTTTTTTTTTTGGTGAGGCAATTGGGGTTAAGTGACTTGCCCAGGGTCACACAGCCAGTAAGTGTTAAGTGTCTGAGGCCGGATTTGAACTCAGGTCCTCCTGACTCCAGGGCCGGTGCTCTATCCACTGCGCCACCTAGCTGCCCCGTGATTGTCTTTTTTGGTTGCTACTGTGCCTGGCACATAGTAAGCACTTAATAAATGCCTGCTCATTCTGTGTACCTATCTACCTGCCTATCAACACAAAATCTTTCTAATTATTAATAATTCCCTCATATTATATTGCTTGTAGGTTATGACACACTTCCTGTGCTCTGTAACTTAGAAGGATTTAAATGCAGCTGCAGGAATGCAGGAGCGGAAATACCACCAACTCTATAGAATCCTCTCCTGAAATTACATGGTAATCTATAAGATCCTGGTGCTAACCTCTCGGGAATTGAGAGTTGAAAAGAATTTACTGACTCCAACCTGCTGACTTTTGGTAATTAATGCTAAAGGGGAAGCAAAGCAGTTGAAAAGATGAATTTGATCTAAGGGACTCTGGCTATGCTGGCTGGGTATAGCTGATTCACAAAAGAATTAAAACCCCGCTAAGGAAATGACCCAAACCTTGTTTGGTAAACTATGGTGTGTGGGGCAAATTTGGTCTGGTGACTTTATTTAAAAATGAAAAAACAAACCAAAACAAAACATTTTAACCTGATGAGCTATACAAAAAGAGGCGGTGAGCTGTTTTTGGCTAGGATAAGCTATAGTTTGAACCCCTGGCTTAGACTCATAAATGAGCTGTCCAAATGTTCTTGAGGATATAAGCTACAAAGCAGCTAAAAGTTAACAATATATCAGGAAGAGCCAGCAAATGGCATTAAGAGTTTAGTGAACCAGCAGAAGGCAGCCATGCAGACAAAGCATGAGAGCAGATGATACCAAGAGTTTTATAGGGAAGTAGTAAGGGGATGTTCTGGTTGGGAGAAACATCCAGGAGTGTAAGTTTCCTAAGCTATATGTGGTGCCCGCTTCTCACTGGTAGTGTGAGAATCTATGGGAAAATACTTCGCTGAGTACATGGGGAAGTGGTGGTGGTGGAATTTTCCTTATTTACTTTCTTATTCTGTTAAATGAAATGCTGTTTTCTGAGTCAACATGCCCAGTGGTTTAGTCTAATAAAAAAGCATTGAGTGGAAGCTCATGAACTATGATTTTTGAATGAATGTTGGATAAAAGTATATGTCAAAAAAGGGCATAGATTTCAGGGGAACCTGGGCTGCATATTTTTAACACTCAGAACAATCTTGTGTCGAATTAGGACCATTTTATCAATTAGGAAATAAAGACCCAGGTCTGGAGTGATTTCCCAAGATCACAGTTGGCAAATACAAGCATCAGTGACAGGATTTAATTCCCTCTGATTCCACAGTTCCTCTTTTTTGTCACAACTATTTGGGATTCTGTCCCTTCTCTTCCACAGTCATCACTTTTGTTTAGGTTCTTGTGATCTGACCTGTAGACTGCACTGTCAGCCCTCTACCTGGTTTCTTTGCTTCTCTCAACTCCACTGTATAGTACATAGATTTGCTGTGACAATCTTCCTCACAAACATTCATGATGTGACTCTCATTTAAAAAGCTACAGTGTTTCCTCACTTCTTATTGGGTAAAATCAAAATGTCCATGAATATGTTACTTCTGTCTAAGCTTCAAATCAGCAACTTGAGTTTTCTGGTTCTTCTCTATGGAGATTCTGACTTCTGTATTTTCACCTTTCTATGGACGATTCTCTTCATCTCCAGCATTCTCTCTACTTTTCTCTCCTATCCATACATATCCCTTCAAGAGTTGCCTTGCTCTAAATCCTGTCAAAGAAACCTCTGATTTACCACAAGACCAGAAAAAGCACTAGACTTGGACTAAGAAAGATCTGGGATCAAATCCTAGCTCTTATACTAGCACAAAGAAGTTATTCAGTCACTTACCTTCAGTTCCCTCATCTATAAAACAGAAATGATAATATCTTACTGAGGCATTGCCAATGTATTGTGAGGAAAGGACTTTGTAAACCTCAATGTGCTATAGAAACCGGGGCAGCAATTATTAGTACTCTGCACCTCTTCAGCAGTTGGTTCCTATGGTTTCATTTTTCTTTCTTTCTTTTTTTTTTTTTAGTGAGGCAAATGGGGTTAAGTGACTTGCCCAGGGTCACACAGCTAGTAAGTGTTAAGTGTCTGAGGCCGGATTTGAACTCAGGTCCTCCTGACTCCAGGGCTGGTGCTCTATCCACTGCACCACCTAGCTGTCCCATATGGTTTCATTTTTCACTTGATATTCTGCTTTCTAACTAACTGGTTCATAATCATCTCCTCCACTAGACTTAAACGAACAAGCCAACCTCTTCTTCCCCAGGACAGTGTCTTCTATTTCCTCATTTCTAGGCTGTGTCTGCTCCAAGGCATTTATGACCGACTGATGCTTTACTAAAAGATGCTGGTCTGCAAATGAATCATAGAACTGAGGCCTGGATCACATGGGGCCCAAGATCTTGGAAGAAAGAACTGAGGAGGATAAAAGGTTTTGTTTTCCCTGGTTCTTGTCACTCAAGTCTCCCTGTAGTTACAGTTTTCCTTGAACATTTCATTTCCTTTTCTAAAAATAGTTTGAGCCTTGAAATTTTCCTGTAATGTCACACCCAGAGACATGTTCCCCTATAGTATGAGCAAAAAACAAAAGAAGAACTATCCACAGAGAAGGGGTGAGATTCCCCGAGATGACTCTGAGGACTCCGGCACTGGCCTTGCTGCTTCCAGACTCCTTCCTTTCTAAGCCATCTATTTACATGTCTGCCAAAAGAATCTTTTTAGCTCATGACTTTGTCATCGGCTACTTGAAATCTCAAAGCGCCTCCACTGCCTCCATGATAAAACACCACCTGATCAGGTGCTGAATGCGCCACAGAATCTGGACCTACCTTCCAGCCTCATTTCCCCCCACATCATTAGTTTAGAGATAGGCCTAACTAGGCCATTGGAGGTTCTTGAAATTTAATACAGTATTTCCTTTTTAAAAAAATAATAATATGGTATTTCTTGCCTCTATTGACTTGTAGGAGAACAGAAGCTCCTTGTAGACAGGGGCTTTTCTTTTCGAGGTGACCCTGAATGTGGGAAACGTCTGATAAATGCTAGCTAGGCACAGGGCTCCCTCCTGTTCCCTCTGCCCTTCAGAATCTTCACCTTCCTGCAAGACCACCTCCTCTAGGTAGCCCAGCCCAGTGCCCCAAGATGGATTGGTCTTCTTCATATCCAGTTATTCCTAGAACCCTGGAATAGTCACCACCAGCCTTCCCTACCCTGTGTGTTTCTCAGTGTTCATTTCAACTTCCCCTTTCTCCTCGAGCCCAGAGAGAAAGTCAGTTCCTAAAAGGCTTCAGGTACTGTTTATTTTTGTCTTTGTATGTACTTCAGAGCCTCATCCAGCACAGGGGCTTAGAAAGACGGGTTCAATTGAAGACTTAAGAGTCCGACAATAGAATTTGTTTCAAACGGCTCCACATAATGGAATGCTATTCCTTCTTTGTTCCGTTATTGTCCTCACTGGTCAAAGACAAGTCTAGTAACACAAGCCTAAAAAAGGCTGTTCTGGTCATGTGTGTCTGAAACACTTGTAAAGAGGACATCGGAAACCTTCAGAAATACCCTCGATGGCAAGAGGAGAGAGCCAGTCTTCTATCTACAACCAATTGAATATAGCGTAAACAAAGGGGACCCCCTCTCTCACCGAGGCTTATAAATGTATACTTCATGACAAAACACCACCAAAGCAGCCAAGCTTGGCCTTATTAAATGCTAGCAAAGTTCACGGGAATTAAATATTCATGCGTGCCATTATGCTCTAAGTATTTAATCAATTCTTAACAAAGAAAAAAGAAAATCAATGCCTTCCCTTTAGTTCTGTCAGGTTCAAGGCCACTAGGAAGAAAAGAATGGTGGTAATAGCATGTAGGTGGAAAGTGCATTACTAGCAGCAGAACCGACTTCTTCCTCAGTTTTTCTCTTGTGGCTTTTTCCCATTTTAATGGCAAACAAATAGTCTGGAAATAAGTCAGGAAAAATGAAACCTGCCTTTTGCTGTGAATTGCCAGCACATGGTCCAGTGGAGAGGCCGCTGTCTTTGGAGCCATCAGGCTCAGGGTGGGTCCACAGCATGGATGAGCTGCCTTCACGGGATCTCTGTATGTGGGGGTGGCATGATCCCTAACGTCACCATCCGACCCCAAAATCCAGCACCCCAGTTTTAAGTGATAGGAAATCGCCTACAAACCTGAAGAGATTGGCTTCTGGAGCACCTTTAACAGAGGGAAATGTTCCCCTGTCTTCTCATGAACTGAGCCCCACTGCCATGAGATGTTAAACCAACACAGCGGGCTTACATTCTTGGAACCACTGGAACCATTCTCCAAATGAGAAGAAAGACAATGAAATATGATGCAGCAAAGAGTTACCTTGGATTGAACATGAAAGTGCTTGCAAACCTCAAAGCTTGTAAGTAAGGCCTGGCTGGAGAAATGGCAAGACTGAAAGGCTTCTTGTGTTCCTCCTAACTATTTTCTAAGTATTCTTTAATGCAAACGGAACTTCAAATGATCAAGTTTATTTAAATGTGTATAATTAACAAAGTGGATGAGGTAAATTCTTAGCATATAAATATCTGATGCATGCAAAAGATAGGCATGGGGACTAAACTCATGACTTTGGTGCTACAGGGAATTTCCAAGGGAGGAAAACCCCTCTACCAACGCAAGTGGGCTGTGTTTCTGCCTCTGATTGTCTGAGATGGCCTGGAGCTGAAAAAGGTGGGGTGATCCTGCCAGGGCCCCAGTCACACCTCCAGAAACATTAGAGCAGAACCCACTAATACCACATGCACATGGGATGTTAGAACTAGGAGGTCCCCAAGAGGCCATCTTGTCTAGCCCTTCATTTTTTTTTTTTTTTTGGTGGGGCAATGAGGGTTAAGTGACTTGCCCAGGGTCACATAGCTAGTAAGTGTCAAGTGTCTGAGGCTGGATTTGAACTCAGGTCCTCCTGAATCCAGGGCTGGTGCTTTATCCACTGTGCCACCTAACTGCCCCCAAGCCCTTCATTTTATACTGTTTGTTAAAAACATGTTTTGTTGGTGCCACTTGTCTTAGAACAGCAGCTATCCATGCACACAGACTGCCCGAGCCAGCCATCAGGATAAAGAAAATCAACTTAGCAAACCTGACAAGGTACATAGCCCCCCGCCTCTCTGTGTGAAGAAAATGGGGTGTTTTATTATCCATTCTCCAGAACATTCACTGGGGTTTTCGATTCCTTCAAAGTTCAACTTCCCTTTGGTGATCTCTTCATTTCTATCCTTGTAGTAATTGTGAGCACTGTTCTCTTGCTTCTGCTTATTTTTCATCAGTTCTACAAATCTTCCCAGGTTTCTGTGAATACACAACTGTCAATTATTCTTACTGCATAATGATACTCCAGGACATTCTTATGCCATAGATTTTTCAATCAGTCCCCAATCCATGGGTACCCACTTTCCTTTCCAGTCCTGTTATGAATCTTTTATCACCTTGGGTCTTTGTTTTTGTTTTTTACTTCCTCAGGCACCTTTGTCCAGGAGTGGGATTTCTCTGTCCCAGGATGCTGGTGTACTTAGTTACTCTTCCTGTGTTCTACTGCCCTGAGTTATACCACTGCACAGATTGATACCAGTGTTTTGGGGTCTTTCTCCAAGCCCTTTCCATATGACTCCTATTTTTATGTGACTATAGGCATAGGACTTAACCTTTTTGAGCCTTAGTTTCCTCACATGTAAAATGAGAGGGTTGGGTTAAAAGATCTCTTTAAAAGCCTCAGCCAGTCCGAGATCTATGGTCCCATGAAGCTTGGCATTATCTCTGCCAATTTGCTTGGTGTGAGGTAAAACCACAGTTATTTTAATTGACATTTCTCTTCTTGTTAGTGAGATTTGTCTTGGTGTGGTCATTTACAGTTTGCAGCTTTTCTTTAGAAAACGGCTCCTATCCTTTGACCATTTATACCTAGCCAGGAAAGAATCTCAGTGTTATCTATGTGTCAGTTCCTGTACCTCTAGCATCCCAGATCATTACTGGTGACTTCTGATCCAAATTTTTTTTTCCTGCTCTTCTGTTTTCCTTCTGTCATCCTTCATTTAATGGATGAATAAACTGAGAAGTGAAGAGGCTAAGGGATGGACTCAGAATCACCAGGCTGCTAAGTGGGAGGGCTTGGCCTCACACACAAGCTTCCTGTCTCTAAGTAGAGGGTTTTTCTCACTCTGCTACGCTTCCTCTCCAGGAAAATGAGGGTAATTCAATGCAAAGGACGCTGGCAGGGAAATGCAAAAAAATTATTTAAAAAAAAACCCAAGCAGCTTTTGGAATTCCCATTGAAGTGATCAAGGCTGTTCAGGGCTTAGTCTAGTACCTGGCACAGAGTTGGTGCTTAATAAATGTTTACTGATTGATCAAGATCTCCCAGGCAAATGATTTCAGCTCTGCCCAGCTGAGGAAATTAGAGAAGAGAATGGTGAGGAGAGACAGGGAGGTTTTAAGACAGGCTTCTTAACGTGGCTTCTGCAATCCTGTGTTTTTTAGAAAATGGGTTTCTCCTCTGTAGTGTATTTTATGCATTTAAAACCACGATTCTGAGAAGTGCCCTGGGCTTGACTAGACTCCCAAAGGGATCCATGATACAAAAAAAGGGACAACCCTGGGTTTTAAGCCTTAGCTTTTCCTTAGAATGCAAACAGAACAGACCCTTATTCAATAGGCAGCCAGCCATTGGTTAGTCAAAGGATTAACCTCCTGACCCTTTAAAAAGCAAGTCTTGCATTCTATGGAGTGGAGGCAGGAGAGAGCAGTGTGAGCCTTGGCCTTGCCACTGGCCATTCAGAAGGAGGCCGCTCAGCTGGGTGACCTGCACAGCAGAGACTGTGCCTATGAGGAACAGCATGAAGACACAAGGAGAAGGGAAAGGTCGACAGGATCCACAGTGCCACGGGATGAGCAGCCATATGTGGTCCCTCCCTCTGAGCATCTCTAATAAGTGTCCTGTACAGTCCATGTGTGTGGCACTTGTGGGAGAGTGGATTTCAAGTTTATGGGAGAAATATTTTGCACTAATGTTCATGCTATACCACTTCAGGAAATGACCTCTTAGATTTGAGCTAACTGTGTACTCTGGCTGATTACTAAAGTTAAGCAAAAAATGTAGGGGCAAACCCATAACATACCTTGAACCTCAGGTAGTTGACCCCAGAGATAAAGACTCATGAGTATGGGCTGAGGGTCTGAGCCAGGAGGGGAGCTTCAGGGAATACAGACAGTCAATTCACCTTGCTAATTGTTGTTTGGTGGGTTAAAACTAAGATGAATTTTCTTTCCTTGGAGAGTCAGGACATGGAGTGGCAGAGAAACAAGACAGTGCTGGTGGAGATCCACCAACGAATTAGGACCTCCGAGCCTCGGATTATTGCTTTTGCCACTAACATACACGACGTGGAGAAGGCAGCATGAGAAATACAAAAGAACAGCCCTTTAAATACAGTACATAAATACAAGAAGAGAATTCCCAGATTTGGGAAGCCAATAATGTATCTGAGCGAAGTCAGGGCAGTGGAGCGGCTCCTTAAGGTTGGACTAAAGGGAGAGAAAAGCCTTCCTCTCAACCGAGCTTTGGAGGAAAGCTGGGAAGGCACGAGATGGTCAATTCCTTGAAGGCCAGGCCTGGGCGACTTGGTCAGCTTTGTAAATCTAGTCCTAGGGCCTTGCACATACTTAAGTACTTAGCAAATGTTTGCTCAATCGAATTAGAGAGAGAGGTTGTATCTGTGAAATAGTTGAAAATGTTGCAGAAATGGTGAAGTTAATAATTTTCCTGTAGAAGAAATTGCCTAGGACATCTTCAGCAAAAATGGGGAAGGCAGTCATGCTGAACTCTCCAGTCTGGAAGGAATACTAACAAACAGGAAATAAGGGCTACCCCAGGAGGCAGGTAATGTCTGAATGTCTAACAATGAATGTCTGCAAGGATGGGTGTGGGGGGAGGGGAAGAAGAAGGAGGGGGAAGGAGATGGCTGACCCCTCTCTTTTAAATAATATCACCCCTTTCCTTCTGTTCCCTCTCTGGCCCTGGCTACAAAGAGAATTCATCTTTGTGGGGCCAAGTATAATGAAACCCCCATTTTAGCCACCTAAAAAGGCACCAGGTCAATCCCCACGTGGGCCTCTGGTTCAGCTCACTTGGTGAGGGCCGATCCTCTCTAAGCTCTCCAGACCTAAAGAACCCTGTCTATTAGATGACTTTCATTAGTAGGTTGTTTTACACATCTTTTTTTTTTTTTTTAAGTGAGGCATTTGGGGTTGCCCAGGGTCACACAGCTAGTAAGTGTTAAGTGTCTGAGGCTGGATTTGAACTCAGGCACTCCTGACTCCAGGGCCGGTGCTCTATCCACTGTGCCATCTAGCTGCCCCTAGTAGGTTGTTTTAACTTCTGCGGCAGCTTCCCTAGTTATTTCTCAGGGTGTGAAAGCTGACCTGCCCACAGACTCTCCCCAGGAAAACGTTTTTGTAGGCTAAGAAGGGGATAGTCGCCTTTATCTTCTCTCCTGAATTCTTTAGGTCAGAGAGGGTTCCACTGTCTCCCAGGTTCTATCTTTATCATCACTACCCATCTCATCTGGGCAGTTATTAGACTAGAAGGCCCTCTTCAGTCTTTAAAGACCATACACTCATTCAGTTCTGTTTTGGGGGCAACTGGTGCTGACTGTCCTTATGGTGGTCATCCAGCTTTTCTTAAACTATTTATTAGAGCCAAGGGATTCTTAATTTTGCTATATTTTTTACTTTCCCTCTCAAGGTCCTTAAGCATTATCAATCAAAGGGTCAAAGGGGAACTTTCTCCCTATTTCATTACCAGGGGGCTTAGGATAAATCAGAAGTTTCTCCTGTGAGAAGCAAAACCAAAGATGATCAGATGACAAGACAGACATATCAAGGAATCAAGGGACTATTAAAGATTAGATTGACCAACTAGATATCAGGACAGACACATCTAATAAATAAGGAGAGATAAAATTCTATAGCAAGAAAGTCAACTGAGCTAGGAGACAGAGATAACCCCAGAGGTCAGCACCATCATTCCAGGAATATGACAAGCATCCAGCTTTCCCCGCCCCCATCCCCAAAAGGAACTTTCCACTTTCAGGTGGACACCCATCTATACTCTATAAAAGCTTCTTCCTTCCTTCTGTTCTGGGAGGAGAAGGTTTCTAAGCTCTCCTCCCCTTAAGGCAAAGTCTTCCACTTCCCTCCTGGGAACCAACCTTATTGCCAAATAAGAAACCATTTTTTTTTTTAAGTGAGGCAATTGGGGTTAAGTGACTTGCCCAGGGTCACACAGCTAGTAAGTGTTAAGTGTCTGAGGCCGGATTTGAACTCAGGTACTCCTGACTCCAGGGCCGGTGCTCCATCCACTGCGCCATCTAGCTGCCCCTAAGAAACCATTTTAATTCTAATTGGATTGTGTGCCCCTAACAATAAATACTACAGCCATACCTGGCCCTCCAGTCACCTGAAGTGCTGTTTACTCCATCCTTACTTCCCTGTCGACCATAATGAATTTAGCCACACAGCCACTACAAATAACCCATGTCGAAATATTGCCAGGCCAAATATTCTGGGTCAGGCCTAGCTTAGACCAGTCAAATGATTCAGGTCCAAGGCTGGAATACAGGGACCATGAAATGCAATAACAATAGCCTTACTAATAATAGAGGGTAACAAAGATACAATTTCTAAGGTTAAGAAGATAAGTGATTCAGATAAAAAGGCATTTCCCTTGTTTCTACCTTTGCCCCACTGAGTCAGAAAGCCATTCTTGCAAAGAAAATGGCAATTCCATGACGATGCAGACCACCAGCTCCCCATGCCTAGGTCTTTTATGTGTCAGGTAACAGAGAAGAGAAATGAGCTCTCTTCATAAAACAGGTGTCACTCCAACAGCAAAATGTCATCCCGCCATAATTAGCAAATGTTTACCAGCCTCAAGAAAACTTATCTGAAAGTAAAATGTATTACTTTCAGAGCACTCAATTTGAATTGCTTGGTTTCTTTACATCAGTATTCATTAAAGCTTGGCTCAAATCTCCAAGTGAAACTCATTTTGGTGCTGATAATTTATTTTTGCAAATTCAAAATATTATCAAGAAAATATTTTTATATTGTATTGTGCATTTATAAGCCTTTTAATTCAGGAGCATAAAAGCTCATTTTTTTGAGTTCATTAACATTAAGCTAAAAAAGCCAACTATAAATACAAAACTTGCAAGGCAAAGGAAATAAAACATCCACAACTCCCAATTTGGAGGATTTCAGTCTTGTCACTCTTTGTAAAATGTTAAGAGTGAATGGGAGCAGCTAGGTGGTGTAGTGGATAAAGCACCGGCCCTGGATTCAGGAGTATCTGAGTTCAAATCCGGCCTCAGATACTTGACACTTACTAGCTGTGTGACCCTGGACAAGTCACTTAACCCTAACTGCTTAAAAAAAAGAAAAAGAAAAAGAAAGAGTGAATGAAGATGCCTGGAAAGACTTAAGTAAAATGATGATGAGTGAAGTGAGCAGAACCAGGACAACACTGTATTCAGTAACAGCAACTTTGTGTGATGATCAACTGTGATAGACTTGGCTCTTCTCAGCAGTGCAATGATCCAAGACAATTCCAAAGAACTCGTGATGGAAAATGTTCTCCACATCCAGAAAAAAGAACCGTGGATTCTGAATGCAGATTAAACCATACTGTTTCTACTTTTGTTTTTGTGTTTACTTTTTTGAGGATTTTCCCTTCTGTTCTGATTCTCCTTTTATAACATGACTAATGCAGGAAAAAACCAGAGTGAATGGAGTCTTTTTGGTATTTTAAGGTATAGCTCATGATTCCTTGTAGAGGCAGAGTGGCACCACAGAGGCAGTCACCAACACTGGCCACTTTCTGCCTGTGGTTCTGATTCTCATCTGTTTCTGTGCTGATGATTTTCAAGTCTACCTTTCCTCCCCCAACCTTGAGTCTTGGAGACACCTTAAAATGGATGTCCAGTAGATATCCCCAAAACAGAAGTCATTATCCTTCCCCCAAACCCAATTTCATCCCTCCCTTCCCTTAACTAGAGAGGACCCCACCATGCTCCCAGTCCTTCAGGCTCACAACCTAGAAGTCATTCTGGATTCCTCACACTGCTCCCCCTGCTCCCGCCCCCCATCCAAGCTGTTGCCAAGCTTGCCAGTTTCATCTTTGCGACATCTCTCCGATATGGCCCCTTTCTCTCCTCTGATACCACCCCCACTCTGGGGGAGACCTTCCTGATGTCGGACTTGGACTCTTGCAATAGTCTCATGGTACGTGTGTGTGTGTGTGTGTGTGTGTGTGTGTGTCCTCATCCGTGTCTCCGTCTCTCCACCCTCCAGTTAGTCCTCCATTCAGTCACTAATATGACTTTCCTAAAGCATAGGTCAGACACTATCATTCCTCCTACTCAGTAAACCCCAGTGGCTACCATTGCCTTTAGGAGCAAAACCAAAATGCTATGCTTGGCATCCAAGGCCCTTCATACCCCAGAGCCCCCTCCTACCTTTCCTATACTTTACTCCCCAACACGCACACTTCCACCTAGTGTCCCTGACCTCTCTGGCTTCCTTCAAGTCCCAGCCAAAATCCCATCTGCTACATTTCCCAATCCCTCAATTCCAGTGCTTTGCCACTTTAAGTACTTCTGATTTATCTCATGGAGAGCTTGCTCTGTATGTATCTTTGCTTGCATGTTGCCTCTCCCACGAGACACTCTGAGCTTCCCAAGGGCAGGGACTGTCTTCTGCCCTTTGCAGTCCCAGCACTTAGCACGGTGCCCAGCACATAGTAGGTGCTTAATAAATGTTTATTGATTGATTGATCTGTCATCTGTAAAGAGAGGAGATTTTATGCTTATTTAGGAGTCTGAAGGGACCTTTGAAGATATGCGGTTTAATACCCTCATTTTCCAAAATCCAGAGCAGCTGAATTGGCCCAGGTCACACTGGTGGGGAATGACAGAATAAGGATTTGAACTGAAATCCTTGAACCCACGATCCTCATGATCTCAAAGATCTGGTCATGACATGTGATGTTTTATGATTCCAAGACACCCCCCCCCCCCCGCTGTCATGATATGTGTCCTCATCTTCATCAAGTGCTCCAGCTGTGGACCCTCACTCTTCTCCCCAGGGACGACCCAAGGGAGTGTGGGGTAGTGAAATGACAACTTCACTGGTCTGGGAGTGAGAAGGCCTGACATCTGGCCTGGCTCCAACACTTAACAGTTCTGTGACTCTGGGCAACTCAAGGACAAGAATGTAAGCAAGCCCTGTAGAATGAAAGCTTCCTGCGGGCTGGCATGCAGGCAGGTGATGAGTTCCAGGCACTTGAATCCCACTTTCCGGTTGATGGAGTGCTTTCCTTTCAACAGCTTTATGATGACCCAGTGTCAGAGCTGACAGTCAAGCTCAGGGCTTCTAGCGTCACGCACAGATGGCCTTGCAAGAGTGTCTTTAGCGTCACTCCTGGGCAAACTGTGGTTTGGAAGCTGTGGCAGCCCATGGCTGCACCTCTTGGGGTTGGAGTGCATGGGCCAATGGCACCAGGAAGACAGGCAGACACCGGTGTCACTAAGAAGGGCTTTGGCTGCAGGGAGCGTCCCCAGAATGGCCCAATGCTCCTGAACTCTGAGGCCTGCCTGTGCTGTCATCCAAGATACACATGTTAATGGACTAATTCACCGACTACTCTGTTTAGTTACACGGCTCACTCTTGGCAATAAGAAGCTTTCAGCCGCTTTGGTTTATTTTCCTTAAACCGTGAATGGTTAGCACATCATAACAGCTAACATTTATATGGAACTTTGAGGACTGCAAGTGCTTCTCTAGTCTAATCTTCAACGCCTCAGGAAATATAGATTGCTATGAATCCAGATAAAATATTAGCATTTCTGGCCATCCTGTCTCTGACTCACTTTTAGCCTGTCACCCACTACAATTCCCAGGTCCTTTGTATATGAACTATTGTCTAGCAATTCAGGGCACTGGGCTTGGAGGGAGGATGTGGGTTCAGATCTTCCTTCAAACTTTTTACTAGCTGCATGATTTGGGGTAATTCATTTAAATCTCCCTTTGCTTCAATTTCCTCATCCACAAAAGAGGGGGTTGTCAACTGGATGGCCTCTAAATTCTTCTAGATCTAAATCTGTGATTGTCTTTGTTCACTTATGCTTGTTTTTGCTTAATTTTAATTTTATTTTCACTTACAAGAAAAATAGAACCCATCACAAATATGTATAATTATGCAAAACAAATTTCTGCATTAGTTAAATTCAAAATAAAAAAAAGGCATGAGAAGAACATATGCTTCAGTCTGCTCTCTCTTTGGAGGTGGGAGACCACACTTCAGCATGAGTCCTTAGAATTGTGGTTGGTCACTGTGTTGATCAGAGTTGCTAAGTCTTTCAAAGGTGTTACTGTATATACTGTTATTCTGGTTCTCACTTCACTTTGTATGAGTTCATACAAGTTTTCCCAGATTTCTCTGAAATCATTCCCTTAATTTTGTATGGCACTACTGTATTCTATCCTATTCATATACCATAACTTGTTCAGCCATCCCCCAACCAATGGGCATCCCTTCAATCTCTAATTCTTTACCACCACAAAGAGAGCTGCTGCAAATATTTTTGTACATACAGGTCCTCTTCCTCTTTCTTGATCTCTTTAGGGCATTGGTCTAGTGGTGGTATTTAATAGCTTTGGGAGCACAGTTCCAAAGTGCTCTCCACAATGGCTGGATTAGCTCTCACAGTTCCACCAGCAATGCATTAGTGTCCCTATTTTCCCATATCCCCCGCAGCATTTGTCATTTTCCTTTTTTGTCATCTTAGACAATCTGGTGGCTATGAAGTGATACCTCAGAGTTGTTTTAATTTCCAGTCTATACTTGTTAAAACACATTTGGCAGTTCCCACTACCAAATAAAAGTTGTTTTTACATAAAATATAATTTATCATTATAAACTGGAAGACTCTTGATGGAATAATTTTCTGGTTTTGTGGTTTTCCTGGTAAACATAGAAAGGGGTTTAAGAAACTTGTCATTGAGACTTTATTAATAATGGCTTATGGGTTGACAGAAATGCAGACTAAGATACGTTGCTGACCATAGCCAGTGTGGATATTTGTTTTGCTTGACTGTACATATTTGTTACCAAGGCTTTGGTTTTCTTTTTTTCTTTCCAGGGTTGGGGGAATAGCAGGGATAAAAAAGAAATGATTGATAATTTAAGAAAATAAAATCTAATTAAAATAATTTTCTTTTTTTTTTTTGCTGGGCAATAAGGCTTAAGTGACTTGCCCAGGGTCACACAGCTAGTAGGTGTCAAGTGTCTGAGGCCGGATTTGAACTCAGGTCCTCCTGAATTCAGGGCCGGTGCTTTATCCACTGCACCACCCAGCTGCCCCTAAAATAATTCTTTTCTGGTCAGAGGAAATGAGTGACAACTGCTGTGTGTTTATCAATCTAGATGTTGCAAAAATGAACTGTTGGGGCAGCTAGGTGGCGCAGTGGATAGAGCACCGGCCCTGGAGTCAGGAGGACCTGAGTTCAAATCTGGCCTCAGACACTTAACACTTACTAGCTGTGTGACCCTGGGCAAGTCACTTAACCCCAATTGCCTCACTAAAAAAAAAAAAAAAAATGAACTGTTATTTCTTTGCATCTGATGAACTAGAATTTCTATGTTCTAAAATTCCTTCTACATTCCCCAGAGGCCAGAGGTCTGATGTCTTGTTACAGCCACTTCCTTGGCTGTGCAGTCTTGGGTATTTGGGGGCTTCTTGCATCTCGGTTTATTCAGTTGTAAAATGAAGAGCGGGGATTAGATGACTTTAAAATCCATTCCAATATGCAGATGAGGAAACTAGGGTTCTAAAGAGCCTCATTGCCGGGCCTGTGGTCACAGGGTGTCCAGTGTCAGACGGAGGGTTTGAATCAGAGTCTCTTTTGACACTGTGCCGTCTTCCCTTTCAAGGACAAAGATCAATACGGATCCCCCTCATTACCTGGGAGGGTCCAGGCGGCAGCAATCAGCGCCAGGTTGTCTGGCTTTGGATAGCCCTGTCCTCCCCAAGGGTCTTTCTTTTGCTTTGACTTCCAGGGCCATTTTCTGGAGAACATCTCCTTGTCTAAATCTCACTGAAGGTAAGTGCTCAGCAAACCACTGAACAAAGCTATGTGCATAGCCATCACCATAGTCACCCCTGGTTCTGAGGGTCAGAGGACCCAAAGAACTTCAATGGGATCTCAATAGTCACTGAATCTAAACCTCACCGGGGCCCATGTGGAGCAGGACACTAGCCCAACATTCTGGACCTTGCTGTAGAAAGAGTTGGGTCAGGTCCCGAGCTTCCAGCTCTCTGTCCAAAGTTGTTTCCACGGAATCAAATTACTTCATGTTCTCCACTTGTTTCAGGCTGTGAAACAAGATTATAAGCGCCCTGAGGACAGACGTTTAGTATCATATGTCTGCTTGTATCTTTCACAAGAGCTGGTTGTGCTCCCGGTGAAAACTCAACAACTATTGGTTGATTTCATTTGCCTAAGAAAACAGTAATAACAAGGAAGAAGATGGCTGACATTCATGTAGCAATGTACGGTTTGCAAAGTACTTTACACATATTACTTCAATTGAGAAGAGTATCATGGCACATAACCTCCGTGCATCTGTCCAAAGGCTGACCCTAATTAGGCTGAATCCCCAATACAATAAAGACTTTAAAACTATCAGAAGCTTGATATATTATATGGGAATGCCTTGGTTAATAGCAGACCAGAGAATTAAAGCCATTTGGAGAAAACTATTATAACTCTGCTTGTAATTTAAATGAGGTAGTTCAAAAAATGATAATGGGCCCCACTAATTTCATAATATTATTTCAGTAAAGCTTCAGGATGATGTGTGTGGACTGATATATACTTGAATTAAAATAAAAGGAACCACGAGTAGTTTACCCTACCCAAGGCCATTTTTTTAACATAAGCTCAAAAGACAGACGCAAACTTTAATTTAATAAAGGAAAAGCACAATGGCATTTTACCTGAAACAGAGGGAGTTAAAATTAGACAACATTATATAAGCCGCATATGGCTTATTAGGCGTTGCCATTTTCAGCATGAAAAGAAATTTCTTAATTTCTCAGTAATCAAGAACAAAATTTTCTTTTTGTTTTGGGTATTATTTGGGGGCATGTTTTTTCCTTTAAGATGTGCATAAAACTAAAATAATGAATTGGATTAATAATTAGTAATGCATAGAGAGTTAAAAGGGATCTAGAGTCTTCTATTTCAAATCCCTTATTTACAGATCAAGAAACAAAGGCACAAAAAAAAAAAAACAAAGGCACAGAGAAGTCCCATAATTTGCCCCAAATCACATTATTAGGAAAGGGCTGAGCTACCAGAGCCCTAAACCTTTGAGTTATAGAACAGAAAGGCAGGACTTTGGTGTATTGGAGAGAGTCCTGGATCTGGGGTTGGAGGACACTTGGGTAGAAATCTTGGTTCTGCCATTTATAACCCATAGGATCTTGAGCCTATCTCTTAACCTGGGCAGTGCCCAATCACCTCATCTCTAAAATGAGGGGTTTGGGGCCAGACCTCTAAGGTCCTTCCTCCCAGGTCTAAAGTCCTAGGTTGATAAGCACACCAAAAAATGAGATTTAATAAATTCTCAGCGACAAGTTTCTTAACAACTTGCCTCAAACCCAGCAAATTATCATGGAATCAAGAGTCCTTCAATATGAAAAGACTAACTGCATCTTCTGTACAAACAGACTTGTCTTTTATTTGATACAGATGCAGAACTGGTTCCCAGGCTTCTATCTCATACTTTCTGAACAAAAGTGTAAGATTTTTTAAATTTGTATTAAATAAGTGGTCTTAGAAAAATTAAGAAGACATTAATGAACAAAAAAGCTAATAAAACATCTTGAATTCTCAAAGTAAAATGGGACAACCTGGAGCAATCTCAGTCAAGTCAAGAAACATTTATTAAGCACCTCCTATGCTAAGTGCCAAGAATGCAAAGAAAGGCCAAAGGCAGCCTCTGTCCTTGAGGAACTAACAATCTAGCATACAAATAACTATGTGTAGAAAAGCAATATAGAGGATAACTAGAAAATAATTGAGGGAAGATATTATTCTACCCAAATTACTGAAATATTAAGAAAATGAAAATGACTAAAACAATTATATCCTCAGTAAGGTCTTAGTTTTAGGAACAAATGCTTTAAAAACAAGCAATTTAAAAAAATCTGTATCATTTTGTTTGGCTCCAAGCCTAGCTGCCATTCCCTTTGCCAGTGATGGTAGGCCATGCTGAGGTGCAGTAAGCTTTTAGTCACCAACACTTTCAAGGAAAGGTTGGCTGAACATTTTCATCTCTACTGGGATTATAGAACCACAAAATCCCCAGAGCTGGGAGCAGTGAGGCCACTTATTGCTGATCTAACTTGACCAAGCCCTTCCCCTGCAGGCAGGCATCCAGAGGATCTATGCTTAGAGGTGGGTGAACTAGACAATCTTGGATGCTACTGTCCAGACCATGCCAAGTTCTGCTTTTCTTCATCTCGGCTGAAAGGTGGTGATGGCACCAATGCCAGGTGGAGTGTTGGGCAGAGGGCAGCCCCGGTCTTGTTTTGCAATCCTTGTGGCTCACCTGGCTCTGCTGGTAGAGGCCTGCTTCTGTGCTGGGTCCTCCTGGGCTGTGGATGGGGCAGCGGGATGAGGAGGAATCTTGGTACTTACAGGCTTTCTCACATCAATTTACATATTATCGAAATAGCAAAACTACTGTCTTACAGTGAACTGACACCATGAGAAACGCTGTGGAGGTTCCATGCTCAAATGACAGTGTCATGCAGCACTCACCCCTTAATTGGGGCTGGGATGGGGGACCAAGCTCTGGTGTGACTCAGGTAAGCCCCTTCTCCCTCACATGGGCAAAATGCAGGGGCTGACTCAGGTGCCAGCCCTATGTCGGCTGAACACGCTAGGGCCTGGCATCTGTGGTATGCTTTGTTATCTGCAATGCATATCCCAATGAATCATGCTCTCTGACCACCAGAACGGCCACGTAAGGTATGGAGGAGAGAGGCTTCTTCTCCCAGAACAAATGAGCTCAAGATCGCAGAGTGCAGAGCGTCTGGACACCAGAACCAGCCTTCAGATGCCTACCTTCAGCCATGTACGGTGGTGCTGAATGCAGCGGTCTAAACATCTGCCTTGACAGTGAGATGCTGGAAACAACGGTGCTTCCCTGGATCTTCATCATCTTGCTTGATTGGGATGAGATAAACCAGACCAGAGTGTAATGGGTGAGTGCTTCCCCACAATCCTTTGAGGTAGGAAAGCAAGATGAGAAGTACACCAAGAAAACTACCCTTGTCATCTCCTTACTTCTCGTGGCTTTTAACTCTGTTGGCCATTTGTGCTCCATCCCTGGCCAAGAGAACAGCAGCAGGAAGGGATGGAACAGGCCTGCTTCCCTTCACCGGCCTCTTCCTCCTGTGATCCTCCTCTCTGCCCTCATGTGGAGGGGGCCAATGATAAGGCTCTCATTATTTTTTCCTCACACAGGACAGGGCTGCCCGCTGTGCTTCGATTCTGTTACCTGTGCCTGCTTTTCTCTGCCAGGCATCTTCTTACATCTAAGTTTGATGGAGGGGTGGCACAGCTCTGCATGTGAAGAGCTGCTGTTATTTCTCCTTGGTGTCTTTAGAATGTCATTCTTGGGGGCAACTAGGTGGCGCGGTGGATAAAACACCGGTCCTGGATTCAGGAGGACCTGAATTCAAATCCAGCCTCAGACACTTGACACTTACTAGCTATGTGACCCTGGGCAAGTCACTTAACCCTCATTGCCCCAGGCCCCCCCCCCAATGTCATTCTTGAACATTTCCTATCTCTTCCTGGGCTGGCCTCCCCGCTCTGGAGACTCACCTGATCTTGCTTTGAAAACCCTCTTCCTTCCTAGAATCTAGGCTAGCACAGGTCACATGATGCCTGGTGTTCCTCGTCTCTATAAGAGGTTCTAAGAAAGGATGGTCACTTCCCAATGGTAGCAACATTTCCACCCCAGTGACCACGTCTTCCCAGATGATGCATATCATCATTAGCTCCTGAAGAGAATCAATTGTGTTGATTCCTCCAGCTTTTGAAGGATGAAATTATTAAATGTTAGTTTAGCAGTTTTACCTCCTGTAGCACTTTATGAAATGTCTGTATCTCAAAAAGCTGCACTTATGTACACATCGAGCTGTATGCGAGTTTTGGAAAATTTTCTGTTTTTTGAAAACGTTGATTAACTTAAAATTCTGTAATTATTCAGTAATATAAAAATGCCTTAAACATTTTATTTTATTATACCACCAACCATTTGGGGTCAGTGAGCTTGGTAGAGCTGAATGAGTAAATAAGGTCTTCCTCTAATTTCCTACTGTGATATCACAGCCTGGAGGGGCCCTTTCATCCCCTAAGGTTATACATGTTTTACAAGTTCTGGCAGGCCCAACCAAGTCAGAAAGAACTAGAGGAAGGCAAACACCTGTGGCAGGACCAGGTGAGCTACCTTCAGAGAGACTCAAACCCAAGGTGGCCGTCAGCCCACAACTACTCAAGGACTGTCCACACTAAAGGATGGCAGAGTTGTGATTGGAAGCCTTTCTCAACCCCTCTTAACTCCAGAGTAGTCTTCTGTTAATTATTTCCCATTTTTCCTGTAAGTAGCTTGTTTCTACATATTTGCTCGTTGTTTACCCATTAGATTGGGAGCTCCTTGAGGGCAGGGGCTTGCTTGTGCCTTTTAAGAAACCACAGTGGTTGGCGCAGTGTCTGGTACATGGTGGATGCTTAATAAATATTTATTGACTGAGGAGAGCAAAGATCTGCAAGAATCCTGAGAGTATCAAACTAAGCACCTTAAAGGAACAGAGATAGGGAAGAAAACATTCCTCTTTTTTAACCGTGTTGTCCACTCTCTTCAGGTACGATGCGCTAACTTTTACACATGATTAGGTGGATATATCATTAAAATAAAGATCATAAGAAGTAGGCCTTCACTCCATGTGATGTCCTACAGAAATAACTATTTCCAACTGTCAATGAACAGTCCACTAAAGCTGCCAAGCCACTGCTAGATCTCTCCAGCTGAGCGAGCTCCTCATTAGAAGGCGGGAGCTACAGATGGTGGATGTCAGGGTTGACTCTCCCCACTGTGCTCTCTGACCACACTTCCCTCCTTCCCATCTCTTTCAAAGTAGGGCTCTCCAGGTTCCTTTGCCAATGAAGCTGAACCATTCCTCAGTCCTGCATTTCCATATCAGAGAATGAAGATGTTAATAATGTTGACCCCACATTACACATCTCTGTTTGCTTTCACTCAAATTCTTTGGGAGAAATAAACGAAGGCTTTCATGTCACAGGAAATGAGCAGCAGAACGGGATGGCTGTGGGTCCCACGAATTAAAAGAAACCTCAGTGTCTCCAATGCATGAAACAATCCAGCCCTAATTATAGCCAGCTGGAGACAGCTCCATTTCCATTGATGCTCAGATCATTATCCAATCCTGATGGATGCCCTGCTGTAGATCCCAAAGAAATGTTCACCCCTTTATCATTTACAGCCTTCAGAATAGTTTTTAATGCCATTTGGAAAAAGACAACTTTGTGATGAGCAGTATCACTTTATTTTTCTTTTAATGTCTCTACATCATCTGATTATACTGGAAGGAATTCTAAATAATTTTCTGCTCATCCAGATGGCCCGATTCTGCTCTCACCCTTTCAACAACAGAGAAAGCTGTTTGTTCCCTTTGGTTCCTTAAAAGGGTTTAAATGTCACAAACTAATTACGAATCTTCCTATTCGATGCATAAATGGGACAAACAAAATCCTAAAAAACTCCACAATTTTGGTACGTTCACAGCTATGCTAAAAACTAAGTTTACGAGGATAATTTAATTAGATCTGAAGCCAGTAAATGTTAAGATGCCTGGCCCCTACTGTAAAACAATATACTTTTATTTCATGAAGCAGATAAGCTTCTAATTTGATTAAAAGTCTCTCTTAAAGATAAATTCTGGTATTAATTTCTTAAGAAAACTGTATCAACAAAATTATTAATATGGTCATGTTTTGCATAATTGCACTTGTAGATATAGGTAATTATATCTAATTGCTTACTGGTCAGGGAAGGGGGAGGGGAGTGAGGGAATGAGGGATAAAAATTGGAACCCAAAACTATGATTACTTTTAAAAAGTTATTAAAACAAAACGACAAACAAAAAAGAAAACTGTATCAAGAAGCCATTTAACTGATGGGCTACAAACAAATTATTTAAAACCACTAGGGTCCTAAATTAGGTCACACAAACTCAAAAATGATAAATGATTTAAAAAAAATGGCAAGCACTAGGTGAGTACTGATAAAGAAAAATTCCAGCTCAGGGAAAAAATACAGGCAAAATGCCTTCTAAGTAAAATCATTGTTCAGTGAACAGCCATATATCAAGATTACAGTTCTACTTCTGGCTACTTATTTTTTAAAAAAGAAAAAATCTATCATTTCAAAGCCACAGCAAGTAAGGTGCTTTGGTTATCAAGTTTGTAGTATTGCTTTGATTTTATAGCTTTATGAACAAATCAAAAAGGTGACTGAAAAAGAAATACATGGAAACCCCAGCTGGATGGTATAAAAGCTTGCTAACTAACTGTTGGCCCAGAAGGCGGGTGTCCCTTCCACATCCTTCTCCCAATGTAGTTTTTCAGGTTCTGCTTGAAGACCTCCAGGAATGAGGCAGTCTTGTTGCTGGAGGCTGCGTGTTCACTCCTTTGATATTTCGACTTTGGCCTTTACAGTTTTTCCTAGCTTATGACCGTTACACACTCAATTTTTTAGTGACAATGTTTTGGGCATCTTGAATCACCGATGACAACACTTTTTTCCTTTTTCTAAACCATGTTTTAGGGAGGTGGGAGTTATGGAGAGGGGGAAAGATATGCCCCATTCCCTGGATCAGAGCCAACAGAGGCTCCCTTTTGCATGTCATCCAAGGCCTAAACTTCTCCAGGAGCCCACCTTTACACCTCTGCTTTTTCCCCAAAGTGGAACCTGCACACCAGCCTGGCCAACGTACTGTCCTAGACCCAAGTGCTATCTCCTCCTGCCTAGCTCCAGCTTTGGGGAACATCACTTCCTTTCTCTAGCACGGTCCTTCCTGGCCCCTCCCTGTCAATCAGCAGCACATCCCAAATCAAACTTTATCTCCTCCCTTCTTTTATGCAGAAACATAGGATCTAAAAACGGGGGGCCTTGGAGGTCATCTAATTCAATTATCATTGTACAAAAGAGGAAACCGCAGGCTGGAAACGTGTCCAAGGTTATGGGGGTAGCGAATGGCAGAGCTATGATTCACATTCGACTAAAAACACCCCAAGCGACTGGTCCTATCTCTTTTTGTTCTTCTCCAACTGGATAAAACTGGGACACACTGAATGCACGTCCCTTTCTTCTGTCCCCACTGTAGCAATGAAGCAGACAAGGTCCTCGAGGCCCTGCACCCAGGGAAGTAAAAGCCAAGTATACAAAGTCATTCCAAGAAGGACGGAGGTCTCACAACTTTGGGGAGGGGGCAGGGAATCAGGGAAGGCTTCCTGTAGGAGGCAGCATGGAAGCCGGGCTTTGGGGAAAATGACAGACACTACAAGGTGGTGAAGAAAAAGACAGGAAGGGAAGAAGCCTTTATGAAGCACCTAGTGCTGGGTGCCAGGTACTAGGCTAAGTGCTCGTCACAAACATCCCATCTGATCCTCACAACAACCTTGGGAGGGAGGTGCTATTATTCCCATTTTACAGATGAGGAAATTGAAACAGGCAGTGGTTAAGTGACCTGCCCAGGGTCACACAAGTATCAAATGTGTCTGATGCTGGATTTGAACTGACTCCAGGCCTGGCCCGCCATCCCATGTATGACTTAGTTGTACCAAAATTATTATTAGTTAAAATTGATATTCTTTTTTTTTTTTGGACTGGGCAATTGGGGTTAAGTGACTTGCCCAGGGTCACACAGCTAGTAATTGTCAAGTGTCTGAGGCCGGATTTGAACTCAGGTACTCCTGAATCCAGGGCCAATGCTTTATCCACTGCGCCACCTAGCTGCCCCGATAAATTCTTAAAATGATTATTAATCTATTTAATAATCATCCCATTACATGTTAATATAAATAACATTTTAAAGTAAAAATAACTTTAAAAAAATAAAAAAATGTGAACTTTTTTTTGGGGGGGTATATCTCTTTAACGTATGGCTTACTAGAAGACAGATGGGTTCTACTATCTGCTTCTGCATTCAGCCTGTGATGTTGTTTTGGTTAAAGTATAAGAGGAAGATCTGTTTTCACACAGAGAGAAAGGGCAGGAAGGTGGGAACAAGCATTTATTAGGTACCTATTCTATATAGCCCCGTGCTAAGACTTTACAAATATCATCTCATTTGTTGCTCACACCAACCCTGCCAGGTAGGGGCTATCATTATACTCATTCTACAGTGGAGGAAACTGAGGCAGAGGCTAATTTACCCAGGGTCAGACAGCCAGTAAGTGACCCTATCCCCTGTGCCCCCTGGCTGCCTCTAAAGGAGAGTCTGGGGTGTTTGTAGCTAGAAAAGGGAGGAGTATTTTAAAAGACAATTGACATTCATATTATTATGAAAATAGTTTTGACCTCTCTGACAGCACCTGGAGAAGCCCAAGGAGCCCAGAGATCCCATTCTGAGATCTGCTGACTTAAATCAAGACACAGAATCTGCCTATCCCAGATATGTTTGGCACATGATATGATAAGTCAGACGTATGTTTATCAAATTTGCAAACGTCAAGCTGAGACCTTGGGGAAGGCAAAGGAAGACAGGATCAGGATCTAAGAAGGTCATGACAAGATGGAGCCTTGGGCTCAATCTAATGAGACTAAATCTGGTGAATGAATGATATTGAGGCCTCTGGTTAACATCCACATGCCCTTTATCCATATCCACTGCTCCAATCTGTGGGCCTATGGAAAAAAACAGCAAGTGGGTTTTACGTAGGTTGTGTAAGTCTTTGTTCACAGTAGTTGAAAATAAATTTAGGCTCTGGAAAATTTGTTGAATTCCAAGCATCCTTCAAATTCATGTATTTGATCCCCAAATTTCAATGCTCTCTCATTTATAAAACATGAAATTGAAAGCTAAGTAATGCTTGCTAGCAGAGTGCAGGGCGATTATTCAGAAGCGTCCGGCCTCTTGTGAAATGGAATAACACACAGGAAGACAGGAACAGACTACGGAGCAAAGCATTTTCAGCAGATGACATCACTGACAACCAATTAGGCAGTAGCAATTATGGCCAACATTCGGAAAATGTTTCTTGATTTTAAGGAAATAATTAGATCCGTTAATTATGGAAAAGGCAGCTCGGCCCAGCTGTTGGCTCTCTGATGGTTCTGCCATTTGTTTGAGGGGAATGATTTTCTTAGGAGGATTCCCCTGCAGCTAGGTTTTATTTCTATGCCTCAAGCATACAATTTGAACACAGGACAACCTCCAGGGCTCCCCCCGCTCCCCCGCCATAGTAACAAATACGCCCAACCAGGAGCATATTTTACATAATGGCATGTGCCAAAGCAGATTTGGGCCAAGAGAGAGAATGAATGCAACTCATCTCTGATTTCTAATTGGTAAATGGGAGAGAGATTACAAGCTCTTGTTTCAAATGTCTAGCAGCCGGGTTCCTATGGCAACTGCATACACAACATATTCTCCCTGAAGCACAGTCATCTAATTCCTTACATGAAGTTATTTATTTATTTCCACTCTTGGGAGAAATCCTTCATTCAGCCTGTACGAAAATTAACCAATAGCTTTCTTAATTAGCAATTTATCCAGAGGGGAGGGAGGTGCTATCCTTTTTTTCTGAGTGTACTTTCTACTAAAGTCACAGCACAGGCTAAGCGATGAGGGAGGGGAGGAGAACTCTTTCTGTATAGGAACTATGTGTGCACAAAATGCCCCTAAGGATCCTTCAAAACCAGACGCAGAAATACTGGGGAGGGGCCATGGCAGGGTGGACAAAAGAACTCCAAGGCTCCCCTTGCACATGGGAGAACCCCGAGTGCTGGGAACATTCTTCAGCTGCCTTCAGTGGGTCGGTGGAGGGCATGCATAGGAGTAAGGATACAGCCATCCATGCTGAGCGTGGACCAAGGGATGGCCAGAGGAGAAAGATCAGGGAATCCTATCAGGCTGCCTCACTTTGTCTCCTCTTTGAGACTGAAGTAATTAGCACAGATTCGAGTGGCAACAGATGGAAGAGATCCCATATTGGATTTGAGCTGACTATCACATTAACAACAATTTCCCAAAGTCCTCCAGGGGACAGTGGATCAATTAGCATTCTGCAGTGTTCAGAATATTGAAGGGTTGTGGTTCCCTCCTTCCAGGGGTTAGATAGTGAAGGAAATTTTTCAGCTCTTTGACTTCAATTCTTTAAGAATGGCCAGTGGATGAGCATGCTAATTCTGTTCAAGACACAGTTGGGCTCCTTCAGACAGAGAGTCTGCTCTCCATCTCCTGAGGAGTTTCCAGCTGGAAGAGGTACTTGTGGCAGTGATGAGACTATTCCCTTTGGGGTCCAAAGGCTCTCGTGTGAGCCCTCATTCTGGCCCCTAAGAGTTTTGCGATCTCCTCTCTGCCTCAGGTGCATGGGCTGTAAAACGCACCACATACATCACACGGTTATGAGGTCTGATGAGATGAGGCATACAAATGGGCAACAGCAAAACACGGGCTATGCACATTGGAGCTGCCACTTTTCTTGGGTGACTTACACTTCTCCCCTCTTTGTGAGAAGAGCCTATTCAGAGCCAGCCTCCAAGGTGCCAGTCATAGTCTATCTCGTGCATGAAGCCTCCATCTGCTGCTCCTCCTCCTCCAGGACACCCTTGGGACACTGGCTCTTCTGCCCTCCTTCCTCAGCCTGCCTCCTGGCTCCCATCTGCCCACCTGCCCTCTGCTGCGGATCTCCAGGTTACCCTGTAAACATCTTGTTTGGATGTTGCTGTCTGCCTGCTGTCTCCTCCCTGCCCCAGACTGGGTGCTCCTTGAGGGCAGGGACTGGCTTTTGCCTTTCTTTGGCTCCCCAGGGCTTAGCACAGTGCCTGGCACATAACCAGGTACTTGATAAATGCTTATTGACTGAATGATGGGGATCTAGAACTAGGGGGGCTCCCTGACTATTTTAGCCCTTGATTATCTTTGTCCTCTCCCTTCTGATGGCTCTCAGAAGAGCTGGCTCTATAGATAACTTAGGGATTAGTTATTCCCCAATTGCTTCATGTAGAATCAATCAGTCACAGGTTGAGATCTCACATGTAACCGAGTCTCTTCATTCGTTTTACACATAAAAAACCCAAGTCCCAAAGGAGGTGATTTTGTTCAGTGTCACACAGGTCGTGCGTGGCCAAAGATTCTTGGGACTCTAGAGTCCTAATTCCACCAAACTCCCCACCCCCACGTGTATGGTTAGTTTATTCGTTTTTTGGTCTGGCATGTCATCTGTCTAGGGAACTGCTCCTGTGGATGTAGAGTCTGAGGGCACTGACGGGGACACAGAGACCAAGGGACTGCCCTGGCGCCACGCAGCCGGTATGAGGTCTCTCCAGACACCACGCTCAGCTGCCTCTGTAGTTATAATAGATTCACAAAACCAGTCTATAACACATGCCTACTCCATTCAGCTTCAGCAAGTGCCTGATTAGCAGAATGTGCCCAGGAGGGCAAGCAGGAACCAGGGTCCTGAAGGACCTTGGCATCATGCCATAGATGATTGGTTGAAGGGAATAGCATGGAGAAGAAAAGACTTGCTGGGCCCTAAGGACTGTCAGGTAGAAGAGGGAATACCTTTTGCCTCTAGAGTCTGAAAGCAGAAGCAACAGAGAGTTATGGAGACAAAGTGGGGTTGGTGCCAGCCTCCAGGAGTACTCAAAGAACAGGGGGTCCACTTTACAGGAAGGCCAGATGTCCTTGGTCATGTTGTTCAGGGCATTCTGGTTCATGCATGGCTTGGACAACATAACAACGTGCTAGACAAGGAGGGCGCTCTCAGAGCAGGGCCTAAGGGTGGTATCCATAGAGCAAGCCCCCAACAAATTGAGGCGGATGATGCTAATGTCAGAAGGTGCAACTATATGACTAAACACTGCAAGAGGTAAAAAAAAAAAAGACTGCCTCTAGTGCCTCACTGTGCAGATAAGGAAACTGAGGCCTGACGAGGTAAAGCAAGGTCCTGCACTCAGTCAGTGGCACAACTGGGCTTTGGGTCCGGGTCGCTGGACGCCTGGTTTAGCACTCTAGCTCTTTTTTCAGATGAGCTTCACTGATATCTTTGTTTCTCCATTGCTTCCAGCCTTTTCTGAATAAATTCCTCCTGTCCAGCACTGGACCCTTCCTTGGAAAAAGAAAAACATTTAAGTCACCCAAATGATACAGTGTCCAGTGGTCTTTCTACCACCCCATACAACTGATACTGCACCACATTTAGATAAAAACTCTGAGACCACACACTAAACAATCCTTTTCTCCCCTCAAGGAATTTATAATCTAGATGACATACAATTGATGTTTCACATGATAAGATCAATACAGTTAAAAAGGGAACTTGCTGATTGGGGGAGGTATGGCCATCTCAGCATCAAATATATTGGATAAGAGGACCGGATAGCTAAGCTATATTTGGAAGAAACACAAGTACTGAAGACCAGAAGCCAGTCCCTAGTAGATAAGTGGTCAAATGAGCAGAGTTCTCAAAAGAATCAGGAAATCAGAGCAATCTGAGTTACTAAAAAGAGAAATGCAAATCAAAACAACTCCCAAGTTTCATCTCACAATCAACAAATTGTCAAGACAAAAAAAATATGGAATCACTTTTGGAGGGCCTGGAAGTCAGGCACACTAACCAGTGGAATTATGAATGGTCCAACCACTTGGGAAAGTAGTTTGGACTTAGGCATAAAAAAGTAGCTATTTTGTTTCTGCCTGTTGTGAAGCATATTTCCCAAGGTAGTAAAAGACAGAAACGCCCCTAGATACTGAAATAGTTGTGGGAGCATGTTTTGTGGCAGTAAAAACTATAAGCAAAGTATGTGCCCATTGATTATGGAAATGGCCCAACAAACTATGGTCCATAGAGATAATGGCAGATGCTGTCTTGGAACAAATGATAAATAGGGAGAACTCATAGAAACATGACAAAACATATGAACTGAGGCAAAGCAAAGCAAGCAGAGCTGGGCAAACAGCATGCACAGTGACTCCAACAACATAAAGGGAAATAGTGGTAAGGCAGAATGGAAGACTATGTAATGATCATGACCCAGTTTGGCCTCCCTCCCTTCACTGCAGAGGTGGAAGAGCATGGGTAAAGGGTGCCATACATGCTGTCAGATGCAGCTGATGTGGTAGTCAGTTGTTTGTTTTTTTTTTTTTTAGTGAGGCAATTGGGGTTAAGTGACTTGCCCAGGGTCACACAGCTAGTAAGTGTTAAGTGTCTGAGGCCGGATTTGAACTCAGGTACTCCTGACTCCAGGGTTGGTGCTCTATCCACTGCACCACCTAGCTGCCCCATGGTGGTCAGTTTTACAGAGCTGTTTTTTCTTTTAAAGTCTTTGTCATAAGGGAAGACTCCCTTGTAGGGTAATGAGGGATAGATTTAGAAATCAAGTGGTCTAAAAATAAGAGACATTCATAAAACAAAAACTTATACTCTAGTTGGGAAGACAACAGATACACACAGCAAACAAGGAGGAGTTCAAAGTAGTTTATGGTCAAAGGAAACAGACTAAATCATATGCATTTCCAACAAAGGAGAAGACAGGAGCAGGTCACTGTGAACCAAAAGTAGTTTGAGTCAGCTAGGTGGTGCAGTGGATAAAGCACCGGCCCTGGATTCAGGAGTACCTGAGTTCAAATCCAGCCTCAGACACTTGACACTTACTAGCTGTGTGACCCTGGGTGAGTCACTTAACCCCTATTGCCCCGCCAAAAAAAAAAAAAAAAAAAAAGGAGTAGCTTTTTCGAGGGGCAGCTAGGTGGCGCAGTGGATAGAGCACCGGCCCTGGAGTCAGAAGTACCTGAGTTCAAATCCGGCCTCAGACACTTAACACTTACTAGCTGTGTGACCCTGGGCAAGTCACTTAACCCCAATTGCCTCACTAAAAAAACAAAACAAAACAAAACAAAAAACCCAAAAGTAGTTTGATAAGGCCTAAGTGAGGAAGGATGACTAGAGGAGGGCTTGGGCATTTGAGATGGGTGTACCCCTGCAGGACTGGGGGCCCTCAGGAGAGGAGCGATACTTCCTTTTGATGGAATACCTTCTTTCCCCAGAGTCATAGATTTCGAAGACAACCTGGGTCTGAATCTATGCTTCCGAGCTGTGTGGCCATACACCACAGAAAGACGGATAAAATAAGATGACCATCTCCACCACGAACCATTTAGTCAACATGGAACCATGAGGGAAGATACTTACAGCAGTGAAGACATAACTGTCAAGAAAAAAGAAGAAAGAAAAGAACTGAACGTTTTTAATGTGTGGCACAAATGCTTATCCTTCTGAATTCCTGAATGCAGAACATAAAAACATCTGGAAGTGAAAGAGTCTGAATCAACATGTGTTCTGGCTTAATCACAATTTTTACAAAAAAACCCAGCACCTTTTTCGGAGACACCTCTAATCTGGTTGTATAATTTACATGAAATCAAATATTTTATACCATTCTTCACCCAAACTTCATTGAAATTCTTTGTTCAGGGGACAGCTAGGTGGCACAGAGGATAAAGCACCGGCCCTGGATTCAGGAAGACCTGAGTTCAAATCCGACCTCAGACACTTGACACTAACTAGCTGTGTGACTCCGGGCAAGTCACTTAACCCTCACTGCCCTGCAAAAGAAAAAAGAAATTTTGTTCATTTGCTAAATAATCTCATAGCAGCTCTGCACAGAAATATTCTAAAATCCAATCCCCTCAGAAAAATCCTCCTCTGAGGGCTAATCGTGACACAGAGGTCATGGGACCCTGTGCCTCCTCTGACAATGGAAAGGATGTGACTGTACAGTGAGCCCAGCTCCCTTTGGCTGCGGGAAGATAACTCTCGGCCAAAGCAAAGACTTGTCATCTCCTCTGGCGGAGGAGGTGCCCAGACTGGTGATATCCATAGTCCTTGGTGTATTGACTATCGGGATGGAAATATGATAGTAGAAGGTATAGCACAAGCCAATTCATACACTACTCTCAATGTCTCCATTGGCTATGAAGGCATGATAGAGGCCATTGACATGATGGTCATTTATATGACACAGTGAACCTTAGGATGATGGACATTAAATTACAGCTATCACAACCCCATCTTAAAGGAATCTTTCCCCTCTCTCCTCTAATGCAAAGAATCAAAGGTGCTTTAGAAATAGGAACAAACTGCAATTTTGTGCAATGGACTCTGCCTTCTGAAATGTTGCCAGTCAACACCATAAACAGCTCTCTACAGGAGTCAACAAAACTCAGGTGAATAACGGCCTCTCAAGATCTTTGCATTGTCTTCTGTGAGACAGGAACCGTGGTTGCTTTCCCTGAGTCAGGATTCACTGTGACACCACAGACGCTTACTGAGCGCCCACTATGTGCCAGCGGGCTCCAAGGGATCCACAAGGATGAAAAAGATGCTGTTGTGTTCATAGCTACTCCCACACCCAAATGTCTTTGAGGTTTCAAGGGCCATTCCTGAGAGTAATCTTATGAGGTGCAAAGAGAGCACAAGTTACTTGTCCACAGTCATTTGGTTTGTCTTTTTTGGAGCTAGAACTTGAACCGGGGTCTCCTCAGTTTCTTCATCTGTGAAATGAAGAGCATGGGACCAGATGACCTATAAGGTGCCTTCCACCATGACTCCCATCCTAGTTCTTTTCTCAAAGCATTTGGTTGGGTCCCCAATGAAACCAGAAGCATGTTTACCTTGGGAAGAGCACCAAACAGCTCTCCCTGGAGGAAAAGAAAAAGCATGAGGAGTGTGGGTGGGGAACAAGCAGCAAGATGCTCTTCCTGTGTCCAAACAAGGGAAGCGACTGCCTCCCTGCCCCTGCATCACAGAGCCTGCCACAGAACCAGCAGGCAACCAAAGGATACAAAAGCCGGGCCTGTTTCCAAGAGGAATGCAAGCCCTTCCCTTTCTTCTTCCCCACTGGTAACCTTTCTTGTTTCCATATGTAGAGTCTTTAGCCTTCTCTGGTTCCATGCTCAAGACAGAACAGAAAATGCTCACTTTTCTCCTGGGTTTCATTCATCCTCCTATTTGGAGGCTGCTGCTTCAGAGCCTAATCCCAGGGTCCAGCTCCGGGGAAGGCGGGCTCCCCTCCTCCTTCCTCAAAGAAGCCCATGGCTCTCAGCTTCTGTTTCATTCCTCATTCCTGACCACATCTGAACTTTTATTATCTTAGCAGATCACACAGCGACTCTTCATTTTTGGTGACTTCACTAAGTCAAAAGGGTCCTCCTTCTCAAAACCTGTTCTCTGTAATGCAGACTTTCCTGGGCTTGGATGTTCCAGTCAAGTTACCCACAGGGTTCCTGAGAGTTCACAATAAATACCTTCCGGGGTGATCCAGCATGGTACACAGGCTTCAAGGCTCAGTTTTACACCAGATTATTACTGACTTCATGGGATCCTGGGATTCACGACTGTAAGAGGCCTTCAGGACGTTTCTAGATCAGTTCTATCAGTTCTGGCAGCTCGGTGGCACCAGGAAGGCCTGAGTTCAAATGTAGCCTCACAACACTTACTAGCTGTGTGACTCTGGGCAAGTCACTTAACATCTGTTTGCCTCAGTTTCCTCCCTATCAAATGAGGATGATGATGGTACTTACTTTGCTAGTGTGAGAAAATATTGGGTTTTGGAGGGCCCAGAGGCCCCCCATTGGGAGCCTTGCCCAGAATCAGTAAAGTTGGACTTCTGACTCTGAATGGAGACAACAGAGATTAAAACCACACCTACCTGAAAGCCTTCCCCCTCAGAGGGTCTGTCCTCTGGACTCTGCTCAGCACATACTGCAAGTCCAGTAAACCAATAGATTTGAATGATGCTAGCCAATGAGCTCTGAGCAGTGTGTAAGGGCCGCCTCCCCCTGAACTGCAGGGAGTTTACATTCAGACATGCTCTCCTGGCCTGGGACACCGGAGGAGGCAGACACATTGCCCCGGCTCTCTTCTTTCTCTAACTAGGTATTCAGGGCTTCTGAACTTTCAGAGCCCTCTCTTTCCTAACATTTAATATGCTTTGATAAATGCTTAATGCCCCAAACTGGTGCAGTAGCCTCTAATTTATAAGTAGCAATATATTAGAAACCCCAGCTAAGTTCCCTAAAACTTAGGACAGAGATAGGCACCCCCAAATATTTTTCTTTTTTTCTTTTCTTTGCTGGGCAATGAGGGTTAAGTGACTTGCTCAAGGTCACACAGCTAGTAAGTGTCAAGTGTCTGAGGTCGGATTTGAACTCAGGTCCTCCTGAATCCAGGGCTGGTGCTTTATCCACTGTGCTGCCTAGCTGCCCCTACTCCCATATATTTTCAAATGACATACCAGGTAGTTATAAGGATCAAATAAGATAATTGTAATGTACTCAGTACAGTGCCTTGCACATAGTAGGTGCTATATGTTGGCTATGGTAATGATAATGATAATTGTTATTATTACCATTATTTTACAGACCCAGGACCAGAAAAGATCAACATCTTGCCTTGGTCCTGTGGAATGTTAAGTAGCAAAGCCATTAAAAAAAAAAAAAATATATATATATATATATATATTGGAGGGTGGGGGGGGGAATGAGGTTTAAGTGACTTGCCCAGGGTCATACAGTTAGTGTCAAGTGTATGAGGCTAGATTTGAACTCAGGTCCTCCTGAATCCAGGGCCAGTGCTCTATCCACTGTGCCATCTAGCTGCCCCCCCAAGCCACAATTAGAACCCAAATCTCGACTTCAAATCCTGTGCCTTTTCTTTATTTTCTGAACACACCTGGATTATCTGTTCAGCTTTGCACACATGGAGCGTCAAAGTCTCCAACGTGGGAGACTTCCACTTATCAGTACTGCCTTCTACCAGGGGAAATTTCTATTGCAAGTATCATTTAATTGTAAAGGAAAAGAAAAATTGTATCTCACAGCAAATGTTAGAGTCTAGAGAAATTCTTTTCCCCCAACAAAAGTCTTTCACCTAAAAAGCATTTTTAAAAATGCCTACCCTGATAACTTAATTTCTTCCTTTAAGAGACACAATTGAAGCTTTAACTGAAACTGTGGCACTTTTGGCAACAAGGGCAAAACAGAGAGGGAGGAATAAAACCTGACCCGGTTCAATATGTCCACCATCCTCTAAAGAACCTCCCTCACTCTTTTACTCACAGCTCTGACTGGATTGAGAGGACTTCACTGCAACTGGTGCAAGGAAGCTGGTCTGCATAGCAGGAGGCTCACAACCTGCAGCCGCTCACTGAGGCCCCCCAATATCACATTTTCATTGAAGTTTGTTATTGTAGGTTTAGACCCAGGAGAAAGACACTGGCGCTTGAGCCAACAGACGGCCCTTCCCAAGGTTGGGCAGCCAATGAGTAGAGGAGCCTGCAAAGTCAGGCCCTGAGAGGTCCGGTGTCATCCACAGCTCAAGCTTGGGCTCTTTTTCGGTAAACACGACACTTTACCCTTGCCAACACTGAAACCTCACTGCCGTTTGTTTGCCTGTGCACATCTGCTTTCCTACGGCACAATAACAAAGCGAGAATTCCGTTTTGCAATCCGCTTGGACCTCATCAGCACCATTCTATTTCTAGCTTCTGTGGGATAAGATTGTGTGTGAGGAAAAGCAGAAGGACTTGCTATGAGGGAGAATGAACGCTGACCATAGAGAGGGCACCAGGATCAGGAATGTCAGGGCCGGCATCTGGGCAGGAGAAAACCAGGAGAAGGCAGAGAAGCAGCTGAGCTGACGCCGGAGCAGAGCAGGTCAGAAAGGCCTGGTGACTGAACCACCAAGAGCTGCCCACTCAGGAGGCTAGAAAAGGAACTGAGGGTGATGTCTGGGACTCTTTGGGACTTCCTGGGCCTCGCCCCTTCTGTTCCCCAGCAAGAGCAGAGGTGACAATATGTGCAGATACATGGCAGTCACTTGCCTTTGCTGGGCCTCAGAGTGGACCTCAAACCCTTGGCTTCCCCTTCTGCCTGGTGTTTCCTGTCCTGGCAGCAACCTAGTGAGCAACAGAGTTCAGGATTTCTGGAGCTGGGTACTGGTTGCTGGCAGGAAGGGGAGAAGGGAGAAGTGAGAAAAGAGGGGGTGGGAAGGGGAGGTAAAAAGGGAGAGGGATGGGGAAGGGGAGGTGAGAAGGAAGGGGACTGGGGGAGGGGAGGGGAGAAGAGAGGGGATGGGGGAAGTGAGATGGGAGGGATGGGGGAGGGGAGAAGGAAGGGGCTAGGGGGAAGTGAGAAAGGAGGGGGATGGGGAGAAGTGAGAAGGGAGGGATGGGGTAGGGGGGTGAGAAAGGAGAATGAGGGGGGGAGGTGAGAAGTGAGGTGATAGGGGGAGGGGAGGGGAGAAGAGAGGGGGATGGGGCAGGGAAGTGTAAAGATTTCTGTGAATGTAACCCTTCTCAGAGAAGCACCCCAGGCATGTAAGTCAGAGGGGAAAGTGAACCCCTGCAGGGCAGTCCCAGAAAGTGTTATGGGTTTTACCTACTCAGCGGTGAACATTTAAGAGTATTTCATGCCTACATACTATCTCTCCATCCCTTTAGCAGAGGCCTTTCATTTGTAGTGTTATTCCCAGGCCGGGCCTCAAAGCTCCTCTTCCTCATCCCCAATTCTCACTTCCTTTGCTCCACTCTCTGATGGTGAATTCAGGATTCCTTTTTTTTTTTTTTAATTGAGGCAATTGGGGTTAAGTGACTTGCCCAGGGTCACACAGCTAGTAAGTAAGTGTTAAGTGTCTGAGGCCGGATTTGAACTCAGGTACTCCTGACTCCAGGGCCGGTGCTCTATCCACTGCGCCACCTAGCTGCCCCATAGGATTCCTCTTAGCCAAGGCTGTCCCCCCCTCCCCTCCTTGAGTTGTTTTTTTTTTTTTTTAAATCTCATTCCCCCTCACCTCTGTCTCCTTGAGCTTCCCTATCTTTCTCTCCCCTTTAATCTTTCCTTATCTAGTTGCTCCTTCCTCACTGCCTACAAACACACTCAGGTGTCTTCTATTCAACACATTTCTTTCTTCAAGGTTATCAATTCTCTTTTAATTGCTAAACCCAAAGGGCTTCTTCAGTCCCCCTTCTATTTGACTCTCTATAGCTTTTGTCACTGTTTACCTCCCCCAACCACATACTCCCTGTTCCCTTTTCTTCCCTAGTACCACCTTCTCTAGGCTTTTTCCAACCCATCTGACCACATCTTCTCAAACTCCTTTGCTGGATCAATGACCTTTGCCAGCCCACTCTTGGTGGGCATCCTCTTCTCTCTATTCCTTCTTGATGAACTAACTCATCAGTTCCCATGTGTTCAGGTGTCATCTCTATGCAGGTAACACTTGTGTGTGTGCGCATGTGCATGTGCGTGTGTGTGTCCATCTCGACTTCTCTCCTGAACACCAACTCTGCTGGAGCTGAGGGGATCAGAAAAAGCCTTGTGCAAGAGGTAAACCCTCAGAACTCCCTTCCAGACATCTCCACCCAGACACACAGTCCATCCCTCCTCCAAATTTACCCTCTTTCTATTAATGACACCACCATCCTTCGCATTGCCCTGGTTCCTAACCGCTTTTCCTTTCCCCTTATTACCTACATCTGATCAGTTGTCAAGTCTTATTGACTGCATCAATCAGTAAATCACCAAACATTTACTAAGCTCTTCCTGTATGTCAGGCACTTGGGAAACAAAGTGAAATAGTCCCTGACTTCAGAAGTTTAGCTGCACATCTCCAGGTATAAACCAAACAGATCCAAGGTGATTGGGGAGGGGGTGGTGCAAGCAGCTTCCTCATGAATGTGTGGCCCACCTGAACCTGGAAGGAAATGGAGGCTCCTAGGAGAGAAGGGGGAGGGAGTCAATGAGGAAGCAGGGTGGACAGCCCGGGCAGAGACACCTCTGTGGACCCTTCTTACTGTCTCCCACACGTGGGTCCTTCCTCTCCATCTCCACGGCTTCTGTCCTGGTTTCCGTTCCCAGAACTTCGGTCCCCTCACTTCCCATCCTTTCCCTTCCCACAGAGGCTGGCCTGCTCCTTCTGTGGTACAGATCTGACCTTGTTACTGCCCATCCTACTTAAAAACCTCCAGTCACTTTCAATCGTTTTGGGGACAAACAGTAAGCTCCCCAAGCCAGCGCCTCAGGACCTCTGTGACCCGGGTCCCACTGACCTCTCCAGTACTTCCAGTCCAGATGGCCAAGTAACTGGATGACATGGAATCAGCCTCCTCACCCCCACCCACTCTTATAATCCCAAATTTCCTTTGAAGTCCAGTCCAGGTGGTAGCCCCTCTGCCTCTCAGCACCTCATCTTAAAGTTACATATCAGTGTACTTTACATTTTCCCTGAGGTATGGAAATTGTACATAGATTTCAATATCTGCATATCTGTGATAATTTAAATATACTGATAGGAGCAGAGAGAGAGGTCTGGGGGTTCAAGGAATATGGACAAGTGAGAAAGGTAAGTTAGGTTTCCCTCCCTATTCTCCCACCACCCAAAAGGGTCAGGCCTAGGGAAGGTGACTCCCCGCTAGAGACAACAAGGTATACCATGAAGTGATGGACCGTGCCAAGACAATCCAACAGAGTGAGATGGCATGCTTGTAATGTCCCTCTAACCAGACACACTTTGGAAGCAGAAGTTCCTTCAAAAAGTAGTGATGGTAGGGAAGCTAGGTGGCACAGTGGATAGAGCACTGGCCTTGGATTCAGAAGGACCTGAGTTCAAATCCAGCCTCAGATACTTGACACTTACTAGCTGTGTGACCCTGGGAAAGTCACTTAACCCCAAATGCCTCACCAAAAAATAAAAAGTAGTGATGGTCTTTCTCTCACACAGTACAAAAAGTACCATAGGAGGCTCTGGGGGCCTGTATTCTGACTATGGCTAAGCAACTAACTAGTTGAGTCACTGTTGGTTTGTCAGTCAAACTTTCCAGGCCTCCAATCTGCAAAATAAAGGCACAGGACCACTACTAAGGTTCCTTTGAGTCTAACAGTCTTACGCTTCCATGGCCAAGTGTCCCTGGAAGGGGCAGCCTGCATCCCAGCAGGGAGTCAATAAATATTTGCCCAATGGATGAAGTCTGAAACCAAGGAGGGACACCAATGTCAGAAGACAACTGACCTCCTGCTTCTTACTTTCTCTTGCCTACTGAAGGGAAGAATGGACAAAGGCAGTGGACAGTGTGAGCTTGGATTGGCATGCCTTCTGGTTAGGGTCAGGTCCCTGTTTTGTGATGGATTCTCTATACTGGCCTTTTAAGCACATAAGCCTCTTTGGCTAAATTTCCATTTTTTAGGTATAGAGTTTCCAGGATTCTGATCATTCAGGTTCCTGGTTTCCTCTTTTACCTGCTTCTTGGTCATTTTATTGTTAGTACTCAAATACTGGCATGGAGACAGCTAAGACTCAAATCAATCAGGTTTGTTCCTTGATAAAAGTATGATTGTTTTTTGGGGAAAAACTGGTGAAAGAAGAAGCTGAAACAAATAATTAAAATGAGATGTTTACATCATCTATAGACTATTTGGGTGATTCTGTTGCTAGTTACTATAATAATTGATAAAATTTTTAAATAGAAGGAAGAAGTAGACATATGGTGCTGAAATACTATTGTATAAAACTGTAGTTTCTGGAAGGAAATATACATGATTTAAAATGGTAACAGAACCAGCCACGTTTTGCAGATAGCACTGAGGCCACTTCTGGAGAAGACAGAATAATCTGAATGTTTTCTATGTGCGGCTTTCACTCCATTTCCGAGCATTCTGGGGTTCGGTTTCTGCCAGTATTGGCCCTGTGACAAATGCGACTTTCTCTTGTTCTTGCTTTGTCTAGTCGAGGACAGTGCAGACGAGATATAATTGAATTCTTAAAAGGGATTCACTGATCTACTTATTCCCTTTGGCACAGTTGATAGTGGCACAAAAGGACTTTCATTCATGCCTTAATTATGAAATGAATCCATAATTAAAGAATAAAAATGCCATTATCATATTATTAATTAGGTGTTCGGATCATTAGGATTCTATTTATACTTCTTCTGTCAATGCCAATAATTTCTACGTTTAAATTAAACTCTGCCTTGATTCCAATCGATAGGACCTAAAAGAGCCAAGATGCTGGAATGCTGAGTGCTGAGTGCATGCTGTGCTGCACAGGCCTTCCCTGCCAAAGCCATAAGCCAGATGGAGGTGGCATTCCACTTCTAAGCCTTTAGAATCAGAGCACAAGTTAACAAATGATTAGGTCTGAGAAGAGAATTATGGACTGGTCCACAGAGAAAGCTATGCTACTTATTGTTTCTTCCAAGGAACCACAATGTTTCCAAACCAACACAATCCTGCAGTAATCGCTTCCAAACAAAGTTCTGAGAGGAAGGGGACAGAGAGATGTCTTCCCAGCCATGGCACCATGGTCTATTGTTTCATAGAAGTTGGTAGTGATGAGGCCGAGGCCTGGGGAAGGACAGGCAAGGAGCACACGGTGCAGCTGTGTTTGATGGCATGCCTCTGGCACTGGCTGAAGCCTCTGGATTCTGCCTCTCATGTCCCTGTGGTTTGATTCTACAGGCTTAGAAGAGTGGTCTTTAGAGGCACCCTTTCATAGATACACACACACACACACACACACACACACACACACACACGACACAATTCCAGCAGGGCACTGTCTCTCGCTATAGAGAACTTGGGTGATAGAGCTTCAGGCACACTCTAGATCCCCTGGCCCGTTCTCTGTTACACTTGCCCTGTCTTTATTTGGACCAGCAGCCTAGTGCAGGTGAGACTTCTCATGCCCAGAAGTCTAACTCTACCATTTCCGAAGGTCTCTCTATGAAGACCTAGCTCTTGTACCCGGCTTGCTCCTGCCCTTGGGTTGTGCTGGGCTTTAAATAATCCTTGGTGTGCTCTTAGGGTTTTCCCTCCTTTTCTGTCTTGGATCAGACCAAGAAAGGCAGAGATTCCAGGCAAAGGCCTAACATTGGCCTGTCTGGAGCTACTGACACCAGACTCATTCTGGCTGTGTTTCTTGAGATTCAGCATCTTGAGATTAACTACAGCCATGTATGCATTAGTGTGATTAACAAATCCCATAAAATGGTCACATTATTCAAATTCACATTACTCAAAGTTATAATTATATGTAAAATATGGTAATTGGTTCCAGCCCCAATGGAAATATGCAATGAAAAAAATGTAAAAATAAGTTTTATCTGCTTATTAATGCATTATAAGAGCAAAGGATAAGAAGATGCATTTTTGATTCATTTAGTACAAAGTAAGATAGTTATAAAAAGCAAAATTTTTAAAATTAAAAAAGTTGCTGAATATTGTACCTAAAAATAACACCACACTGATGATGAGAAAAAACTCATTTTTGTCATTTAAAATATTTTAGTAGCACAGATTGAACTATCTTCTCTTTCTTTAAATCTTCATACATTGCTGGTGGGTACAGAGAGATTGCTGTCATAGCCATAGCTCAGTGAATTTGCATACTTTGATCAATGTTAGGGTCAGCATCCATAATTTCTGGCTTCCCAACTTCTATAGCTCACAAGATATCTTCAAATTCTTTAAGCGTGGCCTCTGTCATTTGCATACCGCTTCTTGGCCACAACTTCTGCCATCTTTAAATACTCATTTAAATCCAGGTTGACTTTTTTCTTTCTGAGAAATGTTAAGTTTTGGAATGCATCCTTTTTCGGAAGCCAGTTTCACCCACATTACATTTGTTAATCAAAGTATCCACTTCTTCCTTATTTTCTCAGGCAGCAGGATCTGCCAGCTTGTGTCCTGACCTGCACCAGCCACTGCCCTGGCAATTTTTTTTTTTTGTGAGGCAATTGGGGTTAAGTGACAATGCCCAGGGTCACACAGCTAGTAAGTGTTAAGTGTCTGAGTCCAGATTTGAACTCAGGTCCTCCTGAATCCAGGGCTGGTGCTCTATCCACTGTGCCACCTAGCTGCCCCTGCCCTGGCAATTTTAACACATGCAACTAACTGAACTCAAGGTTTAAAGAGATGAACCAACTGGGTTTGTTAGGACAGATGTATTGCTCGCCCCCACCCCTACAAGGCTTCCACTTTTTTCCCCGGCAACTCTTCCGGTCCTTGTAGCTGTTTGCAAACCACACAAAGATGCTGATGATTTTCCTTCTCCTGTCTTGCTTTGTAATGCTCCATACTGTCGACTGAGGAGTTCCATCATCTTGTCCTAGTTTGGAGTTACTACAATCACTTTCATGCTGTTCCATTACATCAAGTTTCTGTTCTAATGCAGGGCTTCTTAAACTTTTTTCACTTGTGACTCCGGTATATAGGTACACAAAGTAGGCATACACAACCTTTGACTACTGTTCGACTCCCTCCTCCCCATATGGGGTCATGATCCACAGTTTAAGAAGTAGTGGATAGAGCACCGGTCCTGGATTCAGGAGGACCTGAGCTCAAATCTGGCCTCAGAGACTTGACATTTACTAGCTGTGTGACCCTGAGCAAGACACTCAACCCTCACTGCCCCGCAAAATAAATAAACAAATAAACAAACAAACAAATAAATAAACTAGGGGAAAAAAAGCTTTGTTCTAATGTAACAAGCCTCTTTTTATTTTTCATGCTGTCCATGTTTCCATCTGAAGTATCTTCTCTTTTGCCCACTTTCAAGGGCTCTTTTTAAAAAACATGAACATACAACTACTGGTACTTATGTGATGTAGCAGTGCCTCATATAATGCCTGGCAACTTAATGCTTGTTCAACTGAATTCAGATATTTCTTTTAAGTTAATCTTCTCTCCTTTCTCTCCCTCTGCCTCAGTCTTCCTAAATAGATCTTTCATTCTCCCTGCAAACTCTAATTCCTCCATCCATCCTTTTTTTTCTCATCTCTCATCCCTGCCTGGCCTCAACTTCTTCTCTTTGTAGTCTTGGCCCTAGAGTTGACCAGTTCAACTCTACACAGCCTTGCACCCTTGAACCTCCTGCCTTTTTGTCCTGTTGCTGTTCATGCCATGTTGGGCCTCATCCCCATTTTCCTACACCGCTTATAGCTAATAAATGCTGCTAGAGATTCATGGCTTCACTGGGCAGATGGTTCAATACAAGTTCATTTCAGCTAGTCTCAAATAGGCCCTTACTGCAGGTCAACTTTTATTTATTCTGGATTGATTCTTTCTGTGACTCTGTAGTTTTTCCAAATCTTCTCTCTCTCTCTCTCTCTGCAGATGACCTTGGAGCGAGAAAAGAGACTCCATTCACCCAACACTCCTTTTCTTTCTTCTTACCACATACATAAAAATTCTTCTACATCTTTATTCATTATCTTCCTCTTCCCTCCTGGCTCTGTGCAATGGGCACAGATCTGGTCTTGGCAAGACCAGATCCTTCACCTGTGCTTCTGTATGTGATGCCATCCTGCATCTTCCAGTAGAATGCCCTATGGAGAATCTCATACTCCACTCCCCTCTTTACCCCTCCCTGTTCAACTAATTTCTTCTCTCTCTCTCCCCTTATTGCCTAAGAACATGAAAAGAGTCAATCAAGACTGAAAATGGAACAACCCTTTATTAACAAAATCCTTTCTTGACCCTTCCATCCCATCAATTTATTGGCCTCTTTCTTTTATCCTGTTCACTGCCAAACTCCAAGAAAGTATAGTCTGTTTGCTGCTTCCCTTCAGTTTTCAAAGTCTTGCAATTCGGATTTTGGCCTGCCACCGCTCCAACTGCTCTCTCCAAGGCTACTGAACCTCTTGATTGATAACTTCCTTTTCCCAGTCCTCACCTTCCTTGGCCTCTCTGCACCTTAGGATACTGCTAATCCTCTCCTGAGCTCTTCCTGCAGGGTCCCCTCTCTTAGCTTCCAGAACAAGTTTCTCACCCGGTTCTCCACTTCTGTCATCTGTTGGATTATCCAAATGCTGCCACTTCAGGGCCCTATCTGGCCCTGTTTCCTTCTCTTCCTGTCTGCATGCTCTCTCATAAACTCCCCTGACTTTATACAGCCAGCCTAAATCTCTCTTGGGTGCTCAGTCATACATTGTCAATGGATTGAGCCCACTTGATGTTCCTACTTGATGTCCCAGAAGCATCACAAACATGGCATGTTCTTGGTGGCATTTATGCTCTTCCTCCTTAAACCTTCACCCCTGCTACTGGGTGACCTCCTGGTTCCCTACCCAGGCCTGCCAGACTCTTCTTGTTTTCTTCTCCTCCACATCCATCAGCTGACCGGTCCCACTGATCCTCTCTCGGCAGTGACTTGTGCCCCATGCTCCTCGTCTGGCCCATTCAGTCCCCTGCCTAGCAGAAGCCCTCATCAGCAGATGACTGTAAGAGCTTCCAAATTAGTTCTAGCCTCTCTCTCTAATACATCTCGCATGCAGCCATGGGAAGAATATTCCAAAGGCAAAGGTCTGAACTACTCACTTCTCTACTCAAAAGTCTTTGCTGACCACCCAAGAAGAAACTCAAACTCTTTTTTTCTTAAACACGAAGCATTTACTTACTCACAGAAGGCAAAGTGATTGTGATCACAACCTAACAGAACAGTCTCCCATGGATGCCCCCAGTGTCTGCTGGAGAAAATGGGCACTGAAGGACAGAATTCAAACACTGAGGCACAGGAGCAGGCAAACCCATTTACCTGGAGCCACTCCCAGCTCTCCATTGTGGCTCCAGACATCCCTGGCCTCTCTCTTTTCAAAAATGGGTATTTTTCAAGGAATAAAAATTGATTTCCTTTGCCTCTTGCTTCTGATGCCCAGTACCCCATCCCACCACGGAGAACCTAAATGGCTGGATCTGGCATTCAAGGCCCTCTAAAAGCAGGAGCCCACTCAGTTTTCTGGCTTCCCTTCCTCCTCCTCCTCTAGCCTCCCTGCATCCGCCCAAGCCACAGCCGAGGTGCTCTCTGCTTATGGCCGCCTCCTGACGAGCTGCCTTCCCTCCTGGTTCAGCTCAGGTGTCACTCCCTCTGTCCTTGCCTTTCTTGACCTGTGCTAATCTGAAGGCAGCCTTAGTACTAGGAAGACCTGGGCTCCAGTCTAGCTGCTGCCCCAGCTGGGCTGCGCAGCCTTGGATGGGTCACTACCGTTCTCAGGGCCCCAAGCATCTCTTTAAAGCCAATGTGCATCCCAGGTCTGTATAAACAAAGTGTAACTCAGGAAGCAGCGCAACTACTCCCTAACACCAGCATTTAGGCAATGCCCACTCTGGGACGGGCCGCTCTGGGCTCCTCGGAGCTACGTAGCTCACAAAGATGCTCTCATTGGCTCCTCCGAGCAACCCTGGGAGGGAGGTGCTCTTTGCACCCCCATTTTACAGGTGTGGAAACCCAAGCGGGCTGAGGTTGAGAGACTGGTCCAGGGTCACACAGCCACTAAGTGTCTGAGGCCAGACTGAATTTAGGTTTTCCTGGCTCCAGGCCCAGTGTTCTGCCCACTGTACTATCAACTGATGAGCACACATGCTATATTGGCCTAAGTGAATGTGAGCCCTCTGAGGGGCTTATTTTGGATCGATCGTCTCACTCTCCAGGGCAGCGCTTTGCACAAGACAGCTGTTTAATGAATGTTTGCTGAGCTGAATGGAATTCTCCTGCTTCTCCTTCCTCCCTTGGATCTGTCCAACCCTCCTCAAGGCAAGAGGTTAATGGGACAAAGTAAAAAGACAAGTGGGGGCGATGGGAGGAGAACGTGGAAGGGAAAATAAAGGCCAGAACAATAAAGACCAAAGGGAGGAGATGAGAAAAGCCAAAGGTCACACTTCTCTTCAGTTCTCTTCCCCACCCGCTCTGACTATTAAGTATGTCTAGGAGGTGGTGGGAGAAGGGGAGGAACTGAGTGGGGAAAGAGGGGATAGGGAAGAAAAACAGCCTGCAAGAAGTAAGTACGGAACAGTGGGTGAGGGTCTTGTGTCTGAGGCCAGATTTGGGCTCGGGTCCTCCTGGGTCCAGGGTGGGTGCTTTGTCCACTGTGTCCCCTAGCAGCCCCATGATGACACCTTTAGGGTAAAATTGAGGGGTGAGAGGAATGCACTGGGGGAGGGGGAAGGGGAGAGGTAGAATGGGGTGAAATCCTGCATGAAAGAAACAGGAAAGGGCTTATGGAGTAGGTGAGAGATGGGGGAGGAACAGGGCAGTAAATGAACCTTATACTCATCAGAGTGGGCTCAAAGACTTTAATCTCATCAGAGTTGGCTCAAGGAGGGAATGACATACACACTCAATTCAGTGGAGTAATCTATCTAACCCAGCAGGAAAGTAGGAGGGGACGAGGATAAGGAGGGAGGGGTAAAAGAAGGGAGGGCAGATTGGGGGATGGGGCAGTCAGAAGCAAATCCCTTTTGAGGAGGGATAATAGAGTAAATATCATGGGGAAAGGAATAGGAGGGAGGGAAATAGTTAACAGTAGTAACTGTGAAAAAGAGAAAAGGAAAAAAATTGTACAAAAAATATTTCTAGCAGCTCTTGGTGGTGGCTCAGGATTGGGAATCAAAGGAATGTCCATCCATTGGGGAATGACTGAACAAGCCCTGGTTTATGACTGTAATGAAATATTATTGTGCTACATAAGAAATGACAAGTGGGATGATTTCAGAAAAACCTGGAAAGACTCATATGAACTGATGTATAGTGAAGTGAGCAGAAGCAGGAGAACATTGTGCACAGTGACAGCATTATCACTCTATGAGCAATTGCGAATGACTTAACTACTCTCAGCAATGCAATGATCCAAGACAATCCCAAAGGACTGATGATGAAGCATATTATCCACCTCCAGAGAAAGAACTGATATTGATCGAACACAGACTGAAGCATGCTCTCTCTCTTTTTTTTAACTTGAGTCTTTTTATGTAAAATGACTAATAGGGTAATGTTTTACATAATTGCACATGTATAACTTATACTGATTGCTTGCAACCTTGGGGAGGGGGAAAGGTAGGGAGGGAGTGAATGAGAGAAGGATAGAATCTGGAACTCAAAAACTTTAAATAAATAAATAAATAAATTTAAAGAAGTAAGTGCTGGAGTACAGCTGGAGAGCGCACACAGGCATTTCCTGAGAGCAGACTCCTACGCACACACGCATACACAGAGCCTCTATTATTTTCCATAGTATGAAAAGCCATTCAGTGAGGGTGAGCATCCAAATGATGTGTCACCCTCTGAGCATGATGTCATGTTTTCAGATCGACTCAAAAGCTCCTGCTGCTCTAGTTAAGCAGCAATATCTATCCTAAGAAAGAAGAAACAACTCCTTCGCCAGCTAGAAAATGAGACGTGAAGGAACCAAATGAAAACATCATTTTGCTTAATACCAGTTATAAAATTAACAGCCATGTCAATACTTTCGGCAACTACATTTAAATTTAAAAGAAAATCCTCTCCAATCATCTTACAAGCACCTGATGGGGAAAGAAAACAATGGGACAGAAGCTCATCTACCATTCACACGTGGAGCACTTGATCCATCGCAGGCCCAGGATGATGGAAGGTTCTTTAAAATGGCGAGGTGCTTTGGCTTTCTCCCAGGTGTATTTCCTTTCTTTTCTGTCTTATCCTTTGTATTGCTTTATCAGGAGAACAATGTTTTCTGGAAGACAAAAGGATAAACAGCTGTGCTCAAATGCCATTCTCACATCAAAGCTGCTATTATTTTTCTTCACAGAACGCCACAACGGGCAGCCTCCTTAGAGACCATGACCTGATATTCTTATTTTCTAGAGGAGAAAACTGAGAAGCAGTGAGGGTGCCTAGTGCAAGATCACCAAGAATCACAGAAGGTCATCAAATGAGAAAACCCGAGTAAACCTTAAAACTACATAAGTGCTGGCAAGGATGATAGTCACCATCATTATAACTAGACGGTTTCTTGGTCATCTGGGCCAGCTCTCCTTTGACAGAGGAAGAAACTGAGGGCCTGAAATGTGATTTTTATGTTCTCACAACCACTCATTGTCTAATTGCAAACCTTGAGAAAAACAAGTCACTCCTGCATCCATTTCTGAATGCCGGTCATTTCAGAAGAGCCTCCCGTTTGTTTGTAGACTGGCTCCCACGGCAGGAACTCAAAGTGCCACAGATGTTGGATCTCCAAGAGTAAAGGGGCAGTACTCAGGAGATGCCAGGCTTACCCTCAGCATGTGCCTGGAGCTGGTTTCACTAGCCATGCTTCAGCATGAATCTTTTCAGAGATCACTGAACCTGGGTTTTTTGGTTTTTTCCCCCAATGTTATAAAAATGACAAGCAGGAAGACACAGCCACAACATTCAATTTTGGAATATTTTCCCTAAGTTTTTCCCCCTGAGCTACTAAGACAGATGCTACCAAATATAAAAGCTTTTCTAGTTAACTTCTGGAATGAGACCACAATACAAATACATTTAGAATATGCTTCAATACTTCAAGGATTTGTAACTCCATCAGTTTGTGAATAATCCAGAAAAGCAGACATTCTAATCCATTTATATGACACTGGCAGACAATCTCCAGCCCAGCCACATTCATCATAGCGTGGCTGTTCCTTTGGGCATGGTCATCTCTATACCCAGGTGGGCTGACCTCCAATTACAGACAAAGCTTATTGTTTGGATTGCACTCGAAGCCTTCCCAGCATTGGGTAGGATCGGCCAGACCCTTTCCACATTGCCCCTGCAGCCTTGTGGAATTCTACCCAGAGTCACTCCCTACCAGGACGAGGCACTTGAGGCAAACTCTGCTGTTGGGTAAATTCAGAGATCATCAGACTCTGGTGAACCTGGATCTTGCTGCCACTGACATTCTCCACAATGGTGCAGACGGCAATTTGTCTTCCATCGACCCTCTCCTATCAATTCCTCACCAAACTTACTGGGGCCCTTGCTCTGGACCCCTGGCACTACATGGAGACAAATGGACACGGTTTCTTTCATTTCATTCTTTCTCTCTCCAAGCAATAAGCAGTAACATTTGATTTGCAGGGCATTTGCTCATCCTGTTTTGCAGCATTCATAAAGGACATAAACAAAAAGACCACTATGAAGGCCACATTGGGTTCTGCACCAGCTCCAAGACTTTGTGACTCTCCAAATATCTGGCCCAAGGTCTCAAAGCAGAGTTGGTAACAGAACCCAAGTTTCCTGCTTCTCAGGGCATTGCTTGTTCCAAGACACTAGAATTTCTTCTACCCTTGCAATATAGCTCCTTGCCCTTCCAAGGGAAAAACTAAAACAAACAAAACAAAAATGACTGGGATGCTTTCCCACTGGAGGTTACAATTTTAAGTCTTTATTCTCTGAAGGTTTCATAGCAATCATTGAGGAAAAAAATGAATGAAATGCTGATTGCGGAACATCAGCAGAAAAGCCAGGCTATTTCTGCCTCTCCAGTGGCTTTGATCAAACTCTCAGGAGCTCTGCTCTGGAGCCTCGAGCTGTGGCCCACTTGTTCTCTGCATCGCAGTGGTCAGCGTCCATCACGTTCTATCACGATGCTATGACTTCCCTCTCTTCCCCCATCATAGAAAAGCCTCTCCAAATGAGCAGGCCAGGCTAGGTGCCAGGTGCCAGGCTAGGTGCCAGGCCAGGTGCCAGGCCAGGTGCCAGGCTAGGTGCTGATTCTGGAATCCTGCTCAGGGCCTTCCTGAGTTACTCAGGTTCATGGGAGGCAAAGGGCAGGGCTCTCCTGCAACAGGAAGGAAACTGGATCTAGAGCCACGGGTCCTGGCTTGGAATCCCTTCTGACACAGACTAGGTGTGGGCAGGGCTAACCTTGATGAGCCCATGCATCCTTGTCTGGCCACCCACCTCACAGGATGCAACAACAAGTGTTACAAAGGCCTCTGTAAACCTACAAGTTTCACACAGAGTCACTGTCACTATGGCTCTAGTGAGTGATTCAGGTTTGTGGGGCTGAGACGCCAGGTTCCCTTGTTTTCTACTGTAGCAACGAGGTCCAAAAATTGGTAACACCCTTAATGTTCATGTAGCTGGGAAGTTATAAGGAGGAAGATTATTTAGCAAGATGAATAGAACATCAACTTATTTCTGTGACAGATCTGAGCTCAACCAACATGGCTTAGGGGGCTGAAATGCAAGATTCTGAAGACCTGCTTGATTCAGTCACATGAGATGAAAGAGTTGGGGGCTCCGCAACAATCACTATGTGCCACTGATGAATAGGGCATGCACAGAGAAGTGGGGAGGTGAAGAAACAGGGTTGGAGGGGGCGCCAGAAGATTGTGGTCCTTCTTCTTATTCCCAAAACTCTTCACACGTACAGCGCCCCTTCCACTCTAGAGCCGCGAAAGCCAAGGCAGTCAGCAGAGACAGCCGGGCACTCTAGAGACATCACAGAGACAACATGGAAGAGCAGCTTGACTAGAAATCCACCCACCAACCAATAAACACCCAATGCAATGGCACATTATGAAGTCACAGGAAAGGACGAGCACTTGGATCCAACCCTCTTTGGGTTTGAGTTTCAGGTAGTTTACAGATTCTGCCTAAACCAAATCCAACTTTTATTCTGAACTGAGAAAAAAGATTTTTCACATGTAAATGCAGCAAGCTTCCTCTCCTTCTTCTCTTGGATTATGTCCAAGTGTGTTGAACAAACATCACAAAGGGAGGCTAGGAAAGGTTTCCTTCAACATCTGTCTAAAAGTAGCAACATCCTCCCCTCCCTCCCCCATTTATGCAACATCCTCCAGATGAGTCAGTTCCCACATAATCTCAGGCCTCTCCTTCCAGCCTCCACTGGGCAGGGCTGCGGGTGTTACAGACAGGCTCAATTCTAGAGCGACAGAAGGATGGATGGATGGATGGAAAGAATGAAGGAGGGAGGGATAGAGGAAGGAAGGAAGGGAGAGGAAGGAGTGATGAAGAAAGGGAAGGAGGGAGGAAAGGAGGAGGAGAGGGAGGGATGGAGGGAAGGAGGGACTGATGAAGGAAGAAAGGAAAGGAGGAAGGGGGAGGGAGAAGGGGAGTGAGAAAAGGGAGAGGGAGGAAGGAAGGGAAGGAGGGAGTAATGAAGGAAGAAGGGAAAGGAGGAAGAAGAGGGAGGGAGGGAGAAGGGGAGTGAGAAAAGGGGGAGGGAGGAAGGAAGGGAAGGAGGGAGTAATGAAGGAAGGAGGGAGGAAGCAAGGGAGGGAGGGAGGAAAGGAGTGATGAAGGAAGGAAGGAAAGGAAGAAGGGAGGGAGGAAGGAAGGGAATGATGAAGGAAGGAAGGAAAGGAAGAAGGGAGGGAGGAAGGAAGGGAGGGAGTGATGAAGGAAGGAAGGAAAGGAGGAAGGGGGGAGGGAGGGAGGCTTCTGTTTCAAAAAAATGGATTTTGAAACTCAGCTTGAATTAACCACCCATTCAGCACCAAACAGCAAACACGCTGGCCTTTCAGGAGCATGCAGTCAAGCTGCCTCATTTTATAGGACTGGAAAAGGGAAGTAATTTATGTGAAGTTATTCAACTAGTAAATGCCACCTACTAAATAATTTAATAAAGCCCAAGTCTCCTTTTGACCGTACATCAGTCTAAGACACAGGTCATCCCAGATGCCACCATCTCAAAGATAATACACAAATCCCTTGACCAGACAACACTGGCCTTCCACATTCTGGGTCCAACCAACCTTTCACCAGGATCCTCTGTATCTAGCCTATATCCCAGCCAAACAACAATTCTAAACTGTTCTCTGAAATCAGTCTTCCCTCCGCCTTGGTGCACTTGCCAGCCCATCTGTCAGGCCCGGAATGCCCACTCTCATCTCTGACTCTCAGAATCCCCATTTTCCTGCCAGGCTCAGCTTTGATTCTATGTATAAAGGCATAAAATCCCCAAACCCACAGCCCCTGTCTCCCCCTCCCACCTCAGTTAGGGTTCTCCCTCCATGAATGCATTTGCTTGTGTCCTCTGCCCGCAATGGTAAGCCCTTTGAAGAGAAGTTCTGTTCCACTCTGGGTCTCTGGATTCCTGGAGCCTAGTATAGCACTTTGCAGATAATAGGCACTTAATACATATTTATCGAATTAAGTTAGGCACAAAGATTCATTGATTCAACCAGAATCTAAATGTTTCTAAGGGATAAAATCAAGCAGTTGACAAAGCCCCATTGGGACTGTTTCCATGCACCTTCTGTAAAGGATATCAATCAACAACACATTACCTGTGACCAATTTTGTTTCTTCTTCCTAGCTCTCACAAACTAGAGGCAAATGCAGAGAATTGAAAAAGGATGAAGTAATGAGAAGTGAGACAAAAATCGGAAGGGCAGTTATTGCCATGACTTTGACTAGACAGGAGAGCACCCTCGAGGGTCGGAATTGTAACGTCCCCTGGCTGATTTCCAAGTGAAGAAAAACTTCCTTCCATCTCCACACAAGCCTCCTTGGATTCCCAGAGATTTTGGTGAAAGGACTCAGAACCATTAAGTCGTCATTTTCTCAGTATGTGAAAATTTCTGTTTCTTCCCACACCTCTTGCTCTCCTGCCAGCCCCTCCTTCAAGCAAACACATGACTAACACAAAGACATCTCCTTAAGGAACAAAGCACATTCAAACTAAGTCAGACACAAATGACCCAAGTTGTTTGGCGTGTATTTTGGAAACATTTCATGCAAAGAATTTGAAGTATGGAATTGTATGGGCCCATTCTCCTTTAGAGACAATAGTTTCCTCTACGTTACATTAGTTATATGTTCTACACCATGCTGTCACTTCTAAATAGCTGGATTCCTGGTTAGGGATGAATGAATTTCATGACTTTTACAGACTTAAAGCAATCATTTAGAAGCATTTTCTCCTTCCGACAGTCACCATTTTTTCCTTTATGCCTAATTGCGACACCATCAACTTTTAAACTATTTTTACATAAACAGCTCTACACCAATTTTAGTTTTCTCAGCTTGGACTCCTTTGCTGCCATTTCTCATTCCCTTTAGTCAGTCTAAACTTCTTCCTCTGATCACAGCTGGTTCTCCTTTCCTCTCTGACAGCTGCCAAGTCCTGGTTACAGAACCAGAGGAGCCAAGTTTGAATCCCAGGCCTGGAACTTGGTGCTTTGTCATCTTGGGCAGATCACCACCCCTCTGAGCTTCACTTTTCTCCCCTGGAAAGCGAGAGGGTCAAAATGAGATGACGTTCTAAGATTCTGATCAGACCTGAACCTATGACCGTATAATCCTAAAACATTTGATTCCCTCTAGAGGCATGGCTCACAACCTTTCCTTCTCCCTCTCTCCTTGAAGTTCAAGCTTGGCTAGAACCTCATATCTGCTTCCTAGGTCTGATTAACCTGGCCCAGTTGTGGGTCTGGTGATAGAGGTCTCAGGAGAATGAGAGCTGGTGGAGATTGGGTAGTAGCCATCATAGAGTGGAAAGAACACTGGAGCTGTGGGCAGAATTCAAATCCAAATGCTGTTTCCTGCTGTGTGACCTTGGGGATGCTACTTCCCTTTTATAGACCTCAATTTTCCTTATCTATAAAATGAAGTGGTTGGTTGGCCAAAGTGCTCTCTCTAAATCCCATGATCTTAGATAAATTCTCACACACACACACACACACACACACACACACACACACACTCACACTCACTCACTCTCCTCATCCCTTGTCCACGCCACTCTTCCCACATCTATATAATATGCCTCATGGGTTACATAGGTTGGAATTGCCTTTCACATCCCTCAGAGTGCATACTAGATTGAACCTTCTCCAAGTAATTGGAGATGTCATGGAAGCTGGCTGCAGAATCCTTCTGAGCATGTGCTCCCTCAGTACTGCTCTCTACTCCCCACCCCAGGTGGCTCTCTGAGGATACAGGGCTCTGCTTTCATGCACAGTTTCATGGACATAAAGCTGCCACAGAGAGGCTGATGCACTGGAGCCATGAACACAAAACCCCCAAACGGTTTATCAGGTTGATAAACATTTGTTCTGATGAACAAGTTAATAAGTCCTTATGCTCTTAATTTAGTGCTCTCTTTGGTATTTTCTATTTAAAAATAAAAGTGAAACAACTTTATTAGAAACAGAAGGGAAAATGTTTCTTAATCTAATCAATTCATAGCTACTTGTGCAGACTTTCCAAAGAGTCAGGCTGTAGGTAGTATCTGAAAAGGTAGGAAATGGAGTATTCTTGGAATGTGAATGTTTTATCCTAGAGTTAGTGAATCAATGAATCTTTTTCTCAGAAATACATCTTGTTTGGCTCCTAATGTTTGTTTTGTTGGTATATTTTTAAAGAAAGATTCAGCAAAAAAGTTGGTTTGGATAACTCTGTTATTTGTTTATTTGGTGGTGGTAGCAGTGGAAGAGGCTGGTCTAATAATAATGACATACAGCATTTTAAGGTTTGCAAATCATTAAAAATTTTTTTTTTTTTTTGCAGGGCAATGAGGGTTAAGTGACTTGCCCAGGGTCCCATAGTTAGTAAGTGTCAAGTGTCTGAGGCCAGATTTGAACTTAGGTCCTCCTGAATCCAGGGCTGGTGCTTTATCCACTGCGCCACCTAGCTGCCCCCAAATTTTACCATCCATGACTTTTCTTTCTTTCTTTTTGGCAGGGCAATGTATATTTATTTAGCTTTGTACCAGCTAATCTTTTTTTGCTTTTTTTGGGGGGGTGGGGGGCAATGAGGGTTAAGTGACCTGCCCAGGGTCACACTAGTAAGTGTCAAACATTTGAAAACTCATTACAATCCCCATTTTACAGGTGGGGAAACTGAAGCTCAGAGACATTAGGAGACCAGCCCAAGATCACACAGCTGGTAAGTATGAAGCAGGATTTGAACACAAGCCCTTCCCAAATTCACTTTAAGGAAAATAACACTCTGGCCCAAAGAGATGAAAGGCATTCCCTCAAATCAAATTCCTAAGTAGAGTCAGTAGAACCTGATGAACTATAAAACCCCAACATGTTATAACCGAAGAGAAAACATGGAAGGCACACAGATTTCCGGGAGTCGTCTGAACAAGTGTATATTGTCCACCTTGGAAAAGTCAGGGCTATTTTTTTAACTCCCCACTGTATTGGGGAAATCACCCTTGCAGCATGAAACTGTGAGGAGCCTGCACTTGATTCTAACAACACACTATAAGGTACCTTATTGCTGATGTGGAAAAACATTGAAACAAAACACATCAAATCTACTACTTGCAGGGAACCTGTGAAGAGCCAAGCTGTTTATGCCTCCGTGTGCACAGACGTAAGCTGCAAAATACCCCGTTAAATTCAGAGAATCAAGGGTCATGCAGAAAACAAGCCTCTCTCGGCCTGCCTTTGCTGGTGTGCTACAGCCTGCGGGCATCAGGGAGGGCTATGAATTATTCTGGGCCTGGATAGTTCTTGAAGGTCTCTGCCAACAGGCACACAGGAAAATACAGGGTCATCCATTTACAGTTTTCTATCCATAGCAGCTTCTCTCAACAGGAAAGACTATGGGAGGTTTTCCCTACTCAGAGAAAAAAAAGGAAGCAAAAGCATTGAGTTTTACTTCTTAATGTCCAGACCAGATGATGTAGTGAAAAGAACCTGTCTCTTTATATCACAGGAGGCCACAAACCTGAGAAGCTATGTGACCCTTCTTCAGGTGAGTAACAGACTTTCAGGGCCTCTATTACCTCATCTTCCATCTCTAAAATTTTGTTTGATGCAATTTAACAGACATTTATTAAGCACTTACTACGTGCAGGGAGCTAGGTGGTGCAGTAGATAGAGGGCAGGGCCTAGAGCCAGGAAGGAGGACCCGAGTTTAAATGTAGCCTTAGAAACTTACTGTGTGACCCTGGGCAAGTCACTTAACCCTGTTTGCCTCAGTTTTCTCGTCTGTAAAATAAGCCAGAGAAGAAAATGGCAAAGCCCTCCAGTATCTCTGCCAATAAAACTTCAAATGCGGACACAAAGAAGCAGACATGACTGAAACAACTGAACAACAACAACCATGTGCAGGAGAAGATACAAAGCTTGAGTGAGAAAATGTTATCATCTTCAGGCTTCTCGCTATTATGGTCTAACAGTCCTGGTATCTTATTACGAGCTAAAAGGCACTGTGCTGGGAGCTGAATATAAAGAAAAAATCATCCAGTCAGTCAATAAACATGTATTAAGCACCTCCTATGTGTCAGATACTGTGTTAAGCGCCAGGGATACAAAAAGACACAAAAGATAGTCTGTGCCCTCAAGGAGCTCACAGTCTACTGGGAGATAGCATTCAAACAGCTCTGTGTATCCAACAAACTACAGCCAGGTGAGATGGGAAGTGGTTAACAGGGAGGAGTCATCACCTCTTTGTCAGGAGCTTCCTCACTGATGCCTGGAATTGGTTTGGTTTTTTTAAAAATCATTATACACATCATGGCCCTTAAGTCTTTTAGAGTTAGGTTGTTTGGGGTTGCAGGTTCTGTTTTTTACACAGTTGTTATTGCATTAACTGTTCTTCTGGCTCTGCTCATCACGCCTGCCATCGGTTCATTGACATCTTCCCAGGTTTCTCTAATTTCATCCCTTTTGCCCTTTCTGACAGCACAACAATATTCCACTATTTATATGCCATGTTTTGTTCAGCCACTTAAGAGGTAGCCTGTTAGTTTCTAGTTCTTTGTACAGGGGGTCTTTTCCTCTACCTATGATCTGTTTGGGGCATAGATGCAATGGGTCAAAGGGTATAATGAGTTGGGTGACTTTTTGGACCCATTCCAAATTGCTTTCCCCCAATGGGCTTGTTTTCCTACAACCTCGCCAGTATTTGTTATTTTCTACTTTTTTCATCTTTGCTGATCTGATGGGTGTTAGCTGAAAACCAAGTTGCTTTAATTTGCATTTCTCTAATTATTGGTAATTTGGAGAATTTCTTCTTATTGCTTTTAATAGCCTGGATTTCTTCATCTGCCTATTCATGTCTTTCAATCATTTATCAGTTGGAGAATATATTTTGTTTTTAAAATTTTCAATCAGTTCTATATCCATCATGGAAATGAGACCTTTACCAAAGAACTTGCAGCAAAGGTCCCATTCCTTCCCCCCTTAATCCCACCCCACCCCCAGTTAACTGTTTCCCTTCTAACTTTAACTATGCGTTTTGTTTGTTCAAAAACTTTTGCACATTATGGAAACAAAACCGTCCATTTTATATCATGTGAGCCTCTCTAAGTATTGCTGGTTTAGTCATGAAACTCCTCACCATTTCTAGATTTAAAAGGATAATTTTGTCCTGACTGCTCTAACTTGTTTATGAGGTGACCACACACACACACACACACACACACACACACACACACGTATATGTGGTCACCTCATAGTCAGTGGACAGATGATAGCCATATATGACATAAAAAAGACACATGTAACATGCAACTAGTGGGAGTGAGTCTTGGAATATAGCAAGAAGTGTTGCACTATTCCTCATTTATGCCAGACTTCTTCCCCTTTTTTCCAGTAGTGTTTGTCCTTACCTCAGCATTTATGGCCTCTGGTTTTACTGAACACTAGACGACTCATTAGCTTTGTTCCCTTCTGTATGGTGTATAATTAATCTGTTTTGCTGATTAACCCTCTCTTTTTTAACTAGTGCCAAGTCATCTTGTTGATTCCTGCTCCATAGTGGTTTGAGAAACGGTCCTGTTAAGCCCTCTGATTTCCCACATTTTTCACTGTTTCTCATGAGATTCATGGCCTTTTGTTCCTCCAGATAAATTGATATTTTTTTCAAGCTCTGTAAAGTAATCCTTTGGTAGTTTGATTGGTATGGCAATAAATAAGTAAATTAATTTAGACAGAACTATAATTTTTATTCTATTGGCTCAGCTTAACATGAGAAATAAATGTTTCTCCACTTATATGGGTATGCCTAATAATTGTAATCATACAGTTCTATAGTCTTGTTATGTAGGTTCTCAAATATTTTACATATTTTGTAGCTATTTTGAATGGAATTTCCATTTCTATATCTTCTCATTGGGTTTTATGGTTTACAGAAAATGGATTTTATACCCTACAACTTTGCTGAAGATACTGTTTCAATTAATATTTTAGCTGGCTCCCTGGGATTAAGTAAATGGCATCATCTATAAAGATTATAACTTTTTTTCCTTTTCCCTCAATTTTTTAGTCTTATTGCTAAATGCCAGTAATTCTAGTACTAGATGTCAAACACTAGTGGTGATAATGTCCATTCTTTGTTTTACCCTTGACTGTAATGAAAAAGCTTCTAGTTTATTCTCATAACATGTAATGATGGTTCTTGGTTTCAGTTAGATATTGTTTACCATATTAAGGAAAAGTCCATTTATGGTTATGAATTCTAGCGTTTGAACAGAATGGCTATTGAATTTTGTTAAAAGGGTTTTGTGTCCATTGATATAATCAATTGATTGTTACTAGTCTTGTTATTATTATATTCTATTATGTTTAGTTTTTTTCTCATATTTAACTAAACATACATTTCTGGTATGAATTGTGCATAATCATTCTGATATGCATTTTGACATGTTAAGAGGTTAGCTAACAAACAGTGGGAGATTAGGGGACAGAAGTAGTTTTTAAATCTGTAGAATCAGGAGCAGAGCTGGAAAAGGAATAAAAGCTGGCTAGCTTCAGCCCCTCCACAAAATGCAAACCTTTGGGCAGCTGGGTGGCACAGCAGATAGAGCACTGGCCCTGGAGTCAGAAGAACCTGAGTTCAAATCCAACCTCAGACACTTGACACTTATTACCTGTGTGACCCTGGGCAAGTCACTTAACCCTCATTGGCAGCTGTGTGGAGGATGAACTGGAGAGGGCAGAGACGAGGCAGGGATATCAAAAGGAAGGCTGTTGCAGTACTTCAGTAAGGGGTGATTAGGGACTGAACTAGAGTGGAGGCTATGTGAGTAGAGAGAAGGGGACAGATGATAGGAATTGGAATCAATCAGACTCGTTAACTGATCGGATAGGAAGTTTGGGTGAGAATAAAGACCTAAGGATGACTTGGAGGTTGCGGAGCTGGGTCAATGGGAGAATGGTGTGGTTCCCCTCACTAGAATTAGAGAACTATAGTCCTGATTCATTGTGTGACCACCAAGTCACTTTTTCTCAAAGAATTTCAGTTTCTTCATCTGTAAAATAAGGTGGCTAGTCTTCCCCCCATCCCCCAGGGCAATGAGGGTTAAGTGACTTGCCCAGGGTCAAACAGCTAGTAAGTGTCAAGTGTCTGAGGCCGGATTTGAACTCAGGTCCTCCTGAATCCAGGGTCAGTGCTTTATCCACTGCACCACCTAGCTGCTCCCTAGTGGCTAGTCTTAATAGCTAATTTCTTCCCATTTCCAGCTTGAAAATGTTATTCTATTACTCTAGAAATTCAGTGTGATTCAAGAAACATTCAATACCTCCAGTATGCAGATTACAGGGCTGGGTGTTGATGGGAGAGGGGAGGGAGGACTACAAAGTCTATATGAGACACGGGCGCTCCTCTCTTGGAGCTTATAGCCTATGCGTAGGTTGCTATTATTCATACCTTCATAAGTGAAGTCAAAGGGCTCTTTGATGAGTGAAGAATGATGGGAGTTGGACATTGGGGAAGTAACAGACAAATCTAATTTCTATTTACCTCCATGAAACCTGCAAGCTTCACAGGCTGAGTGGAGCTAAGTACAACAAGCTTTACTAGGATACAGATGATCCGCTCTGCTCTGAGGACTTTCCTTAACTGTTAATAGTTGATGCCAAATGATCTTTTAGTGATCTGCAAGCGAATAAATGATACAGCTCTTTAGATTACAGCTAGAGTTCTTCATGAAGAACTTGCCTATGTCCTAGTCAGCCCAGCTCTCCAATGCCACCACCTACGTGACCTCATTTCCGCACTCCACACACTATTCCCCAAGTTCTGATGGCATCATGGGAAAACACAAGAAACCTTCAGCATATTTTTACAAGAGTATTTTCTAACCTCAAAGAAGAAATGCATTTTGTTTGGAGAGAAATACCATGAACAAGCAGAATGCTTTAAAAAAAATCAGATGTGATTTCTCAGTTTGGGCTTGAAGCTTCCACTTCTCGGGGAGCTTCTGCACAATAAGAAAAGCAAGCAACTAAACAAACTTCAAACAAGAGTCTCACGAACCATTCATTTGAACAGATGGCACTGAAGAAGACAATGGCTGAAACCATGGGAAACTATAGTCTCTGTTTTACTGTTCTTCCAGGTTCAGTGTTCTGAACTTAACAAAACCAAAATGCAGCCCCTTTGTTTTAAAGTTGGTGATAAATCCCCAGAACAGAAATCTTTCATAAAAACATGGGATTCAGAGACAAGAGACGACCAACGGCATAGGGAACATTCCTTTACACCTGACAATGGCCAAGCAGAAACCTTCAGTGAGAAGGCCACTCTCTTCCTTTTCAGGCAATCCATTCCATTGTCCCTCACGGTTGCTTACGTTATTCCTTAGGTCAGGCTAGGATTTGAACTCACATCCTCTGCTCTCAAATGCAGTGTTCAATTCCTGATTGTGGTAAAAAACAGCATACTACTGAAGCGGCTTTTGAAGGACCGCCCTTTTGGGGAGGAGACCATGACGAACAGCCCTGAGCCTGCTGCTGCCCCGGAGAGCGTGGCCAAGCACACAGTACTTCCGGGACGCCAACTTAAAATGGAGGGTAGAATGGAAGTTGGCTGTATCTCCCACACTCTGGCTTCTGAGTTTAGTGGTAACGGTGTGTTCTGGTGATCAGCTCTGGTTCTCAGCCTGGCAGGCAGTTTTGGGATCCGGTGAGTTTTATCAAAGAATAGAGACTAAGCTTAGATCTAAGACTATTCATTTGTATTTCTACTTTCCTATTTCCTTAATCAGTATCACCTGTTTGTTGTCTAAACAATAAAAGCTGATCCCTCTCTGATCAGAGCTGAGAGGCTTTTTTTCTTACTGGTCTGGGAGATATGTAAGGGAAAAGTTTAAAGGGGAGTTTAATGCTCTTATATCCAATTTGAAATCTCACATGATGCTGCGGCGCGTTTTTGGCCAAAAGCCCTGATTACAAACAGCCCTGATTTTGTCCAGCAGGTTAATTATATGGGCACTTGGCATACCGTTCACTCTTTCCTGTTTTACTATATGTGTGCAGAGAGCAGAATACCTGATAAAAGACCATTCAATCAGCCCAGTATTGGTAAGTGATTGGAGCATTTTGTTTCCTTGGAATGTAACATTCTTTCCATTCAATCCTAGCTGTCAAATAATTGCACAAAGCTACAGAGAGGACTAATTCTAAAATATGTAGACCACGTGGTTTTCCAGCTCTCCCATAGTAACAGCATTTCTATCTTATTTTAAAAGCATGCTGAACACTTTGATTCATTCAAATGCAATGATTCAAAATGAAGTAGTTCCATTAATCATATCATTCAATAATAATGGACACTTAATAAAAGCCAATCAATGTTTCTTTACAAATGTAAAGCACAAAGTAATCTATTTAACAAGAAAATTGCAAATCAAATAAACTCAATAAATTCTGTGTTTAGAAAATGAAAAAATACAGAAATGGCCTGTGCATTTCTCCAACTCCCCTCCTGGTAGCAGCCAACCATTAAGACAGCATTAAGGGAGCTCCTCTGGCTCCCTTGCATTGGCTAAGGCCATGGGCAGGAGACTGAGCACAGCACTGAATGCCTAACGGATTCTTTACTTTGGCATAATATTGAGAACCGTCAAGTTAGCTTTCAGGGCAATTTTAAAAATGTGTGGTGGTATTCTTTCAAATTGATTGCATCTATACCTTTATATTTTAATGAAAAAACAGAGGGGGCTTTCCCCAAATACTAAGGGAAAATAGCTCCAGTTAACAATGCCCACAAGCCTACAAGACTACAAGCCCACAAGGCTGGCCATTCATATAAACATAGGATTCAGCTTCCTAACCATTTCTCATGCTCTGTTTGTTAATTAATAGTTGTCAACATTATGGGTCAAACTACTATGCTAAAGCACTTCATTTGGGAGTAGCGACAAATCGATGACCAGACATTAATCTTTCAGATTGTGAGAAGGCAACCATCACAGAAGATCAGAGCTGAAAGGGACCTCAGAGGTCTTTTAGTCTAACACATTTCAGCCTTTGCAGTTAAAGGTGACGTCCTATGTCTCGAGATTGCCCATTCTACTATGGGGCAGCTGTTGGCTTTTTCTGGAAGTTGGATCATGCACAGAGCCTCCATATAGCAGTCAGTGAAAAGATACCAGCTAAAAGTCATTCTCCAATTGAGAAATGGTCAAAGGATATGAACAGGAAGTTTTCAGATGAAGAAATCAAAGCTATCTATTGCCATATGAAAAAATGCTCTAAATCACTATTGATCAGAGAAATGTAAATGTAAATTAAAACAACTCCAAGGTACCACCTCACACCTATCAGATTGGCTAATATGACAAAAAAGGAAAATAAGAAATGTTGGAGAAGCTGTGGAAAAATTGGAACACTAATGCATTGTTGGTGGAGCTGTGAACTGATCCAACCATTTTGGAGAGCAATTTGGAACTATGCCCAAAGGGCTATGGGACTGTTCATACCCTTTGACCCAGTAATACCACTATGAGGTCTGTATCCCAAAGAGATCATAGAAGAGGGAAAAGGACACACATGTAAAAAAAAATATTTATAGCAGCTCTCTTTGTGGTGGCAAAGAATTGGAAATTGAAGGAATGCCCATCAATTGGGGAATGACTAAACAAGTTGTGGTATATGAATGTAATGGAATACTATTGTGCTGTAAGAAATGAGGAGCAGGAAGATTTCAGAGAAACCTGGAAGGACTTACATGAACTGATGCTGACTGAGAGGAGCAGAACCAGGAGAACATTGTACACAGTATCAGCAACATTGTGTGATGATCAACTGATAGACTTGGCTCTACTCAGCAGTGCAATGATCCAAAACAATTTCAAAAAAGTCATGATAGAAAATGTTCTCCACATCCAGAAAAAAGAACTATGGATTCTGAATGTAGATTGAACCATACTGTTTCTATTTTAGGGCTGTTTTTTTCCCCTTCTTTTTTGAGGTTTTTCCCTTGTGCTCTGATTCTTCTTTCACAATATGACTAATGCAGAAATAGGTTTAATGTGATTGTACATATATAACCTATATCAGACTGCTTGCTCTCTTGGGGATGGGGGAGAAAAATTTGGAACTAAAAATCCTGTGAAAACAAATGTTGAAAACTATCTTAACATGTAACTGAAAAATAATAAAATACTTTTATAAAATTTTTTTAAAGAGAAAAGATACCAGCTAAGCCAACAAGACTGGTGATAAATAAAGAGATCCAATATTCTATGAAAGAGTGGCTCTGGAGGTCAGAAAGACATTGAATCAAGTTTCATCTCTGACACGTTCTGGCTGTGTGACTGTGGCCAAACTGCCTAATTCATTTGTTCTTGAGGCAACCCTTGGAATCTAAATTGAAAAGAAGCTACCACCTACCATTGGTAGAGGGATCTTCTTCACCTAGGAAGTCCCTGAGCCAGGGAAATAAGCTCTAGCACCTATCTCTAGTCTATGAACTATTTCTAGAAGGAATTTAATGAAAATAAAAAGGAAAACTATGCCTTCTTAATCACAAGATTGTGCCACGTGCCTGTGAAGGGGCTATTTTAATTTGAGTAAGATGCCATCTTGAAAGTCAATTTGGTTTGTAGCCACAGGTCCAGTTAAACAATTGTAATCAGTCAATAAGTAATTTTTAAAGTGGCCGAGCACTATGCTAAATGTGGAGGATTAGCACAAAGGCAAAAGATAGTTCCTGCTCTCAAGAAGCGCATGGTCTAATCCCATTGCTAAATAAGGGCCAGGCTCACAAAATGCAAGAAGGTGGTCGGCCATCTTTATGAAAACTCTGAGCCTCCAACCAAAACCCACAGTGAAGACCATTAAAGTCCAGCAGGGAAAGATAAGGCTGATACAAATCCACCAAAGTGAGTCTTGTAGACCCAAGGTAGGCCCACATTACATGAGTTCAGATACAAAAACAAAATGCTCCGCTTGGCATTCAAAGCCCTTCATACCCCAGTCCCCTCTTCCCTTTCCAGTGTTCTTGCACCTCACTCCCCAACACGTACTCACTGACCCAAAGACACAGGCTTCTTGGCGGGTTTGATGAACAAGACACTCCATCTGTTAGTTCTGGGCATTTTCTCTGGCTGTGCCCCGTGCTTGGGAAGCTCCCCCTCGTCTACTCCAAGTACTGAGCTCCCTAGCTTCTTCTACATCAACTACAATTCTACCATCTGTATTTCCTGACCCCTCTTGATGCCAATGCTTTTTTGCATATATAGCTCGCTCTGCATCTGTCTGTCTGTATGTTTTCACAACATTCAACTGTAAGCTGCTTGAGGGCAGGCACTGTCTTTTGCCTCTTTGTGCCTGGCACACAATAGGAACTTCATAAAGGCTTACTGAACTGAATGAATGGAGTTGCTTCAACCCAGGGATCTGAGGCTCCCAGGAAACTCATCGAGACAGCAAAACTGCTGTAACTCTTCTCCCAAAGAACCCTGTGCAGTAGCTTAAGAGCTCTCTGTTCTCTGCCTGGTCTCAAAAGACATAACAAATACCAAGAATCAAAACCAGCTTTGGGGAGAATCCTCTTAGGTGACACTTTCCTAAATCTGGTAGATCATGTATAAGCCCAGTCACAGAGACGGTGGCTGACAGAAGAACAAAGTACCCAGCCCCGCTGAGGTGGAGGAGCATCAGCAGAATGAGGAGACCCCCGACGAGGGACTGAGCAGCACACAGATGAATCCTCTGTTGGGAGCTGGAGGGCCTGCTTCAGACAGCACTCCTGTCCCTTCCTGACCCAGTGCTGCCACCCGGCCTCCCTGGGCCTCAGTGTCCTCACCTGTCAAATGAGGATGGTAGGCCAAATGGCCTCTGAGGGCTTTAAATCTATCACCCAGGCATCTAGAAGAAGAAACCTTATGAAAAGCAGACTTGGGTATTGAGGGAGGCCCGTTTCCTCCCCATCCTAGGCCAGACCTCACAGTAAAGCTGTTTCTCCCAGTTCCATCCCACCCCCGCCGTGTCCTTCGCTGTTTTCCTTAGTTTATTAGAACCATCTGGGCAGGCCTCCTCCAGCAATTTCTTAAGACTATGGAACTGACAGATGCAACTTACCAGCCATTTCAAAAACTTTTCAAAAGATTTAAGAAAGAAATGTTGCCGTGGTTTAAAATGTTAAGTGAACGCGTTTCCAGTCCCAATGGAGAATGGATCACATCATAAGGGGGTGGGGGGGTGGGGCAGGGCCTTCATTCTGAAAGGGAAATGCTACTAGAAGACCAACATTTAAGAAAAAATGCTGGGCTCCACTGCCAAGTCTGGGGAGAAGCTTTTTTATTAATTACTGATCTCCAACAGAAGCTGAAATCACTGTTTTAGAAAGTCATCTTTCTGAAAAGTCTGTATTTTTACACAACGGGATCACTGGCATGGGCAAAAGAATGTTTCCAAGTGGTATTTCTAAAAGATGTTTGCTGAAGCACCGTCCTAAGGATGAGTCCTGGTAAGGAAAACCAATCAGGTTACTTCATTTTTATAAAGATACAACTCACCTACACAGACGGCTTCATTTGCTTTTATGGCATAATTCAGAACTCTACTTACTCCAGGTCCCCTGGCCAGGACGCTGGGCCTCTGGCCCTGGGAAGCACCAGGAGCTAAGGCAAGCAACTTCCTTTTTCAAAGTCTGCATCTTTATCTATAAAGCCAAGGTTTTGGACGTGGGGATTTCTAAGGTGCCTTCGAGGTAGCGGGATGTTGTAGACGTGTGTGTCTGTATGTACACAAACAAGTACATACATCCATGTATACATACCTATATCTATACATGTAAAGGCCATCAACCATCTGATAAGCAGCCTGGTGATGAGGTCTTTGGATGGCAGATTTAAAAAGCTGGGCAAGATGTTAAAGGTCATCTAGTCCAAGGCTCTCATCCTAGGAACAAATGAGAAACCTGCATCCAAGAGATGTTAAGCATCTTGTCCAAAGTTACCTTGGTAGTAAAATGACAGAGATTGAATTTGATTGGGGGTGTGTGTGTGTGTGTGTGTGTGTGTGTGTGTGAGGCAACTGGGGTTAAGTGACTTGCCCAGGGTCACACAGCTAGTGTCAAGTGTCTGAGGCATGAATTTGAACTCAGGTCCTCCTGAATCCAGGGCCGGTACTCTATCCATTGCGCCACCTAGCTGCCCCAGAGATTGAATTTTAACTCAAGTTAAGAGCCATTCCTCAATGGATAAGTGATTAGAGGATATGAACAAGCAATTTTCAAAGGAGAAGAAAAATGAGCCGACAATAACCATATTAAGACAAACACGTTCCAAATCACTAATAGTTGACAGAAATGTAAATTAAGGCAGTTTTGAGTTCTTGCCCATTAGATGACAAAGGAAGGAATGTGAAAACAGGTGCACAAATGCATTGTTGATGGAAGTGGGAATTAGTCTAGCCATCTGGAAAGCAATTTAGAACTATGTCACAAAGTCACTAAACTATTTGTTTATGCCTGTGACCCAGCTATGCCACAACTACACCCCTAAAAAGATCAGAGAAAGAGGGAAAAGACCCATGTGTACAAAAATGTTCCTACTGTACAATGGGGTAAAAAGAAATGAAAGGAACCACAGGGTTCCACCCACTCCTTCCTCAGTCAGCTGAGGGCCTGGCTCATATTGTCTCTCCTTCCCAACCCTGCAAGGTAGGTGCTATTAACATCTCCATTGTATAGTTGAAGAAGCTGAGGCAAAGAGAGCTTAATGGACTTGACTAAGGTCACACAGCTAGCATCAGAGGCCTTCCTAACTCCACAGCCAGCCTCCTAGCTCCCTAGAAAGAACAAAACAGAAATGGTGAATGGCTAATAAAGAGTTGAGACCAATATAAGTCCTTAGTGAATTGAAAGCACCTGGCCCAGAGGAACTACAATTTCAGGTACTGAAAGAACTGGTGGATATGACCAACAATGCACTGTCAAAAATACTTGAAAGACTATAAGCTCAGGCTTGGAGAAGGACAAATGCTGTCCCAATTTTCAAAAAGCAGAAGGAATGAAATAAGATGTGCCCAACTCTAGGTAAGTGAGCCTGGCTTTGATTCCTAGCAAAATTCTAGAGCGCATTGTTAGAGAAGTGGCCAGTGATCGTCCTGGAAAAGTAACTCTTTTTTGTCATCAAAGAGACAGCATGATTTCAACAAAATGGGTCACATCATAACACATTTTTTTTTTCTTTCTCAACAAGGTTATTTAAACCAGTAGGACCAGGGAATGTCATAAATATATGGTACCTCGATTCCAGTAGTGTTTGATACAGTAACATGCTATTCCTGTGGAAAAGGTTGTGATGTGAGCTAGACATTTACCAAGAGATGGATTGGAACTGGTTTATTTGTGGTGGGCCTGAAGCAATCCTAATAGTCTGAGGTCAACTGTGGAAGGAGGCGTGCAGGGCCAAGCCCTCGGGAATCATATTTGGCCCTGTGCACTCCCATGTTTTTATCTGTGACTTAAATAAAGGTACCCTCTTCAATTTTCAGATTCCACAAAAGTGGAACAGAGAGCAATCACACTGAGTAACAAGATCCAAGAAGACCAGGAAAGGCTGCCTTCCCAAGCACAAGATGAAGTTATATGGAAGCACCTTTCAGCTCAGTAACAAAGGAGAACTCCCCAGCAGTTGGAGCCTGGCAGCACCGTCTCAATAAGTTTCAGAGTAGAAGGTAGATGACTATTTGGTAGGGACGTCACAGAGGAGGCTCCAAAGCAGGTACAGGATGCTATCGATGACCTTTAAGTTCTGAGGATCAACAGCAGAGGCCTCAGTTCTATTGTGAGCTGTCCACTTGCTGTGCCTATGAGGTAGCATATTAATGCAAGGTGCCTGCCCTAACCGCTGAGAAGGAAAGCCAAGAGAAAACATCACTGAACTCAGATGCAGGAGATGACGACTCTCCTGCAGGAAAGCCAACCACTCCGGGCTCTGTGTCCCTGTGTCCTTGGTCTCCTGCTTTTCAGACAGTAAAGCATGAGCTGTGAAGCTGCCTGCGAATTCCCCACACGACACTGCTGGGGCATCGCAGCCCATGGCCGACTCTCGCTCTCCCACGATACCCGTCATTTGAGCTGCTAACTGCCACAAGGCAACACTTATGACTATAAGATAAAGGCAATCATAAAATCTCTGTGCTGCTAGATTCAAGGAAATTGGCAGATAGGAACGTATCCACAGTGGACGCCTCATTACGGAGTCGGCTCACACAGGAGCAACATCACAGAATGCATTTTTCTCAGAGAATAGAGACCAATACTGTTGTGGACTTGTTAAGCAGAAAAACCCAATGACACGAAAAGGAAGCTGGTAGCCTAGTCATATGATGGCGAAAACCTTGTTACTGAAATGTACTGCAAATGCCTCCTTAGATCCTGTCATTCAATGTCACCTGTAGGAATTTAAGAGCCAATTTTCAGAAAGACTCTCTCACTAAAAGTTGAGTAATTCAACAAGTAGCAAAGAGCAAAACTACTTCTGGCAGTCAGGAATTTTCTCTTGAAAACAGCATTACCTGACTTGAATTCAGTGTGATGAGTGTTGACAGAGGTGTGACCCTTGTCATCCATAAGCATTTGTGGGGCCTCGGGTACAGGGCAGGGGCCAACTACACTAGTGAAGTTCCCTCTGAACCAAGGATCACTGATCTGGCCCAACTGTAATGTAGGCCATAACATGTTTTAAATGGAAATACTACAGGACAAGGAGTACTAAGGATATCAGCAAAGAAAGAGAGGGGTAGATGGAGCTGTGCAATGGGATGAAAACTAAAGGGAAGCTCCCTGCATGTTGGGTCCCCACTCTTGCAAGTTAAGAAGCAACATGGCGGGTGAATGGGCAGGCAGGGATGGATGGGTCTTTATCCACTGAATGCCTATGCTGGGCACACAGGTCTACGAGAATCCTGCAGGACACATTCCCTTATTTGCAAGAGTCCTCAGAGCCTTCCTTTATAGAGGGCTCAGAATTGTTACTTCTTCATTGCTGACCAGCTGCTCTGCTTGGGTTCCTTCCCTGGCATTAGGCTTGGGTGCTAGTGACTCTCTGGTGCCATCCTTCCCTGCTTTGGGCTTCCTTTGGTGTACTGGGCATGGAATGATTTTCTTTTTCTTATACACATGTAGTGCCTGGCACTTAGGTGACACTTAATAAATGTTTATTCACAATAAATAGACTTGTGTAGACTAAACACAATTTTTTTTAGGCCTTTAATAGCATTTAATTTTTTCCAACTTTATGTAAAGATGATTTTTAGCATTCATTTTTTTGTTTTTGTGTGGGGCAATGAGGGTTAAGTGACTTGCCCATGATCACACAGCTAGTAAGTGTCAAGTATCTGAGGCCGAATTTGAATTCAGGTCCTCCTGAATCCAGGGCTGCTGCTCTATCCACTGCAGTGCCACCTTGCTGCCCCAAGAATGACTTTTAACAAGAAATGCAAAGTTAGAACAGTAACAATGAACTCATTTCACTAGGTAAAGCCATTCATTTACTTTTTTATATTTTTATACTTCTTTTAAAAAAAACAAAACACTTCTGTTTCTACATCACCATTTCCAAATACATCCCTTTTCCTCTGCTACCCAAAAAGCCATCCATCCCTTGGAACAAAGAATAAAAAGGAGGGAAAAAAATACAGTTTGGCAAAACCAAGCAATTCCTCAGCTGAGTCTGACAGTGCATGTCCATACCCATAATCTACCCCCCTCTGCAAGGGAGGAAGGGGGTACATTTTCTCCACTATTTCCCAAGGTCAAAGTCTCCAAGTTTCTTGGTCATTATAATTACACAGCATTCAATTACAGTTTTTGTTCTTTCTATTTATACTGTTATAGTCCTTGTGTATATTAAAACTATTCACTTTCAAAAACAATTTTCCCCACTGGAGGACATATAAAAAATGTTTTTCTTCTTGTTTTGAGTTCCCAGAATCAGAATTATAGGCTCTTGAGCTGAAGGGACCTCAGAGATCACCTAGTTCAACCCTCTCATTTTCTAGATAAGGAAATTGAAGCTCTGAGCAGGGCACTGATGCCCAGGGTCTCAAAGACAGCAGTGCCAGGATTGGATGTCAGGTCACATATGGGGCTATTTGTATAAGGAAGGTCTCTATCTTTTTCTTTTTTCTTTTTTCTTTTTTTTTTGCTTTTTTGCAGGGCAATGAGGGTTAAGTGACTTGCCCAAGGTCACACAACTAGTAAGTGTCAAATGTCTGAGGCTGGATTTGAACTCGGGTCCTCCTGAATCCAGGGCTGGTGCTTTATCCACTGTGCCATCTAGCTGCCCCCGGGAGGTCTCTATCTAAGATAGTTCTCTACTAGGAACCAAGGAGCCAGGAAGATTTAGTTCTTCATTCCTACTGTCACCAGCCAAATGGAAGATACCCTAGCAGAAACAGAAATTTATGAGCAATGAGTAAACAGTCAATTATTTAACCAGATTTCTCCGTAAAGAAAAATTGATAGATAATTCCTGGTGAAGGTGATGAAGGTTTAGCTTTGCTCATAAGGGCAGGAAGATGCTTGTGACTTGTGCCTGTCTGCCTCAGTCAAGCTGGTAACAGAGAGTCACTTAAATTGATATATTGCTCTGTGAGGCTTTTTTTTTTTTTTTTTGCGGGGCAATGAGGGTTAAGTGACTTGCCCAGGGTCACACAGCTAGTAAGTATCAAGTGTCTGAGGCTGGATTTGAACTCAGGTACTCCTGAATCCAGGGCCATCCTTTATCCACTGCACCACCTAGCTGCCCCCCTCTGTAAGGCTTTTAAAATTCTTTTCTAAGAATTATTAGACTCATTTTTTTTTTTTAGGGTAATGAGGGTTAAGGTCCTCCTGAACCCAGGGCTGGTGCTTTATCCACTGTGCCATCTAGCTGCCCCCTACACTCATTTTACAGATGAATTAAATCCAGAAATCAGGTGACTTAGGCAAGGTCACTGACTACTAAATGTTAGAGCCTAGATTAGAACCCAGATCCATGGCTCTCTGTCCTTAACATTATCCTACCTCCTCATAATTTAAAAAGCTCCACTAACTGCTATATTCATTGTGCTTCAAAAATTTGATAATTTTATCTCATTTAATAATGGAAATAAGACAAATAAGCAGAGTTCAGAGGTAACTGGCCAGTCGTGGAATAAAACTGAGCTAGGATGCCTTCCTCCCTCCCTCCCTCCCTCCCTTCCTTCCTTCCTGGTTTCAGCAAAGGAAGGAGAGGGAGACCCATCTTAATTCTGTGAAGTCCAGGGGGTGGTGGACGGGCGGGCATATGGGCTGTGAACTCATTCCTGCTGAAGAAAGCTGGTCTGGCTAAGGTAGAGGAGACCTTTACAACATGAAGCGGAGCAGGGCAGAGGCAGAAAGAGCCCTGGAGCTTGGGGACAGTCAATGCTGTGCCCGTCCTTACTACTTGTCTACTCTACTGAGGACAACAATTCCGCCTTATTTACAGTCCCTGCCCTGAGGGAGACAGGCAGTAGGTGCTTAATGAAAGCTTGTCACAGTTAGACTCACTAATGACCTGCCCTTGCTGGGTGCTTTATTTGGGGAAGACTCACATCTCTGGGGCTTGATTTTCTCATCTTCCAAATGAGGCTTAGGGAGGTGGGGAGCTGGGGGTGGGTACGCATACTAATGACTGCTAAGGTTTTCTGCCTCTGACTAAGTGCATGAGAAGGACCAGGAAAATAGGCTCCTGATTGTTATCAGCACAAACAAAAGCGCACCACGGGCACTAAAGACGGACGTCCCAGCAGATCCATCGCTGTAAGAGGCCGACAAGTAGGCCCAGAACTCTAGGTCAGTCTTCAGTGACCAAACTGAGCCTAACCTAGAGCAATGAGCTGCAAAGCCGCGGTTCGGAAAGGCCCAGAGCAGCTCTCTCCGGCACCATCAGAAAAGCAAAGGCAGTAGAGAACAGAGCTGCAGAAGCAAGGGCTGAGCAAAGGGAGCCTCTGGGCGCCCACTCCCCAGAGCAGCAGCACAGGCTTGAGAGACTCTGAGGGGAAGGACGACTCAGCTCCCATCCCACGTTTCTTCACTGCACTTCTTGAAGGATGATGTTTCTGTGACCAGATCACAGCACTGAGGACTGGGAGGAACCTCAGGAGAAACCATCTAGGGCCTCATTTTCCAGATGAGAAAACCAAGGCCCACAGAAATGAATGAGCCCGACCCAGGCCGTGCAGGGAATACGGAGCAGGGCTGGAATGGACCCCGACCACCTACCTCCAGGCCGGCTGCCCTTGCCAGGGCATCGGACAATGGGCTCAAACATGATCATCTGGAATCCCAAGGGACAGCAGCATTCCCTCTGCACAATGTTTCCCTCTGAGCAACCAGGCGGAAGGAGAAAAGGGGAGAACCCCTTGTGGGCCTTTCCAAGGGCCCCACAGGCCGTCAATTGGTGGGGCCTGACAGAGCCAGCAGGCAAGAAGGCCCTCAGCGGTCAACATGCTCTAAGTTTTAGACAGCCAGCACTGATGAGGGGAGTAAACGGGTGGCCAGAAGAAAACACGGCTGCAGAAAAGTCCGGAGAAAACGGCCTTTTGGTTCTGAGGCTATTTTAAAGTCTCCACTTGCAGAGGGTGATTTCTTGATGGCCATTTTCTGGTAAGTGACGTCCTTCCACTTTGTCTAGTCGCTCGGGTCCTTTGATTTCCCCTTGGGAATTAACTTCCCAATAATCCATATAAAGAACCATGACATTTTAAAAATGTTTGAAAACCAGATCATTTACTGTAGGAGCACAGGGTAAGAATCTCCGAGCTGCCTCACCAGGCCTGGCTGCAGAGGGAGTCTCCTTCCCTCCCATCCCCAGCCAAGACTTGTCAGCTCCTGGAGAAAGGGGTCTTTCCACCCTAAAATGGAAAAAAGGACTCAGAAGCCCTATTCTCTGCTGCATTTCAGCCCCCAAAGCAACTGTTACTTCCTGTAACCAAGACAGATGAACTGACTACATAAGCTTTTCAGAATAGGAAGAAAAAGTTAGAGAGAAAGGGATTTTTTGGTTTGATTTTTCTCCCCCTCTCTCTTTTAAAAAAAAAAAAAAGCCCACTGTTCTAATCAGGTGGGGCCATCGATATTTCTGGCTGTCACATGGATGGGGGTGTAGACAAACAGCAGCAGGCTGGACAAGATCTGTCCTGCATGGCCCCAAGTAAACAGACAAGGATATTCAATGGTATTTGGCGCCAGTCTAACTCCCTGTGCCTGTGGTCCCTAACAGCACAGTCTGCTTGCTAAGGGGCTTAAAACAGCAGCTAAGCCATGGAAATGAAACAGTCCTTTTAAAAGTAGCCAACTCTACTCTCAGCCCTATTGGGCTCTCCCTTTACCAGGAGGGAAGCTAAGGCTGTTGCAAGGCCAGATTGCCCATCCTCTGAGAAGCCTTCCTGTCCAAACTCCCTTTGGGATCAAGGGGGTCCCCTTCTGTCTCTCTCAAATTCTCTACAGAGCAGAGAATGAAAATCAAACCATGGAGCCAAGCGTTGTACTTTTCCTTTTCTCTGAAAAGTAACAGCTGCCAATCTTCACGGTTCTGAGCCAGCCCTCCACCAACCCTGACCCAAAGTGGAGATGCTCAAGAGGGACACACAGGCCTCTTTCAGAAGAGATTCCAGCTTCAGTCGGTGGTGCCCAAGTCAAATGGAAATGTTTCCCTGTAGGTTGCATGCTGACTAGAAAATGACAAATTGGTATTCCATTATCTGGGCTGTACTGGACTTTTATGCATTTTCCCAGTTCCCAATGACATTTTAATTTGGTTTGGGGGTAGTGAGTTCAGCACCTCTGGTCTAAGATACTCCAGGAGCAGAAGGGATGAGTGAAAACACATGATAAAACATGTATAGTGTACTGGGGACTATACAAAAAACCATCATAAGAGACCTCCTCCAACATAGCTCAAAGGGGTAGCAGACTGGATCCTGATGGGGCAATCCAGAAAGAGTTACAGTTAGTCATTCTGCCAGCTGAGTTAGCACAGGGAGAAAGAGTGTGAAGTTCTGGGAACTGGGACTGGTCAGGCATGGAACACGTTTGGGTGGGCAACCTTGTGTAGAACAAGAGGAGGCCCAGGCTGGCGAGGACGGTGCGTGGACACCCTGTGTCCAGAAGTAGTATTCCAGGAGAAGCAAGCAGCAGTGGTGGAAGCCGAGCAGAGCGAGGTCTCAGCTCCAGCATCTTGCTTGCTCAGAAGCCTGCAGAGGAAGGAGGAAGCCAGGAATCCCAGACCACTAGGAAATCTCAAGACGACTGGGAAGACTGCTGGTCTTTTGCTCAGAGCCCTCAGAGCTTCCCAGCTGGCTGAGAGGGGGTACATCTAGTAGCATCTACTATCACTCAGAAGTCAAACCCAGGTTAGGAACTTGCAAAGATCAAAGCACTTTGGGAGCCCTGAAAGTTTGTATGTCCTCAGCATGTCCCTGATACCCTGGAATGATCCTCAACACCCCCAAGAAAGCAGCAACAGAACCAACACAGACTTTCCTCCACAAGTTCAGCAGAGTCCAGCCCTAAAACCATAGTCCAGAGTCAGGAAGTAGGCTGGAAGAATGAACAAATGAAAAAAAAAATACCACAATAAAGGGCAATTATGATAGTGAGGATGTTCAAGACACAATCCCAGAAAGAAAAAAAAAAAGATTCCAAAACATCCATAAGCAGTCTCAGAAAAAACAAAAATAAAAACAAAACCCCACATCTTGGGCACAAATCTAACTAGAATTCCTAAAAGAGATGAAGCAAGAATTTTAAAAAATGTTTTTATAAATAAAATGAAAATGCTTAAGGAAAAAAATTGGAAAAAAAATGAGGGTATGGAAGAACTGGAAAGGAAATTAATTAATAGCTTGGCACAAGAAGTATAAAGCCTTGCTCAAGCAACAAACTCTCTGAAAATCAGAATGGGCCAAAATAAAAGTCAATGACTCCATGAGACAGCAAGTTATATTAAAGTTTAAAAAAAAGAAAAAAAAACTAGATGAAAATATAAGATATCCCTAGCAAAAACTGATCTGGAGATCAAAGAGAAATAAATTAGAAATAATTAGAATATTTGAATCATGACTAAAAACGAAAAAAGAAAATAAACATCCTATTTCAAAAATGTAATAACTGCCTAGATCTTAGAACCAGAGGTAAAATGAAGACAGAATTCCCTGGTCATCTCCTTAGAGGAACCCCCAAATGAAAACTCCTGGGAATATCATTGCCAGAATCCAGAGTTTCTAGGTCAAAGAAAAAATTCTGCAAGCAGTCAAAAAAAGATTCCCAGAACTGTGGAGCCAAAGTCAGGATCACAGATGATTTAGCAGCCATAATAAATAAGAGTGGAGAACTTGGAATACAGCATTCCAGAAAGCAAAAGACAGGCTGTAGTCAAGAATAACTGACCCAGCAAAATTGAAAAGCTACAGAGGAAAAAATAGAGCTCTAGAGAAAGAGAGGTCTTCTAAGCATTCCTGACTAAAAGACCATGATCATGTAGAAACTTTGAAGTTCAAACACAGGTACTGAGAAATATGCAAAGGAAGACACAAATAAACCCACTAAAAGGCTAAACAAGGACAAACTGCATATATTCAAGTATGGGAGATGATACCTGTCCCCTCTGAACTCTATCCTCATTAGGGATCATAGAAGGTGTCTTTTCAGACAGAAGGGGTGGGAGCAGCTCAGTTATGTCTCAACAATATTAAGAGAAGAACAGAAAGGAAGGGGGAAAGGAATACTTGGGTGAGGGAAGGGAAAGGAAGGTTATGAAACATCTCACCTATTCAGGGTTCGAAAGTAGACATCTGTGGAAACAAGGAGGAAGAAGTGCAGGGGGGAACAGCTGACACGTGAACCTCACTTTTATCTGAACTGGTCAAAGGAGAGAATAACACACACACAGTGTGATACAGAAATAGATTTCACTCAATAGGGAAATATGAGTCCAAGGGGAGAAGAGGGAAAGAGGAATTAGAGGGAGGGTAGATTAAGGAACGATTTGTCCCAAGCAAAACAAACTCTGATGGACAAAAATAAAAATGTTTTTGAGGCAGTGACGAATGAGAATTCTGAGGGAGTACTCATCACCTGGGGAATGGTTAAATAAGTTATGGTATGTAATGGATACTGTTGTGCCATAAGCAATTATGAAGGAAAGGGTTTCAGAGAAACCTGGGAGGATTCGTATGATTGACACAATAACAACAATATGATAAAGACATGCAGCTTTGAAAGACTAAGAAGTTCTCATCACTGTAATGATCAACCATGATCCAGAGGACTAATGATGAAACATACTGTTACCATCACCTCCTGAGAAAGAAGGGAAGGATTAAGATTGCAGAATGAAACAGTTCTTATTGAGGAGGGAGTGGGGGGGAATGAAAAAGGGTCAGGGGGAGACAATGCTTTACAAAAATGTTTCTAATGGGTTTTATTTTTCTTTTGTTTTCAATTGGGGGAGTTGAGGTCAAAGGGAATTGATCTATATCTATATTTATATAAAGCTACATATAATTTTTAAAAGAAATTAAAAAAAATTTTATAGGCTAAAATCAAGACTAGACTCGGAAAAATGGACTGTTCATGAAAGGTATACTTAGTGTGATAAAGGTATAGTTTCATTATGATGAGTTTAAGAGTGTGTCAAAAAAAAGAGTGTGTCAAAGACACTAATATTAAGTAATGGAAAAACAAATAATTACAGCAAAATATTGCAAACTAAATTTTTTAAAAAAGAGATTAAGAAAACCAATACGTTTTCTTCGCACTTAAGATGGGTGGTTATGTTTCAGGCTTTTCCCACTGGCAGAGGATAAAACTAGCCACTCTAAAGCTACCACAATGATCAATCTTTGTTCAAAAGGCCTGTCCTCTTTGCTCCTAGGCAGCTCACATCATGAGCACAGCTTGGCACTCCATGCCCTGGACAGAGGTGCCATGCTCAGTGGGGACTGGTCTAGTGTATACAAGGCACTCAGTGGAGACCATCTAACTATAGCAGTCCTACCCTAGTAGTAGTAGTAAAGATGGAACGCTATGTTATTGGAGCTTAAGGCCCTATGAAGATTGCCTTTGAGCACTGTCATGTCCATGGAAAAAGATGAAGTGCTATAGCTTTTCCCCATAAACTTAGACCTTGGTGAGGTGACCCAACTCTTAACACATAATCAGTGACATTCACTTGGTGGTGTTTTTGCACAGACTCTCTCATTCAGTCTTCCTATTGGGAAAAGGACTGTAGGCGTTGTCATCTTATTTTAAGGGTGAGGAAGCTGAAGTTCCAAGAGGCCACAGACATGGTGTCATCAGGTCTACACCAACATCCTCCTGAATCCAAACCTGGTACATATGCACTAGCCCATGCTGCTGCTCTAGTCTCAAGCATCTATGCCTTTTTCTCACTGGATAGTAGATGGCCTCTGAGTGTTTACAAGACTCACCTTTTCCAAAAATCCATGTGGATTCAATCCAACCATTGTGCTTTATTTTTCAAAAACTCCTCGGTTCTCACATGATAGCAAGGTTTCCAAAGCTCTCTGCTCCCAGAAGCCTTGTGAGGCAAGTAGCACCAATAATATTATCTTTACTGTTCAGGTGAGTACACAGTAGAAGGGGAAGAGAAGGTACTGGAGACTGGGCTAATGTCATACAATTATGGGCAGAGTTGTGGCTCGAATCAGACCAGTTATTCTACTGCATGACAACCTTCCCTCCAGAAGTAAGTCAAATCTCACCTGAGACACTTACTAGTTGTGTGACCCTAGGCAAGTCACTTAACCTCAATTGCCTTAATAAAACATCCGGGGCCACCTCCTGTTGTCTTTAAAAGTGCTAATTTTGTGGCAGATAAACCAAAAAAAGTCTGTTGGGCATTTACTCCATCATAGTGTTAGAGATATAAGGAAGGATAAGACAAGTTCTCAGACACCATCAAAACAAGCCAGTTGGTGAGAAAAGACATATAACATACATGTAAATATAATATAATACAATCTAAACATAAAAATGCCTGATGAACAATGGAGTTAAGTGCTATAGGAGAGACAGAGAGAGAGTTCTATAGATCAGGTAGTTCTGTAAGACTTTACAGAACAAGCAGGAAGGCTAGGACTTTACTGAAGAAAGGCTGGGGTAGGGTGGAGGGAAATTCCCATCACAGAAAATAGTATGTGGCAAAGCTGTGAGGTGGGAATGCCCAACAGCATGCTTGCCAGATGATGAATAGTCCAGTTTGGCTGAGGCAGAAATCTTGTATAATAACAGAATAATATATGAGGCTGAGAAGGAGCTTGAGGCTGTAAGTACTTAGCTAAAGATCTGAGGCGTAGGTCCTGTGAGCAGTGGGAAGTAATTGTGGAGGAGAACTGTGATGAGAATGGTACTTAGAGAAGATAATCTAGTTGAAGATTAGAGGAGAAACTGGAAGCCAGAAAACTACAATTCCAACAGTTCAGGTATAATATTATTAAGATCTGGCTATCCGAGAGCCATAGGACACTGCAACTGGCAAGAATGCACTGGAGTATCTAGTCTGACAGCATCACTCCATACACCCCACGAGACAGACAACGGGGGCCTCTCTGAACACAAAGGACAGCAAGACAGAAAGAACACTGATGTCAGGCTATTGTCTCCATCTTGATATAAGCTTTACATTTTATATAACATAGTCCTCCCTGATGCCAAGGCCATGAAGGTTACACCAATGGAGCATGTGCTCTGTGGGGTGCTTCCAAGCCAGAAAATTTTGGGAAATAGACACCCAGGTATCTGCTATCTCAGGATCACCCTAGCTGAATGTGGACAGGCTCATAAGCAGAAGGCTGACCATGTACTAAAACAGGGAGAGGGAGCCTGGTTTCTTCACTGGTGGTTCATGCCAGAGCAACAAAGAAAGGGGAAAGTTCTACAAGAGTCAGGAAGGCTCCTTTCAAAGCCTCTGAAACACCCCAAAGCCAGGCACCGTTCCCTTTGGACACCTCTAGGCCCAAATTGAGATCCCAGGTTCTTTGTTGACTCTGGCTGACATTTACCTTAGTTCTCAAAAGTCATTTGGCTTGATGTACAGAAGCTTTCTGTTCTCTTTGATGAGCAGACCAGAAGAGGGCCAAGTGTGGAAATGGAACGCTTTCCTAGACCACTCAAAATTGAAGTGTCCTTTGGGATTCAGATGCAAAGCAACTATGACCATGTAAAATTCCAAGAAATGGCATTTCCATTTTGAACTACTTTATCATTCAGTTTACAGAAGAGCTGAAGGTAACTGTGTCTTCCTGGCATTTTCCTGTGGCTCAGCTACCTTCTTCCATCATCTAGGACTCAGTTTCAAGGTTGAAATACATTATAATAATTATAGGCACCAAGGCATCCCAACCCAAGATCTTCAACGCTTCATCCTTTTGCCATCAATTTCACTTCACTGAAGAGGCCAGTTAGAGACAGAATGTCTGAATCAATCTGGGCCTTAGAAGCACCACTGTCACCATTACCTCACACAGAAAGGCTTTTCATTAAATCCAGTGCCTTCACATTCAATTATACTACAAAAGGACAGGCGTGGGCATAAACATCTTCAAAAATGAAATGACTCCTCTCAAAGAAGGGTGACTTAGTGAATAAAGAAATCATCTTCCATGTTTAGCATAGTTTTTTCTTGGTCCTTCCCAATACCTCATTTTTAACTGTTTACCTCCAAAGTTTACTGAAGAGAACCAAACAATCTCATGGAATACAAGCTAATGGTTATTTTATAATAGGCTCCTTAACACCTTCTCATGCTATCCTGTCCATCACCAGAATTCATGTTATAAATCACGAATAACTGACAGCCAAGGAAACATCTCACTCAGCTGCTTCTGCTGAAAAGATTTTCCAAAGTAAAGATTAAACTTTTATAAAAGAATCTACAAAAACAGATCAATGGGATCCATGTATGAAGCAGGTCTAATATTAGGGAAAATCTTATGTAGGACTTTGAGGATTCCTGTTCTATTCTACTTCACGCTCCTTGATTCAAAAGGACACACACTCCGCATTAAGTGTGCAAACGTAACTGGATTAGGTACTGACGGCATCAAAGAAGACAGTTCCTGCCTTCATCAAGGGGCAGGAGGTCTATACAGTAACATGGCAGAACAGGATCAATAAAGGAGAAGTCCAAGTGCTGTAAGAAACAAGGAGGGTCACTTGCAGTCAGCTGGGAAGTAGCTAGGAAAGGCTTCAAGGAGGAGGTGACATCTGATCTAGGCCTTGAGGAAAGAAAAGGATTTGGAGGTAGTGTGGTGCAATGGCATGGGCACTGAACTAAGAGCCTGGGGAGGCAGCTGCACGTGTGACCTTGGCCAAGCCTCATCATCTCTTCAGCCGCAGAAGATCGGAGAGAGGCATAGGCTCCAAGGACAAGGACAGCCTGCACGAATGCAGCAAGGAGGGACACGAGTGGGGAAAGGCTGAGCATATGAAAGGTAGCAACGTGAAAGGAAACAGAATCATAATATGGAGTTAAGGAGGAGCCCTTCGGCCCTGGAGAACCACTGCCATGCCTTCAATATTCCAACTATCCCAATAGGTAGTTGTGCAGTACCAAGCAAGGAACGGCCCCTGTTGAGATCTGCTTCCTCATTTGAAAAATAAGGAGGTTGGACTCAATGTCCTCTAAGGTCCTTTCCTGCTCTCAGTCGATGACCCTAAGATGCCGACACATACATTCATAGCCCCTGTCAATCTCAATTTCTCTCTCTCTCTCTCAATCTCTCTCTCTCTCTCTCTCTCTCTCTCACACACACACACACACACACACACACACACACACACACACACACACCCCATCACTCCCAAGCCCCTGCCCTTTCCAACGTGCCCTCCACTCAGCTGTTGCTAAAGCACAGGCCTAATGCTTTCCTGCTCCTAGGATGAGACGCCCAGAGTCCTTCATGGTCAGGCCCTGGCTGATTTTTTCCAGTCTGAATGGACATCACTCCCTTCACATGCTTTCCAAGCCAGCCAGATTGGCCTTCTTGCTCTCTTTCATCTCTCCTCTCCATGCTTTTGCCCAGGCTCACCCCTCGGCTTAGAATGCCCTCCCTAGTTTCCCTCAAAGCTCAGTTCAAGTGCTGTCTCCTCCATGAAGTCTTCCTTGTGTCCCTCTTCTCCCCATTACCTTACACGGCCTTCTCTGTATATATGCTGGCTCCCCAATAGAATGGGAGCTTCTTGAGGGTAAGAAACATTTCCCTTTTATTTCTGAATCCCTAGGGGCTCTCTTGGGAAGCGCTTAATAAATATGTGCTGATTGACTGACAGCTGGGTAACAGATGAATCCAAGGTCAAAGACATTTGGGTCAACATGGCCTAATGTGCCTCATCAGGAACAGAAAACATTGTTTAGAAGACAGAAGAGAGGGCCCTGATTACTTAAGATGGACTGGCCCATTGCAAAGGAAAGCCTTTTTGCTTGGAGGTCTTAAGCCGAGCTTATTTTATTTGGCACCTAATGGAAATGTGCTGCTGCAGAAAGAATTCTAGGTTTGCAGTCAGAAAATCTAGACTGGGGGGGGGGCAGCTAGGTGGCGCAGTGGATAAAGCACGGCCCTGGATTCAGGAGTACCTGAGTTCAAATCCGGCCTCAGACACTTGACACTTACTAGCTGTGTGACCCTGGGCAAGTCACTTAACCCCCATTGCCCTGCAAGAAAAAAAAAAAAAAAGAAAAGAAAATCTAGACTGAATCTTCCTTCCAGGGCTGGTTTAGCGTGCCACCCTGGGCCAGTCCCTGAATGTCTCTGAACGGCTATTCCTACATCCATAACATGAGGAGAACGTTTATAGCCTCCATCTCCCAGGGTGGCTGGAAGGTAACTACTAGAAAAGGACTGTGAGAATTTACCAAACCAATGGTCACAAGTTCTCTCCAAGGGGTGACATGGCTCCAGGAGCTTTTCTCCCTGTCAGGGCAAAGGCCAAGGCAGATGGTAGCAGCCCCTTCTCTCTTGACTTCATTTGCAACCCTAAGTCACGGGGATGGAAAGTCCTTGGCTAATCATCCTTGAGGGTAAGTTCCCTATGGAAGTTTCACCTAAGCATCAACTTCATTAAGAAGTTTCACTAACAACAGTTTGACACAGCAAAGAAATGCAGAGTGTTGAATTATCGTTGCTTGAAGAATCCCTTTTCTCAGGCTTTATAATAATATTTACAAGACTGCAGCTCATGAAGCGGCAAATGGCTTTTGTGGTTGGTTAAACACCTTGGCTTCACTTCACGTACGCTGATGCCACAGGCATCATCCGTTAATTAAATGCTTGTTTATGCTGCACGGGGATCAGTTCTGGTCCCCCATCTTCCGAGCATAGTGAGGAGGACTAGAAAACTGCTACATGATTAAAGTTGACACTTTTGCATGAGGAGAAAGGCTATTAATATGGAAACCTCTCCTCTCAGCTGGGTCAACACCATGACATCACACAGAAATTCTAATGTTCTTGTTGCTCAAACCTAAGCAAGATCAAAAAAAAAAAAATGCCATCTACTAGAAGGAAACCCATCTAGTTTGGTAAGTATGGAATGAAGGTATCTGACAAAAAGCCCCAAATAGGAGAAAATTGAGGAGAATCTGGCTGAGCTTCTCCAGGAATGAAATTGCTTTTGTAATTTTTATTTGAAACTAACATTTGCTGTCACTTAGGTGACAAGGAGAAAGAGAGATTTAAAATCACTATTAAGAAACATATCCTGGGTACAGCAAGCAAGATAATAAAAATGGTAATTCTACCCAAATTAATTTACTTATTTAGTGCCATACTAATCAGACTACCAAAGAATTATTCTATAAAACTATAAAAAACAGCCACAAAATTCATCTGGAAGAACAAAAGGTCAAGAATATCAAGGGAATCAATGAAAAAAAAAAAGATGAAGGAAGGCAGCCCCACTGTACCAGATCACTAATTGTATTACAAAGTGGCCGTCATCAAAAAAATCTTGTATTGGCTAAGAAATAGAGTGGTGACTCAGTGGAATAGATTAGGTATGCAAGACATAGGAGTAAATGACCACAGTAATTTAGTATTTCATAGACACAAAGATACAAGCTTTTGGGACAAGAACTCACTATTTGACAAAAACTGCTGGGAAAACTGGAAAGCAGTTTGGCAAAAACTAGGTATAGGGTCTAATGATTGGAATGATGCCACCTACTGGAGACTTACTATAGGAAAGCTCCACCATGAAGGAAGGTCTTTGAGGGCGGGACCATGCGTCTTTTCTTTGGTGTCAGGAAGTGACGTTTGCTGGTGGGAGGAGGAACGGGGAGCAAGGCACTCTGCCTCTTGCTCTTTTCCTGGGAACGCTGGTGGAGAAGGGAGCTAGAAATGTGCTCTCCCTTTAATAGATAGGAATCTAGGCCTTTTCTTCTCTCTCTACCAAATTCTTATTCTCCTTAATAAATGCTTAAAAGTCTAACTCTTGCTAAAGCTTATAATTTATTGGCGACCACTCATTAGATATTTTAGACAGTATAGCTAGAATTTTAGCCCTTAACAAGGGGCAGCTAGGTGGCGCAGTGGATAAAGCATCAGCCCTGGATTCAGGAGTACCTGAGTTCAAATGCAGCCTCAGACACTTGACACTTAATTAGCTGTGTGACCCTGGACAAGTCACTTAACCCTCATCGACCTGCCAAAACAAAACAAAATAAAAAACTAGGTATAGACCAGCATCTCAAACAATATACCAAGATAAGGTCAAAATGAGTACATGATTTAGAGATAAAGGGTAATGTCATAGGCAAATGAGGGGAGCATATAAAATTTTGCCTATCAGATCTATAGATAAGGAAAGAACTTATGACCAAACAAGAGAGAGAGCTAGGATCACAGGAAGTAAAATGGATAATGTTGATTGCCTGAAATTTAAAAATGTTTTGCACAAACAAAACCAATGCAACCAGGATTAGAAGGAAAGCAGGAAACTGGGAGAATTTTTTTACAGCAAGTTTTTCTGATAAAGGTCTCATTTCTCAAATATATAGGGAACTGAGTCAAATTTATAAAAATACAATTCATTCCCCAATTGATAAATGATCAAGGATATGAACAGGCATTTTTCAGTGGAAGAAATCAAAGCTATCTATAGTCTTATGAAAAAATGCTTTAAATCACTAATCAGAAAATTGCAAATTAAAACAATTCTATTAAAGCAACACCTGGGGGGAGGGGGCGCAGCTAGGTGTTGCAGTGGATAAAGCACTGGCCCTGGATTCAGGAGGACCTGAGTTCAAATCCAGCCTCGGACACTTACTAGCTGTGTGTCCCTGGGCAAGTCACTTAACCCTCATTGCCCTGAGGGGGGTGGGGGAGATAAAAAAAAAAATACCTGCCAAATTGGCTAAATGACAGGAAAGGAAAATGACAAATGTTAGAGGGGATGTGGAAAAATTGGAACACTAACACACTGTTGGAGTTATGAACTGGACCAATTATCCTGGAGAATAACTTGGAACTATGCCCAAAAGGTTATTAAATTGTGCATACCCTTTGACCCAGCAATACTACCACTAGATCTGTACCCCAAAGAGATCAAAGAAAAAGGAAAAGGAACTATATGTACAAAAATATTTATAGCGGCTCTTTTTGTGTTGGCAAAGAAGTGGAAATTGAGGGGATAACTATCAACTGAGGAATAGTTGAACAAGTTGTGGTATATGAATGTGATGGAATACTATTGTACTATAAGAAATGATGAGGGGGATAGTTTCAGAAAAATTTGGGAAGACTTATGTGAACTACTGTAAAGCAAAGTGAGCAGAACCAGGGAACATTGTTCATAGTAATAGCAATCTTGTAAGGATGATCAGCTGGGAAAGGTTTAGTTTTTCTGATCACGACAATGATCTAAGATGATTCTAGAGGATTTATGATGAAAAATGTTATCCACCTCCAGAGAGAGAACAGATGAAGTCTGAGTACAGATTGAACCATCATTTTTTCACTTCCTTTATTTTTCTTGTCTTTTTTTGCAATAAGATGAATATGAAAATATGTTTTTCATTATTTCACATGGATAATGGATATATAGCTTGCCTTCTCAATGGGTGAGGGAGGGATAGGAAGGAGGGAGAGAATTCAGATTCAATATTTTAAAATAATGAATGTTGAGAATAAATAAATAATAATTTTATTTTGAAAAAAAGAAAAGAAACACTTTTCTGACTCACTATAGTTTTAACCCAGGTGAAGATAGATGGGAAGATAAAGGAGAAATATGTGGTGGAAGCCAATACCACCATCCCTGGGAAAACTGGACAATTCAGCCCTGAGGTCCATCACAGACAATTTGGTCTCTAGATTTTACCTATTCTAAAACAAGCACTGAGTTAGAAATAAGCCTGTATTTCCCTGCACATAACACAGGCAACACGAAGGCCTTTTACATACACTAACTTATGATAGAACTTGGGTTGTTAGGGGCAGCTAGGTGGTGCAGTGGATAAAGCACTGGCCTTGGATTCAGGAGTAGCTGAGTTCAAATCCTGCCTCAGACACTTGACACTTACTAGCTGTGTGACCCTGGGCAAGTCACTTAACCCTAATTGCCTTAAAAAAAAAAAAAAGATGATTCCTCATTCAAAAACAGCAACTCAGAAAAAGAAATTCTTCATTTGATGATGATTCTCAATAAAGAAGATTATCTAAACTCACTTAACAAACCAAGAGATGTGCTACTGAGGAAGTCTGCCATTATTGTGTCAGTCACGAGCTGCTCCAATATACCAGTCAGCCCAGAAGAAAACAGGGGTACCAGGAACGGAGTCTGATGCATGCAGCCCTGCTTCTTCCAACTTTTTGTCTTTCACCAGCTGCTGCTCAAAGGGCAGAACAGTCCAGGTTGGGCCTGGGGCCTCTGCCTTTTGAGCACTCTTCCCTGGGAAGGGGCAGAGGGTGGGTGGCTTAAAAGGTTTCCAAATGAAAAGCTCCCATGGGTCCCAGAGTAAATGGAAGGGACCTTGGGATGGCTAGAGCCTAAACAGTGATGTCACCAGTCACAGTCTCACTTAGCCCCTGCAGAGTGTTTTTATTTCCCACTTCTGACTAGGTGGAGAGAGCCATTCCCATTTCGCCTACAGACTAAGAAAGGAGAGGGAGGTCTTTCTCTTTAAAAATGGCAGAAAGAAACCACCCAACACATGAATATTACTATCTGTTTCTTTCCAAACTTCTGTAAAAATTTAAAACTTAATATTGGTTGGAATGATAGCAAAATGAATAATGGTTTTGGAGCCAGGAGAATTCTACTCACATTGAAACTCCAGTTGATTTATGGGGTCCTTTATTAGAACCAGTAATGTCAAATTCAACCAATATGCATTAAGTCCAGATTGCGCTGAGCATCATGCTTGAGCTGGGGAGGATAAAAAGATGAATAAGCTAACAGGGGTGTGCCAAGCTATGACAACCCTTATCCCACACACATAGGTAGGTGCTATTATCCCATTTTACAGATGAGGAAACTGAGGCAGGCAGAGGCTATGCGACTTGCCCAGCGTCACACAGCTAGCTTCTATCTGGGGTTAGATTTGAATCGACATCTAAAACCCTACCTTCTAAAGAAAGGCTTTTACAATCCTCTTTATTTCTAGTACCTTCTCTCTGCAGAGTACCTCTAACTTAACCCATCTATAGCTGGTTTGTACAGAGTGATTTACTTCTCTGCTCCATAAGATTATAAGCTCCTTGAGAGCAAGAACTGTCTTTTACCTTTCAGGGAGGGGAGGGAAGGGGAGGGGAGAGGAGAGGAGAGGACAAATGCACAGAAAGTAATTCTCCTTTCAACTCCAATAATGAAAGAGTGTTAGTGGGAGGTGGTGAGTTAGGAACAATTAAGCACCACTGGGTTGGCCTGAGAAGGATGGCTTCTTCTCCCCTTTGTCCTAGGGGCTACTAGTGTTCTTGGGATTTTTTACCCAAAAGAATCTTATTAAGTTAAAACAATTTGGGAACATTTGAAACAAAGGCACATACCTCACCGTTTTAGCATTCTGAGGTTAGCATGTGTGCCAAGTTGATTGACCTCTACCCCAGGGTACATCTAGTCATCTTAGAATGAGGGGACCTGGGTTCAATCCCTGTCTTTGCCATTGACTTGCCACATGACCTTGGGAAAGCAGGTGGCTTCCTTGAACCTCAGTTTCTTAGTCTGTGAAATGGATGCAGTGATGCTTGGGTAGCCTCCCTTGTATGATTGTTGGGAGAAAAGCATTTTCAGAAACTTTAATATGTGCAGAAATATGAATTATTCCCTTTCAGAATCCCCTGATTGATAGTCCTCACCAAGTCACACCTCATTATAATCACATCTGTTTTAAATGTCAGTAATCCATGTAGTTCATATAGATTTTTTTTCTCAAACTTTGGGCATGGAATGCTGGCTTAATTACCAGATAGAGGCAGGTAGGTGCTACAGAGCAGAGAACACTAGACCTGGCATCAGGAGGACCTGAGTTCAACTCGGACCTCAGACACTCACTAGCTGGGTGACCCTGGGCAAGTCACTTCACCTCTATCTGCTTCTTCAGTCTCTTCATCTACAAAATGAGAATAATAATACCATCTACCTCCCAGGGGCATTTTGAAGAGCAAATGGTTTAATATTAGTAAAATGCTTTGTGAACCTTAAAGCACTATATAAATGCTATTATTTACTATTAAGTAGAAAGTTTTTCTTGCCCAGTACCTAAAAAGTCACATTCCCCCAAAAAAGGCTCATTGCCTAAAACAATTAGCAAAAGTTAAAGTTTTTGTGATCTTCTCTCTCAAGTCGATAAAGTTGTCAAAATACTTTGTCATATTCATTATGAGTAAGATAATAGTTCCTTCTTGTATCAAATGAGAGCTACTATGTGTGTTAGCCCTTCCATCTCTAGTTTGTGAAAAAGAGAGGCTCTAGGACTCCAAGAGAGTCAGCCTTGAGGGGATGGACAAAGAGCCAGTCCTGAGGCCAGAAGGACTTGGGTTCAAGTTCTGCTTTAGACATATCCTGGCTGTGTGTCCCTTGGCTAATCACCGTGACTTCTCTGTTCTCTACCCCAGAGATGGCAAACTCATTGTGCCTTTAGTTCCTGCTGAACCAGATTAATGTAACTGGGAAATGTTTTGCAAAATAAATAAAAATATAATAAAACTGAAAAAATGTTAAGACTTTAAGTCCTTTCTTGCCCAGAAGCTCCCTATGCCAGGGCAGTCTGAGGCCCAGCACCTTCCCCGTAGCTTCCAGAATAACAGAAAATGGCTCAGCAGAAGGGCTTGGAGGGGCCGTCAGCAAATGTGTTACCAAGGCCCAGAGCACACTGCAATATGGTAACTGTCAATAGGGAGGCTTGCTCCTTAAAAATCAGAGCTCCAGTACTTTGGAAGCCAAGATGCTCCCTGGTCACTGGAAAGAAAGCCTCCAGAGCTAGCAGAAATAGTGATCATTCCAATAATACTTGGAACTCTAACATCATCTCCAACAGACTGCTCCAAAGTTCTTTTACTGCTTCCTGTGGTCCTTATTTTTTATCTTTGGATTATTCTCATATATCTACTAAGAACCTCACATTCAAAAGGGAATGAAGTCACTCACTTAAGGATGTACTAATATATACTTATATTATTGGTGACAGAAATCAAAAGCTTCTTCTAAAGTCATGGAGTTACTAGTTGTAAATTATAGACAAGGCTTTATTAGATGCACAAAATTCAGGCAGAACCTCATTAAACTAATGAAGAGAAATTTCCATTTCAGCCAGCTGATCCACAAAAATAAAGATAACTCATCCCTTCCTATATATTACCTCAAAATGTTTAATACAAATGTCGAAACAGTCTGGGAAGGCAACTAGGTGGCGCAGTGGATAAAGCACTGGCCTTGGAGTCAAGAGGACCCGAGTTCAAATATGACCTCAGATACTGGACACTTACTAGCTGTGTGACTCTGGGCAAGTCACTTAACCCCAACTGCCTCACCAAAAGCAAACAAACAAACAAAAAAACCAGTCTGGGGACCTCTATCAAATTTTGTGTAGCTTATAGGCTTCCTGAAAAAGTAGTACTGAATAAAAATGCTCCAAAGGCATCTGTTGCAATGTTATAGGTTTTCCAACCCCAGAGCCCAGTGCCGGTCTTGAAGTATGCAGCTGATTAACAAAGATTTGATTCCTATTTCTAGCTGTCTAGTCGGAGGCAAGACAATTAGTTTTCAAAAGAGGTTTTTGGATTACTGGAGAAAGGCATTCTAAACACATGAAGGATTCAAGTCCTCCCCTACACATACAGAAAAACAGTCTCCTACAGAACAACTTTTGTGTGATTTCCTCTGTGTGGCTATTACCCAGAAATCTATACACATTTTTAATCAGAAGACTATAGTCCACATCAAGAAACAAGGGAATCTTGGATGAGGATAATGGCAAGAAAATAGGCAGGTTTTTACAAACAACAGTCTACAATAGAGCATATCTTTACAATCACACGATTGAACATAAGGTATTGAGATACAAGATCTCACTCTGCTTGTTTGTGGGTGATAAAAAAGCATTTAAATCCCCAGAGTCAGCTTTTATCCCAACAAAGTGAATGTCATTCACATGTCAAAATTAGGAGAGTGTGGAATATATAACAAAGATGATTTATTACAAATATGAACTGCTAATTATTAATATCAAGTTAAATATTAGACAAGAAGTCGCACATTGACAGTTTTAACAGAAGAGGCACTGCCAACATACACTGAGGTTTCCCAGAGGTAGTCTGTGCCTGGCACTCTACTGAACTCTACCTGCTAAGTGAGATGCACAGTCATTCCAAAGAGTTTGGTCTGTCTAGAAATTGAGATGATGAATGAAGAATGCCCACTGTCGGACTTGGGTTTGACTGGATGCACACCATGGAGAATCGGCTCCTTGGTGTACACCCCTGGTAGGCAGATCTCAAATGCATAACGAGTTGGGCTCCCACTTTGAACAGGAAGAAAGAGGCTGGATTCCCCCTCATGAGATCATAGACTTAGAACTGGAATCAACTTTAAGAAGTCAATGCGTTGAATTCTTTCATTTTTCAGATAATGGAACTGAAGCCAGGGAGGGTGAGGGATCTGTCTAAAAAGCAGCCCTTGTTCTTAAGGCCCCAAGTGTCTCCCTGAAACAAATCCCATCTTTCTAATGTCGATATTCTTCCAGCAAGGGGAATGACTCTGAGTCACAGAATGTGACAGTCTCCCAAGAAGTGAAGTTGAGGACTGTCCAATGGGCAATGGAAAGGTTCACAATGGGCAGGAGGAAGCAGAAGAAGTGACAGAAGGGTTGTCATCGATGATACACTGGAGGGCAAAAAACAGTGGGTCACCCCTATGGTGAGAAGGAGGGCCCAACAGTGGCCACTACAGAAGGCCACACATTGAGTGGGCCTCTGTGGGTAGATTTATGGGAAGATATGGAGAAGAGTCTCACAGGATGGGAAGGTACTAATGTGTTGTGAACTCTAACATTTGAGGGAATCTCCATATCAGTGAGATAAGAGATCCACTGATACCTGGGAATATTGGCCACCAAATTGGCTTACTTGGAGGCGGGTGTGGTAGAGCAGAAAGGGCACTGGACTGGGGTTAGAAAACCAGGGTTTAAATCCTGGCTCAGTGGTCATTTCACCCCTGGGGGGTCTTCATTTCCTCATCTGTAAAACACAGATAATATATTTGCACTCACTCCACTCCACAGGACTATTGTGAGCAGATCAAATGAGATGATGAATATAAAGGCTAGGGAGAGAGAACTCGGGGTTGAGGAAATTCCCTTCATCAATAAGATCGATACTTTCTCTGTAACTTATTGTTTTGGAGAAAGGGTTCTTAACCTTTTTTGCCTCATGGAGAAGCTTACAGACCCCTTCTCAGAGTAATAGCCCGTGGCCTTCATAACTGAAAGAAATGCTACAAGTTAGTGGGTAGCAAAAATACAGATGTAACCTTTTCCTTTCGAAGTTCACAAACCAGCTGAAGTCTCTCTGTGGACTGCGCTGGCCCAGAGTTGTTACATGCCCAGGCTCACATTGGCCACTGGGTGTCCATAGGGGCTTCGATTCAGGCCTTCTTTGTTTTCAATCATTTTTTGAACTCTAAATTACCCTACAGGCATTATGGGAATTGCTTCTAAATTTCAAGGATCTGGGAATTCATCAGTGTGAACAAACCCTCTACATTTCAGCAGGTCTTAGTGTAATGTCATGGCCAAAGCAGCTAATTGCTGATGAATCTCCCTGAACTCTGTGACACTGGTCCTTGGACGGCAGATGAGATGCACAAAGTGAGGGTTAGGCCTCCCTGTATTTTTCCTGAGGATAACAACTTCAGTCACTGAGTTTCTCTGCCTAATGACCAAGTCTCAGACCTGAGCCCCAGTTTTGTACCCTAGAAATGTGATCTTATCTTGATGAGTGACACATCAGCCAAGGGCTAATCCCTCCACACCTTCTCTTCCCCACCTAAGTCTTGTAAGAGGCACCTGGTAACTATTTTATATCTTATTTATCTGGCATATACCCACCCATGTAGATTTTCTTCCCAGATAGGATATAAGGTGCTTAAAGGCAGGAGTTCAGCACTTTTAAATTTCTATTTCCAGCACCCAGCACAATGTCAGGGCATGACAGCAGCAGAGACTTAGTTGAGTTGAGCATAAGCAGAGGACTTCAGGAGGCATTCAAGCAGAGGCATCTGATTGTAAAATCTGTATTTTTCCTTCAGTCTAAATTACTTTTCATACAAATAACTTTATCTGGGTCAGGTGGACCTTATTTCCTTTTGCCAAAAAGATTTTGGTGTACATGTCAACACACATGTATAATTTTCATAAGAATTAGAAAATTACAAATCCCATGTCTATTAGCTATAACACAAAGAAACAAAACTTTTGAAGGCAACTTAGTACAGTCAATGAGTATCAAATGAAATTCCAGTCCCATGCCCCATGTAGAGTGAGTGAGTGACATCTAGAGATTAAACAGAATCCACTCAGAGAATTCGGGCTTGCTGAAGACTCTGGCTCCATAAAGAAATGTTGGCATTCCACAGCTTGGCTATGAAGAAATAAACAGTTAGGCCCGAGGAGGGCCAACAGCAGTTAACCTGTTCAGACAGTCTGAATTTGCTTTGCAAATTAAGGCCTTCAGAGGAAGTTCTCTGCTTCTGTTTTAGAAATGGTTATTTTTAAAAGAGATAGAGTTGGCCATTTCCATTAGGGAACTGGCCCATTCACGTGGGAATGCATAAATAAAGCCCTTTGATACTTCTCCAAAAAACAACAACAACAACAACAAAAGGAGACAGAGTTGAGTCCTTTTCTCTCAGAAACACACAATTCACACTAATTCAGATTATAATGTCCAAAGCTTCTTTCTTTCTCCCTGGTAGCTCAGCTCACCCACCCCTGGGATCTCACAATCCAGCTGAGTCCTTCCCATCTCCTTTTACCCAGCCTTTTACTCTCTTTAGCTAAGGCTGTGATACATATTCAGGTGAATTTTCTTCTTGATTACATCACAAACAAGCTTTCCAGTTATGTCACTTGAAGCTGAATCAGTTCTGAAAGGCTGAAGGGGGCAGTGATAAGAGGGAATATGCTTTCCTTTGTAAAGTCAGCACATACCAAACAGGCAGGTAGGGACTGAGTGAGGACAGAGGTACACAGAACTGATATATTGCATCATTTTTAAAAAAAACAAACAACCCAAATGGTGCCGTTTCCACGCTGCTTTATTTTCAACTACAGCATAACTCCACTTCTTTGTCTGACCTAAGATTATACTTTAAATTTATTTTTGCCCTATATATTTGGAATTTGACTACTGGATGGTCCCTGCTGTAATGGAAACCAGATCTCAATAAACTCTCCAAAGAGTATGGAAGATACAATTCTCTCAACTGCTCAGCCTTTCAGGCCATTTCTCTAGAGTACTTAGCATCCTGTTCTCTCTCTCTCTCTCTCTCTCTCTCTCTCTCTCTCTCTCACACACACACACACACACACACACACACACACACACACACACACAGATGCATCTTTGGATATTAGAAGATGACATAATGAACTCCAACATTAGTCTCCCTGTCCATTTTAGAAACTCCCTAGCCCATCAATAATAAATGGTTTCAACTATCATCTTATTTATGAATGAACAATTTTTAGCATATGCCTCCTGTTTGAAGAGAAGATCCTGTTTGTGAGATGAGTGATAATAACCTTTAGAAATTTATCCATTAACCTTATTCAGAAACTCAAATGTATGGAAATTCCTTTTTATTCAAATTTTTAACTAGAAAAATTAAACTGTAGCATCTTACTAGTGTTCAGTTAAAAGAACTCAAAAATATATATTTACTCTGACTTAATGTTCTCATGGTAAGTCAGTATATACATTTTTTCCACAAAAAAAATGTTACCTAGAATGAATGTCACTGCCAAATATTACCATTAAGGGGTTAAAAAATCAAAATTGATGCTTGCAAATTATTCAGGAGGAAGGACAAACTTAGTGTTTATTAGATTTATAAGTACAGAGAAAATACTTTGGGAGGAGTAAGAAAAAAGCCACAAATGATCTATTTCCAAATGAAAGAGAAACAACCGTCCAGACCCCTGCAAAATAAGGTTAGAACTACTTGGGAGGAATGAAGAGTAAATTGTCCTTTTCTCATTTACTTGGGAGAGAAAATGGTGACAAAAATGTATGGACTGAAAAAAAAATGTATGGACTGGTGGAAATCCACAAATGGAAACATTTGAGGCAGTGCCAGCTCCTGGCCCTTCTTTGCCCCTTCCAAATCTGACCTGCATCATCCACCTTGTAGGGACACATGCTGTGGTGCAGAAATCCAGGACACATCCTTCCTGGCCAAGAATCTTTCTGGAGACTAAGCTAAGACCAATGAAAATCATTAGAGACTCCCACTGGGGTGAATTTCACTTTGATTTCTATCAGTTAAAAAATCTTAGACTGACATCAAAGTGTAGACCACTCAAAAAACTAAGCATTCCAAAAGCATGTGTTCTCTTTCCTCTTCCCTTCCTCTCCTTTCTTGCCCCTCTCTCCTTCCCTCCTTTTCTCTCCATCTCTCCCTCCCTTTGTGTCTCTCTCTCCCTCTGTGTCTGTCTCCCTTCTTCCCTCTTAATACAAAAAGTTGTTGGTCACAAATAAGCTCCTGTTTACTAAGGCAGCTCATCCAAACTGGAACAGTTTCCATTCCAAGAGGAGGCTGGGTACTAACTTGGATATCCTGATTGTTTGAAGCCTTGGTTTGGATTCATTACTAAGTGGTCTTGTCACTAAACCAGATAAAAGATTTCTCATTTGGCCCTGACACCTCCCACTCCAAATGAATACATCTAACTATCAAGTTGTCTCTTGCAAACTCTACAGTGAGTTAGCACAAAGCTTCATAGAGCTATCAAGGACTTAGAAGTCATTCAGGTCAATCCCCCTGTTAAATAGATGAGGGAAGTGAGAGCCAGAGAAGCAAGGCAATGAGTGACAGAGCCAAGGTTGGCCTGCAGGTCGTACTCCAAGCCCCACCACCTCCCAGGGCTGACCCAGCGAAGTTCTGTCTTTTCTAAAAATCAAAATAGAAGTTTTAGGTTTTTATTGTCTTAAGAAATGCAACAAAATCCAACTTTCCAAAATAATCACCACACTGATCAGAAGAAACAGACTGCTTTTTAATAACTATGAGAGCAAATACTCTGATATTTGAGGTCAAATAATATCTTTGCCAATCCGATTATAACCCTGAGTGAAGTCAGTCATTTCAGCGAGGATACGGTTAAACTCAAGCCAGGCAGCCAAATAACAAAACAGGTGATCAAATCACTATAACATTCTGGTGTCAATAAGATGAAAAACCCTCAGTTCACAATCACCTGCAATTCTTTAATTAGCCCAGAAGAAAAAGTCCAATTTCTATAAATAAGAGATTAACAATTACCAAACAATTTCCAATTAAAAAACCAAATATTCACCAATACAAAAGACAGCCAATCAATTTGATCCAATAGTCGAGGTACTTTAAGACCATAATTATATATTCCCCTTTACCAAATAGGAGATGCTGAGGAACTGTTTTAGGTTTCTCTTAAGGGAACCATACCAGAGAGGCACAGGCCAATTTTCCATTCACACAGTCAGAAATATTACAAAGAATCAAATTCTCAAACTAAAGCAGACTGCGATTCTTACTGCAGTAAGCCAAAGAAAGACAGAAATCTAAATGAAAGAACATACTCACACTCTTTCCTTCACCTTTTCCAGACACAGTAGATTAAAGACTTAATTGCCTACGAGCCAGAGCTTCAATCTGAGCAGTGTTCATCACCCACCCGTCTCTGTTGAGTTAAAGGAAGTCTAAAAAAGGTGATACTATTCCGGAGTCCTCCCCTCTTAGTCTCCCTATTACCACCACTCTGTGGTCCCAATGGAGAAAGCTTTAATGCTGGTGATGAAAGATAATCCTAACATTTCTTCTCCATTACCATGACAGAAAAATAGTTCTAGAAATCTCTGCAAAAAAGAAACACAGAAACGTATTAGAAATCATAATAACTGATCCTTTATCAGAGACATATTTAAGAAAAATGTCTTTGAGGTTGTGTCTGTTTCCGGGGTTACCCACAGAAATGACCTGAAAGATACACATCACACAGATATGAAAAAAGCCGGTGGAAGGCCTCTGCTCCACAAAGTGGATCTTCCACAGAAGGTTCACAGCAAGAATGGGGAAGAACCTAGGAGGAGGACACCAGGCAGGCAGAGGATGACATCTCACCAGCGAAGGGAGTGTCATCACAGAGATCACATGGAATCACCTAGGGACTGAAGTGTGTCTTCAAGATGGGGCAAAGGAACTTTAAAAACCCAAAGAGTTGGCCTACCAGTGCTCTCCACTCACTGTAGGCATGTTATCATCCTCATCATGCTAGGCTAATAGTCAGACTTCAGGTAACGAATCATGAAAGAATACCGATGTAATTACTGACAACAGGATGTATAACTACTTATTTAATAAAATAAGTCACACCAAAATCATATCTAACTTCCTAGCCAAGAGCTTAATTCAGAGACTGCTGTCTTTATACAATGTTAAACATCAAAATATAGCATGAAAAATTCAATTACTTTTATCAAAGTCGGTCATCATAAGGGCCAAATTCACTGTGATGGGCTAAAATGTGTCACTTTTCTCCTGGATGCTGCCTTAAAATGTAAGAGTAAAAACAGTCAGGTATGTTATTAAGTCTACAAACAGAGAAAATGTTATAATTAAGAAATAAAAGACATATTTCACACAAAAAATATCACAGACACATGGAAAACATAGAAGTTATGTGAAAAATGAAAGAAATTTAAAACTATTTTAAAAGCAAAGGAATATTTTTTCTAAGTGTTTAAGAAGACAAATGTTTTCTGATCACTCACACACACACACACACACACACACACACACACACCACACACAAATGCACCAGAGCGTATACATGCTAATTAACCACACCTGCAAAACATGAGAAGAACATTAACAGCCAAAGTGGGAAAATCCAGATTTGTTCCAGATCCGTCTACAGGAGCAGCTTTATTAGGCACTCAAACGCTGGACTTCTTAATTGTTTGCACTGTGGGAGGAGTGGACATTTATCTTCAGCAGAACGTAGATCTGGATCTAATGCCCACCCCTTTGGATGTCTGGTGGAGGACGGTGCATTACCTGTGAATCTCAGGTTCTCCAATTTCCAACATGAGGCTCATATAGGAACACTGACATCTCACAGCATTGCTAGAGACAGGGCCTGGTAGGCCTCAAAGCACCACGTAGACTCGAGCTGCTGCTATCATGCTGACAGTTCATCTGTCTGACTGGTCAATATTTCATGGGCGCCAATATAGCACTCAGGCAGTCCATTAACTAAGAGACACTTTGGCCCATTTCGATTTCTGGTCATCCATGTCTCTGACAACATCTTTTGTGCCACTTGTCTCTGACAAGCACACTAAGAAGGTCTGTGGTTATTTACAATAAATAATATTTTAGTGTTTCTTCAAGGAAAGATCAACGTGATCTGCTTTGCCAGAAGTCACGCCATTGTTTGTGGTGTGTGGTACAGAAACAAGAGGGGGCACCATTGGCTGACTGGGCGTGTGGAGCAGGAGGAAACAGCTCGCAAATGGTCTTCCCTTGCCTTCGCCCCCCTGTCCTGTGGCTGAGAAGACAGCTGAGAGCTCCTCCTGTACTTAAATCGGCTGCTTTCTGTCTCTTCTTATCCAATGAAAAATGGACGTTTGGCTTTCAGGATACGACAACTGATGTTCACTTCCTTCTCAGTTGTTTCTGTGCATCCAATTTCCAATTCCAGCCTGGCTTCTTTCCAAGCAGCACACTTCTGGACCAACATGGCCCTCTCTAATTGATCCTGTCCACAGGGTATTTATACATATTTGTTTGCCTGCTGCCTCTTCCATTACAATCCGAGGCCCTTGTTGACTTGACTTGTTGACATGAAGAAAGAGGAATAAGAGATGACAACCCCATTTAAGAGATGGAAAAACCGAGGCCCAAAGAGTTCAAAGCTGCATGAGTACTAGGTAGTGGAGCCAGGATTCAATCCCAAGCCCAAATTCAGTGCTGCTTCTGCTACATGCACCCCATGTACCAATGGGCTCTGATGGTCAGACATTCCCATAACAAGTGGAAGGAGGACCTTGGCATCACCCTGACTGGTGACAAGGAAGTACAGCTGATAATTATTTTAATGATCAGTGCCTGCAGTCCTGTGTGCTTGCTTGAACTGGTTTGTTTGCCCACCCTCAAGCCCCTCCTTCCTTCTGTAGCAAAGTTGTTAGTGCTTAAGAAAGTGCAGTTCAGCACATTATCCTCTGGAATTGTTTTTGGTCATTGCACTGATCAAGGACTGTATCAGTTGTTCTAGTTCTGCTTACTTCACTCTGCATCAGTGCATATAAGTTTTCCCAGTTTCTCTATATCCTTGCTTTTTGTCATTTATTATGGCAAAATAATATTCCATCCCATGAAGATATCATAGTTTATTCAGTCATTCCCCAGTGGATAGGCACCCTCGTATTTCCAGGGCTTTGATACAGCAAAAGGTGCTGCCACAAATCGTTGCATGTGAGGGTCCTTTCCTTTTGTCTTTGATCTCTTGGGGTTATAGGCCTGGTAAAAGCACCATTGGTCCATGGAGAAATGCAGCCTCCTCACATCTCTACCTAGACTGTTATAACAGCTCTCTAGCTGGTATCCCTGACCCCAGGCTCTTTTCTTCTCTGAACCAAAACCATCTTCCTATGGCCAGATCTGACTATGGCAGTTCTCTACTCAAAGATCCCATTATCAACAACAGACACATTTCTTAGTTTGGCATTTCAGGCCTTGTGCAACCTGATTCTGATCTACCTTTCCAGACATTTCATAATATCCTCCTTCACACAGTCTATGTTGCACTCCCAATTCAACTAGCTTTCAGAATCTATTCTTCCTTTAAGGCTCACTATCATCTGGAATGTAGGCTGAAGTCCCATACCCAACTGATGAGTGTATTTGCTCTCCTGGATGTCCCTTCTCCCTCTAACACTATCTTGTACCAGGCTCTTCTGTGTAACTGGGGTACCTTTACTTGCAGTAAAATATTCCTTTTAAGGGAGAGGACTGTTATTTTGTACTTCCGTATCTCCATCGCTAGCTAGGCTTTATACACACAACAGGTACTTGGATGGCTGTTTGCTGAATGAATGCTCAATGAATAGGCTGGAAAAACAATATACTGCATTTCTCTTTATCTATATTGCTACTTCTTTCAAGGCAAGGTTTGCAGAATTGATTGAATTACTGACCTATATTACATAAAGCTCATCTCTATTGCTCTGTGTGTGTCAGTAAAAGAACAATGTTCAAAGCTATCAGATGCATCATCATAGAAATGAATATACATAAAACATTTATCTAGCTAGCTGGGTATGCATGTGAAAATAAAAGAGGAAGAGAAAGGTCCCAGAGTTGTCAACATAGCTCTAAAAAGTCTCAAGTCATTTCTTAATTTCACTAGGCAGTTACTTTACTTATTGGCTATAGTTGGAGAGTAGAGGGTCACTGTGGAGACCACAGGGAGCACATCCAGTGAAAAGCCAAGCTGTAAAAGAAGTTACAGGAGAAAATAAAAGAAGGCAGTGAGGAGTGGGCACAGGTGTGGACTTCTTCTGAAGCCCTTGGGCCAGATAAGACTGAGTTCAGCTGTTTCTATTGAGCCTCTGGAAGGGACCTTCTAAATGTAGATCAAAGAGTCACAAAGTGAGAAAGGTGGGCAGGAAAATAAGCTGAAAACAAACTTGTCATTCAGGAGTCACAGTCACCGTCCCTCCAGAGAGACCTCAGGACCTCAGTCTCAGCTGGTATGGAGGACAAGGGGAAAAGCAGAGTGAGCTGACAAGACAGTGTTCAGGCTATATTTTTTATACAGTCCAGATAGAGAATACAAGTTGGCCACCTCATTACAAGAAGGAAGTAGAGGAATCCGTGTCCCCAAAGGTTATGTTTCTTTAAAAAAAAAAATCATTTATTTATTCATTTATTTATTTATTTATTTATTTGCTGGGCAATTGGGGTTAAGTGACTTGCCCAGGGTCACACAGCTAGTAAGTGTCAAGTGGCTGAGGCAGGATTTGAACTCGGGTCCTCCTGAATCCAGGGCCAGTGCTCTATCCACTGCACCACCTAGCTGCCTCACTTTTCTGTCCTTTTAAGAAGCATAACTCTTCCTCCTGTAGATGATGGGTTGTACAGCTGGTAAATATTGGCACCGGGAGCTTCTGACATCAGGACTGATGCTCTTTTCCCTACATTATATTGCCTCGGGCAGCTAGGTGGTGCAGTAGATAGAGCACCGGCCCTGGATTCAGGAGGACCTGAGTTCAAATCCGGCCTCAGACACTTGACACTTACTGTGTGACCCTGGGCAAGTCACTTAACCCCAACTGCCCAGCAAAAAACCAAACCAAACCAAAAAAAACAAACAAACAAAAAGGGACAGAAAAGCTTCAAGAGGGAATAAAAGACAAAGAAGTGCCCAGGGGTGGCCATGGCTGGGTGGGCCAAGATTACCTACTAGGGATGTAGACAGGGCTGGAGTTAACCTTACAAGAACAATATACTGAGAGGCTGCCTTTCTGGATAAAGGTACATGCAGAGGATTGAAGACATATTTAATAATGCATTGAACTTACCTGATGAAGACATAGAGCTCCCTCATGTTGAACACATGCTACCTCTTCAGAAGACAAGAATTAGCACTCACTTTTTGGGTGTATTTCCCATTCTGAAAGACATCACTCAAGTGCTGGCCTTGGAAATCCTGATAAAGGCCTCACCTGCATCAGACACTTTTGCTATGGGAATGACCAAATCACTGAGGACTGTATAATTTACCATTGCCTTTAAATTTATTAGGAAGAATTCTTCAAGGATTTATTTTACTGAACATATTTATTCAATGGTTATGGTTAAGAGAAAAAACATCATTTATAGAGGAATATAATTCTTACGGTGAATGAAAAAGGTGAGTCTAACTGTTGTAAAGCAGTTGCCTAAGAGTCTGGCTGATTCTCTAAATCTTTTCCTCTGGAATACTGCCTGGCTCTGAACTTGCTTTGTGCAGAGGATGTTAATTTGGGGTCCTACCAGTTTGGGCATTTATTTATGAACTAGGAGAAAAGCAGAGCTTTGTCCTAGGCTCTCCTTCACAGGCTGCTACCCCAACCACACCTCAGATCCCTGATCTCTTGTTGTCTGCACCTGGTCTAGGAGTCAGGCTTCCCAATCTCCCTTCTTTCTTGGAGCTAGAGAAAGAACTAATTGATGTACTCAATCAACAAACATTTATGAAACAGGAATTGGACTAGGCAGAAGAGATATACAAAGATGGAAAACAAATCAAAAAACAAAAACAAAAGGTCTGTGCCTTCAAAGAGCTTACATTCATTCTACTGAGGGAGAAACCGAGACAACACAGAAGGACACACAAAGTGGATACACAATCTATACAAATAATACAAAACAATCAGAGGGAGTCAGTCTCCTCTGTGTGTGTGTGTGTGTGTGTGTGTGTGTGTGTGTGTGTGTGTGTGTGTGTGAGAGAGAGAGAGAGAGAGAGAGAGAGAGAGAGAGAGAGAGAGAGAGAGAGAGAGAGATCAAGATCGAGATTGATCAGGGCAAGGGTCAAAAGAGGAGTGTGTGTCTGAGTTGAATTTTGAAGTTAACCAGGAATTCCAAGGCCACCGTGAGGAGGGAGAGCATCCTAGACTAGAGGCGAGCTGGTGCAAAGAGCCCATGAGATGGGCTGTCAGGTGTGAAGAAAGCAAGGCCAGTCTGGCTGAAACACCAAGTTCATGAAGAGGAATGAAGTTTAATAAGGTTGGAAAAGCAAGTTGAAATTACATTGTGCAGAACTTTAAAAATAAATAGGGGCGGCTAGGTGGTGCAGTGGATAGAGCACCGGCCCTGGAGTCAGGAGTACCTGAGTTCAAATCCGGCCTCAGACACTTAACACTTACTAGCTGTGTGACCCTGGGCAAGTCACTTAACCCCAATTGCCTCACTAAAAAAAAAAAAAAATAGAGGAGTGTGTACTTCAATCAATTAATCAATAACTGTTTATTAAGGGCTTACTAAGTGCCAGGCTCTGGGGATACAACTGTTAGTCAACTAGTACTTATTGAATGCCAACTATGTGCCAGGCATTGTGATAAACACTGGGCACAAAGAAAGGCAAAATCCAATCCCTGCTCTCAAGGGGCTCCCATCTGAACAGGGGAGACAACACGCAAACAATTCTGCAAAACAAGCTACACGTAGGAGAAGTTGGAGATGTTCTGCTAAGGGGGGCAGGAAAAGGCTTCTTGCAGAAGGAGGGGTTTTAGCTGAGACTTGAAGGAAGCCAGGGAGGCTGGGAGGTGGAGATAAGGAGGGAGGGAATTCCAGGTATGTGGCAGAGCCACTGAACATGCAGGAAGGTGGGGAAATGGAACGTCTGGTGGGAGGAACAGCAAGGTAGCTGGGGTTCCTGGATTACAGGAGAGTAAGGCATAATGGAATGGGAGGAAGGGAGCTCGGCTCTAAAGGGCTTCTGAAGCCAAAGAATTTACTGAATTTGGGGTGTGTGTGTGTGTGTGTGTGTGTGTGTGTGTGCGTGTGAGAGAGAGAGAGAGAGACAGACAGACAGACAGAGAGAGAGGGAGAAGGAGAGAGAGGGAGAGAGACAGACACAGACAGACAGACAGACCTGTCCTTTAGGAAGATCAATTTTTGAGATGAGGGAAAGATGGACTGGGGTTGGAAAAGACTTGAAGCAGACCAATCATCAGGATATTGTATAGTGCAAGCATTAGGCAATGAAGGCCTGCAGCTGATATCAGTAAGGAAGAAACAACAGTACTGGGCAAATGATTGCATATAGGGGGTGAAAGAGGACTGACACCTAAGGTAAGAGCCTGGGTGACTTAGAAGATGGCTGTGCCCTCAGCAGTTAAGAGAGTGGTTAGGAAGAAGAAAGTTGGGGGCAGCTAGGTGGTGCAGTGGATAAAGCACCAGCCTTGGATTCAGGAGGACCTGAGTTCAAATCCAGCTTCAGACACTTGACACTTACTAGCTGTGTGACCTTGGGCAAGTCACTTAACCCCCACTGCCCTGCCCCCTCCCCCCCAAAAAAAGAAGAGAGTTGAGGGAAGGGGAAAGGGGGAAGGGGGAAGAGAAAGGGTCAGTGTTCAATATATGTTGAGCTGAAGACGCCTGCAGGACATCTAGCTGGAAATGTCTAATGGGCAACTGAAGGTCAGAAAGAGGTCAAGGCTGAACAAGCAGAGCTTAGAGCCATCTGCACAGAGATGATGACTGGAACCAGGGAGTTGAACAGTACTAAACAGGGATTGCCTAAAAGTCCACACCCACTCATCAGTTTGTGTAGAGCTAAGAATGTTTTTGCATTTTAAATATAAGAAAACTTTATTTAAATATAAAAACCATACTTAGCTCATTGCTTATACAAAAAATGGGGAGTGGGCTGGATTTGATCTGACAACTAGTTTGCCCCTCTCTGGTAGGGAAAAAAAAGGTGAAGAGTACAAAGAATGAAACAATTCCAACTTGCAAGAAGCTTCCATTATGGTGAGGAAGACAAGTGCATAGAAAAGACATATATATACAGCATGAGTATAAAGTGATGAGATACACTGAAGCGGAGAGGGGCTTTGGGAGGGAAAAGAGGAGCAGGTTTTTCAGTTAGCATTTTGATGAGGCTTTGAGGCTTGTAAAGCATTCTTATTTCACCAGAACCTCAAGACTCTGTGAGGTGGATGCTTTTATTTATCCCTATTTTGCAGACCAGGAAACTGAGACCTGGCCAGGGTCACACAGTTAGGAAATGCCTGAAGTGGGATTTGGAATCAGAGAGAGAGAGAGAGAGAGAGAGAGAGAGATAGGCCCAGCTCTTTCTCTCTTTACCAATGTCTTAGCCAAGGCTTCATGCTGAAGATGGCTGCAGAGCTTCGTCTTAAAGTAAGAGGGAAGGAGGGAGAGAATGCTTTTTTTTTTTTTTTTAGTGAGGCAATTGGGGTTAAGTGACTTGCCCAGGGTCACACAGCTAGTAAGTGTTAAGTGTCTGAGGCTGGATTTGAACTCAGGTACTCCTGACTCCAGGGCCGGTGCTCTATCCACTGCACCACCTAGCTGCCCCGAGAAAATGCTTTAGAGGCATGAGGGATGGCCTCAGGTAACAGGGAGCCACTGGAGTTTGACCGAGTTTTGTGTGGAGGCCTCACAAGAAAATATTTCAAACAAACCAGAAGTCAATGAGATGTCCCACAAATATTTCAATATTCTAGGATTAGCAATGGAAGAAACCTGAGGTGAAAAGAGCAATTAGGAGACTATGGCAACAGTCCAGAGGAGAGGTGGTAAGGGACTGAACTAGAGATGTGAATGGAAAGGGACGGAATCGAGAGATCGGGGATCCAATCACTGAGACTTGGAAACATATTGACTGTGGGAGGGCAGAACCTCAGTGAAGGGGGAGGAGATTTCCACCTGATAGCTAGCAAAAGCCCTTCTCTTCTCGCTGAAACTCAGACCCACCCCCAGCACCTTTGGTCTCCACCAACCAACCAAAAGGGCAGCCAATTTACATAAATAAGGATTTCTGGAAAAGTAGATGGTAGACTTATTTCATAAACCAACCACTTCGAGGGCTCACTATTCAGCATAATCCAATGTAAAGCCAATAATCACAGACTAGTTTATTTGATTTGTGAACCCAGATTTTCATATAAGGGATATGCCTAAAGCAAGGCACAACTGAATATTTCTCTGGGAAAACAAACATACCATGGAATATTTCACCTTCTTGAAATACAACAAAATAATTCAGCTAACTTAGTACTTTCATAGCTGTGGTCTTAGATAATGAAAACTAATATCACAGGCTGCATAAATACTGGTACTTAGGAAAAAAAGACAGCAAATTCTCCTAAGCAACCAGTGAGAGTAGAGAGAAATAAATACATGTTGAAAAATGATTCAGACATTCCTCTGAGCAACAGCAACAAAAAGATGGAGAATCCATAAGCATTTAAGGAGTTGACAGTGGGAAGACGTAAAAAATGTCTGATTTGAATGAAATTACCCAAACAAAACGAGAAGAAAGAAAAGGAAAGTTTGTTGTACCCAATAAATACACAACTAAATGATCAGGGAAAATTAGAATAAATTCTAAAATAGACTACAAATCAATGAGATATGCCAAAAATATTTGCATATTCTAGGAAAAAACGTCCCTCAGGACTTCTGGGTGGATATATAGTTTATATTGAAGGAGACTGCATCTCAATCCTGATCACTTGCCTTAGCACTAGGTATGGTATAATTTTATTTCTTGGTCTAGACTTGTAATTTCATCCTTGTGCAGAATTTGTGGTGTGAAAACTCCCTCCTCAAATGCAGACTGGCATCTCATTTGTAATTTATAATGTTAAGATCACTTCTGGGGGCAGAGAGAATTTAAGTAACTGGCCCAGGAACACAGTGAGGATGTGTCAGCGGTAAGATTTGAACTCAGGTCTTCTACCCTCCAATATCAGCTCATGGAATGGAAGACATGCATGCTACATATCATCCGGTCCAAAATCTTCACTTGAAAATGGAAGGAACTGGGCACATGTAACTTTCTCATAATCACACACGGAGCCATTGGCATCCCCCAAAGTAGGGCCTGAGTTCCAGAATTCCAAGTCAAGTACTCTTTCCTCTAGCACGAAATTCCTCTTTTTCTTGTGAATGGCTAGCTGTAAACCAAAGAGGGAAGTACAACAGGATGATCTTTTCTGCTGCTCAAATAAGAACATCCAACATGCTTTAGCAGGTCTTCGTTCTGGTTAATTCATAAGAATAGGTAACATTTTCTTTTACAGTTGAAAAATCCAAGAGTCTGGTTGTTCTTCAGCTGTTCCAATCATGTCTGACTCTTCATGACCTCATTTGGGGTTTTCTTGCAAAGACACACTGGAGCGGTTTGCCATTTCCTTCTCCAGCTCATTTTACAGATAAGGAAACTGAGGCAAACAGGCTGAAGTGACTTGCCCAGAAACACATAGCTTATAAGTGTCTGAAGTCAAATGTGAACTCAGGTCTCCCTCACCCAGTATCAGATAAATTAGTATGTGATTCCCCAGATAGGAACCCTAATCAAACACCTTTCTCAAATAACTTTCTGTTTCTGCTCAAGGAGTGGGCGGTCATGCAGGCCAGGCATTAGGTCATTGTCACATTTAATGGGGCTGCCCTGGATGGTCTCTCCTCTACACTGAAGTATCCCAGTAGCAGAGATTCTCGTGGGCGGGAAGCCAGACAGTGCTACAGTCCAGCAGTTTTCATTTAGTTGTTCATGATGATGGTCCAACAGGTTTATGCTAAAAAAATTCTTCACTGGTGTCTTAAACAGTTAAAATAGGGCTGCTAGATGGCTCAGTGGATAGAGTGCTGGGCCTGGAGTCAGGAAAACCTAAGTTCAAATCTGACTTCAGACACTTACTAGAAGGAAATGGCAAACGACTCCAGTATCTCTAGAAAATCCCATGGACAGTATGGTTCACAGGGTCACAAAGAGTTGGACATGATAATGATTGAACAAAGCAGTTAAATAATTGCCCAATTGCATTACAAGTATATTTTCCCTTTGTAACAACAAGCACAGGCATGTTTGTAGCATTATGTTTTGTTACAAAAATTTATAATTATTATGACTGCTGTGTACTATTAGAATAAAAATGTGTGTTCCCTTATCCCTCTCCCTTCCTGCAGCAAATTTAAACTATCAAGATCATATGGGGGCAGCTAGGTGGCGCAGTGGATGGAGCACCGGCCCTGGATTCAGGAGTACCTGAGTTCAAATCCGGCCTCAGACACTTAACACTTACTAGCTGTGTGACCTTGGGCAAGTCACTTAACCCCAATTGCCTCACCAAAAAAAAAAAAAAAAAAAAAAAGATCATATGAACAACAATTATTTTGGTGTTCATGCAGCCATTACATAAAATTCTGACTGCAACATATTCTTGTAGCTTTTCAAGCTGTTATCAAATTATTTCCAAACTGCTACAAGGCAAGACAAACCAATTCCTAGTGGACACTTCAGATACAAGCACACACTCTCGTTGCATTCTGTTTATTGCACCAGCGCATCTCCCTCATTCCTCCATCATACCTCACCAGCTGTAGAATCACATGGTCAACATGTTACTTGTAGTACAAAAGCCAGGTTACAGAAAACTATGACCACTTGGCATGAACATTAAAAATCACCTTGAAACCATCATGGGCCATCGCAAACAGTCTGGAATGACAAACCTCACAGTGGCTCTCACTGCAGTATTAGGGCTGTTTTCTTGTTTCAACTTATCCTCTGCCTATGGTACAATTCTTTAGTAAACTGGTCCGTCATGTAGTAGTTTCTTGTGAGGGCACAGTCCTGGTGTGCTAATGGTGGAAGAGAAGATGTCTGGAGAGATTCCTTCCCTACAAAGGTCAGTCCTTATATAAATGGTATTAAAAATCAAAAAACAACAACAACAAACAAAAATATACAACTGAACTTTAAGTATATCTATCATTTAAACATCACTTGTCATTAGTCAAAAAGAAAGAAAGAAATGATATATATATATATATATATGTGAGGCAATTGGAGTTATGTGACTTGTCCAGGGTCACACAGCTAGTAAGTGTTAAGTGTCTGAGGCCAGATTTGAACTCAGGTCCTCCTGAATCCAGGGCTAGTGCTCTAGCCACTGTGCCACCTATCTGCCCCCATATATATATATATATATATATATTTTTTTTTTAAATGAATTTCCACCTTTCAGTAAGAGACCTTATAAAATTCTTCTACCATTTCCCACTATATATTTGTGTGAGCAAGCATTTTCACTTTCCTCTTGTTTTGATCAAAATACAAGAAAAAACTTGATACAAAACCAGATTTAACATTGTCTGGTACAGAGCTAAATATTGCAAACTTTTGGTCAGATAAAAAATTTTAAAAGTCCAACATAAGTTCATATATGATTATGGAATTGTTAAATATCTTCCAAGTTCAAGCTTGTTTCATTGAAATGTTAGTTATACTCAACAAAAATTGTAAATGAAGACAGTATGAAGTCTTTCAGACAGTAAGCATATGAGGTCTTGCTGGATTCGCTCTTTCAGTTCTTACAGAATGTCATACATATTTGTAATTATTTTGTATAGTTTTAAAAAGTTATATGTAGAATTTATGATTATAGGTAGAATAAACTTTTATATCTTGTAATTGCAATTACATAATGTAAATTTCATTTTGGAGCTTTTGGGGTAAAAGTTATCATTGTAGTCAGGGTAAACACTAAATAAATTTAATAGATTATGAGTACTGTATTAAATCTGGGGTTCACAATTTTTTTTCTAAAAGGGTTCATGGAACAAAACGTTGAAAACCACTAGTATAGACAATGAATGACAGACAATGAATGGTGGGGCCTTGCTACTGGCTGCCTATCTATCATGGTTCATAAACCTATTCCTGACTCATAATTTTCCCCTTCCATAGGAAGGGCTATACTTTGGTTCCCCTGGGAGGAGAAGGATAGGACCAGACCTCCTACAGGGTGGAGGGGTTCTGAGACGGCTATTTCCCATCAGTTAACCTTATCTGGAGGATTAAGACTAGTAATGTAACCACTACTTAAAGCACTGTTACAAAACAACTCTGGAATAGAAACCTTGCTTAAGTTGGGGGCTGCCTGCACTATATTTATGCACTCCCTAAGGGTAGGGGAAAATGATAGAAATACAGAAATGCTAAGAGTATCCAAGTTGTTCAGAATCAACACGAGCTAATACTTCCAGTGATTCAGGAGAACAATGTTGTGGGTTCCTCCTTCCATTGACAGAGATGACAATCTCGTGATAGCTGTCCAGGCCATCTTCATGGCTTTCTGAGGCTGAAAACATTTATTCCCTCACAGCTCATTTTCAGGTAAGAGTCTCTTTAATTTAGCTAAGCTATTCCTTAGAGGACACACACACACACACACACACACACACACGCAGATCACTGTCAAGCTTAGTCCATTCTGCCATCATCAGCTTCAGAACCCCAGGTCACTGTAGTACCATGTGAGGGTGCAGGTGACAAGGATCAGCATGGGCAGGAAGAGAAGTTGGGCATTTTGAAAGATGCATGACAGGTCAACTCAGAACACTGGGATCACACCACCTTAGTGGAATAGGCAAGTGTGATGGAAAATGACAACCAGAAAAGAGGGCGGGGTGGCTATTCAGGAATCAAGATGCTCCTCATGACTAATGCTTTGAAATAGTGAGAGGAGAAGAAACCACCTCTGGGCACTCAGGAGACCGCCTTTGGAGCACATACAGAAAGGCAAGGAGAAGTATACAGGATGAGAAAGCAAGGAGCAATTGCGACCACTTGCTCTGGTGGAAGAAGTAACCACCAGGAGGAGATCAGATACAATGAAGCGTAAGCACCCCCTGCCATGAGGCTTGGCAGGAAGCAACAAGGACCACATGGCTCATATGGCCCCGTGAAACACGGCCAGATAGGGGGATGCAAAGCTACCTATTCTGCTCTCTGACACTGTGATCTGAAACCCTGAAATAGGAGTCTAGATGCTGGTGACCAGGGCAGCTTTTATCAGGGCAAAACAGTGACAGGAGAGATGGGCTGTACGTGTGCATGCGTGTGTGCTTGTAAGAGAAGGGGGGGAAATGACACTAGTAATGTAGTGTTTGATAAACCCAAAGACTCCAGCTTCTGGGATAGGAACTCAGTATTTGACAAAAACTGCTGGGAAAACTGGAAGATAGTATGGCAGAAATTAGGCATAGACCAACATCTTACACCTTATACTAAAATAAGGTCAAAATGGATACATGATTTAGACATAAGAGGTGATACCATAGGTAAATTAGGAGAGAAAGGAATAGTGTACCTATCAGATCTTTGGAAAGGAAAACAGTTTTTGACCAAACAATAGATAGAGTATATTATAAAATGCAAACTGGATGATTTTGATTATATTAAATTAAAAAATTTTTGTACAAACAGAAGCAATGCATCCAAAATTGGAAGGGAGGCAGAAAGCTGGGAAACAATTTTTGAGGCCAGTGCTTCTGATAAAGGCCTCATCTCTAAAATATATACGGAATTAAATCAAATATATAAGAATCCAAGTCATTCCCCAATTGAGAAATGGTCAAAGGATATGAACAGGCAGTTTTCTGATGAAGAAACCAAAGCTATCTATTCCCATATGAAAAAATGCTCTAAATCTCTAATGATTAGAGAGATGCAAATTAAAACAACTCTGAGGTACCACCTGACACCTATCAGATTGGCTAAAATGACAAAAAAGGAAGATAATAAATGTTGGAGAGGCTGTGGGAAAATTGGAACACTAATGCATTGTTGGTGGAGCTGTGAGCTGATCCAACCATTCTGGAGAGCAATTTGGAATTATGCCCAAAGGGCGATAAAGCTGTGCATACCCTTTGACCCAGCAATCCCACTCTTAGGTCTTTTGCCCAAAGAAATCATGGAAGGGGGAAAGGGACCCACATGTACAAAAATATTTATAGCTGCTCTTTACGTGGTAGCAAGGAATTGGAAGTTGAGGGGGTGCCCATCAATTGGGGAATGGCTGGACAAGTTGTGGTATATGAATACAATGGAATACTATTGTGCTGTAAGAAATGATGAGCAGGAAGAGTTCAGAGAAACCTGGAGGGTCTGATGATGAGTGAGATGAGCAGAACCAGAAGAACATTGTACACAGTATCATCAACATTGAGTGTTGACCTACTGTGATGGACTATATTCTTCTCACCAATGCAATGGTACAGAAGAGTTCCAGGGAACTCATGATAGAAGAAGATCTCCAAATCCAAGGAAAAAAAAGAAAGAAAGAACTGTGGAGTATAGATGCTGATTGAACCATATTATTTCTTTTGTTTTGGGTGCTGTTGTTTTTTTTTTCTATTTTGAGGTTTTGCATCACTGCTCTGATTCTTTCTCTTGTAACAGGATTAATGCAGAAATAGGATTAATGTTATTATTTGTATATATATATGTGTGTGTGTGTATATATATATATATATGTATATGTATAGAGATATATAGATATAACCTATATCAGATTACCTGCTGTCTAGGGGAGGGGGGAGGGAAGGGAGGGAGGAGGGAGGGGAGGGAGGGAGAAAAATCTGAAATTGTAAAACATGTATAAACAAAAGTTGAGAACTATCTTTACATGTAACGGAAAAAATAAAATGCCTCATACATTAAAAAAAAAAAGAGAAGGGGGGGAGGGGAAGAGAGAGGGAAAATTAGAGAGAGAGAGATGAATGATCTGCTCAACAAAGACTCCCCCACTAAGGGGCTAGCCTGGGGACTCATCACACTCCTTGAAACAGCACCTTAGTCTGTGACCAGTATAGTGCTTGAAGCCTTCCTAGGTGGGGAGAATCTGCTATAACTTGTACTCTGTGATCGAGATTTGAGAAACTGGGGTCATCTGTACACCACAATGAGGCACTGGGGCAGGATATTCGGTGCCACTCTGCAAAATATGCATTTAAATGAATAACAACAACAGTAATTGGTATTTGCATAGCTCCTTACGATTAAAGTACCTATGACACATGCTATCTTGAGCCTCACCTTGTGAGGTTAATGATATTCCCACTTTGCAAACGAAGACATTTAACTGCCCAGGGTTGTTCATCTAGTGGTGGGGGCAGGATTTGAACCCAGAACTTCCTGGTTTTAGTCGAGCTTTCCATTCCCTGTTCTGCATTGCCCTCCTGTATCTCTGTTGCCCATGTGAAATCCAATGATCAAATCCACGGGGAAGGACTAGCAGCACCTAATTACCGCATGCACAGGGAGCGTGAGCAGCCTTCTGAATCGAGCGCATTTCTCGGCTGCAGATGCATCTCGGGGCAGGGCAAACTCTGCAGTGAAAGCAGAAAGGATCAACAAAACCGACTATGTCAAAGCTGGCCTAGCCCCAAGTCTTCTGTCGCACAGACCAGTGTCCTTTTCCCTATAATATCTAAGGCAGGAGAAAAAACTGTAGCATAAAAAGAAATAAATGGGAAAAAGGGAGGACGTCATAGGAAATAGAGATTTTGTAAAAACAAAGGTTATCAATAAATTATTGTTGGGGGGAAAAAAGCAAAGAAAAAGCAGCCTCTGGAGGATGAGGATCAATAACCTAACAGTTCCCAGACAAGTCGCCAGGAGTCCAAAGTTGCATTTTGATAAGTCTCTGGTCTGAGATTCATTTGTCTGCCTGTTCTGCGGTGTACAGATAACCTGAATACAGAAGTCTAAAGAGGGGGCTTAATGGAATCCTGAATTTAAAGAGCTAACCAAGTTTTTATTTGCAACTTTGCCATCATTTACAGACAAATCCATTTGTTGTAGACAAATTCCTGAGATCAAGTTAACATTGAAAGCCTCGCCATTATGCAAGAATGGAAAACAATGAAGTGTAGAAAAATCAGGAGACAGGGCCATTTATCAGGCCTCATTTATTAGTAAAGCACGGCCCACCAGTCACAGGGCTATGAGATGAATAGTGTGGGATGCGGAGGAGAACCAAGGAGGGAGAATTCCATTTGGAAACCCACTTTGTCCTTGTGGAGGACACAAGGAGGAGGAGGAGGAGGAGCTGTTTCGGCACGATAGCCACGGACCTTCCTCAGCAGGAGGATGGAAGTGCTCCAAAGACAGACTCCTTGGCAGGCTCTATTTTTATTAAACTCTGAAACTTTATGATATGGAAGATGATTTTTCTAAATGGGAGGAAGATGAAATACTGTGGACCCCAAACAGTCTGAATACTAAAAATGTTTTGTAAGTTTTTATTTCATTCAACCACACCAGACACTGAAAAGCTTTGGGATGCAAAGGAACCCCCTGCCTGTGTCTGGAGTCAGAGGCCTGGAGCTATGAAGCTCGGTGCTTGCCTTTGTGACCATGAGCAATTCAGTTCATCTCTCTGGGTCTCAGCTTCCTCACCTGAAAATGCCTGAGGGGGGTAGATGAAAAGGTCTCTAAGCCCTTCCAAATCTGAGCCTAACTCTCCTCCCTCCAGCCCTAAGTTCTCTGGTGCCTAGGCTATGCTTATCAATAAGTTATGGATCAGTGACTTCACGGGGGAAGGGGAGGGTCTCCTTCACCAAGCACGATCATTAATAACCTTTCTGTGAGTCAGTATATGGTTTTTAAGAGTTGCTGTGGTAGGGGCAGCTAGGTGGCACAGTAAATAAAGCACGGGGGGGGGGGTGCGCAGCGGATAGAGCACTGGCCCTGGATTCAGGAGGACCTGAGTTCAAATCTGGCCTCAGACACTTAACACTTATGAGCTGTGTGACCCTGGGCAAGTCACTTAACCCCTAATTGCCTCACTAAAAAAAACCAAAAAACCAACAAAAAAAAAATAAAGCACTGGCCCAGGATTCAGGAGCGCCTGAGTTCAAATCCGGTCCCAGACACTTGACACTAGCCGTGTGACCCTGGGCAAGTCACTTAACCTTCATTGCCCCACAATGTTGCTGTGGACAAAAAGACATAATTCTGAAATCAAGCTAATAATGAGCTTCTCTGAACTTCTCTTAGCAGAGAAGAGCCCATTGCTAGGTTGATTCTTGAAGACTGCTGAACCCAGGAAATCCTGTAACACCATATACTATGATGCAAGGCCCTGAAGAGCCTAGGGTCATTTCTATAAGGCCTTGAGTGAAATCTTTAACATTTTCAAATGTGTTTTGGAATAGACATGTACCTCAGAGGACATGGTAAGAAGAGGAAATGTACCTTGTGTATTTCCATGATCACCATGTCAACTGTAAAGAATTGATGTACAAACTTATCAAGGTGTGACCAGCCATCTCAGAGGATTCTAGTCCCAGAGCTGAACGCTCGGTTTATGTAGGGCACAGGCAACTCTGCAGTGATCTGACAATTTGAGCTTTCATGGAGATTTGCCGCATGCATCAGCAGAAACAATGAGGCAGACTTTCTCTACAAAAAGAAGAGAAAGTCCAGTCTTCCTTCCCATAAACTAGTGGACAAAGGCTCTGCTTTTGCCTTCGGCCCACAACCCTCCTGGCCTAATGAGAATAATGTCCTTTGTGGCCGGACTTTCCTTTTGGTCAAAGGACTGAAAAAGAAAGGCTTGGTAAAGGCGGTGGTGAGGTGTACACCTTCCTAACCTGTAGCACCCATCCCAGTAATTCCATCATTTCAGGCTCTGGTGAGTGTCATTAACACTTACTCTCCTTCATGCAGGCATCCTCATAAGCAGAGGAGAAAGAAAACCCCAGAAACCCAGCAGCTCCTCTGGGACACCCGAGTCAGTCCCAGTGCAAAATATTCCATGAGAAAGTTTAAGCACATCAGCACTTTCTTCTACAGGAAGATACGGGATAAGAAATGACTTTCAAATTTGGGGGTGGCTAGGTGGCACAGTAGATAAAGCACTGGCCCTGGATTCAGGAGGACCTGAGTTCAAATCCGGCCTCAGACATGACACTTACTAGCTGTGTGACCCCCATTGCCCTGCAAAAAAAAAAAAAAAAAAAAAAGAAAAAAAGAAAAAGAAATGACTTTCAGGTCAGAATAAAAGATGAGACAGTGGAAGGATGAAGCACTAGTTCTCCCTTCTAAGTCAGAAAAGCCAAAGTCACCATCCTTCAGCAAGTCAATGAGATATTTGGCTTCACATTGCTTTTAGCCTGTTGCCAATGTCTTTCCCTGATTTCCAGATTTGAAGAATGAATCCTGACATCATTAAATGTGCCTAGACTTTGACATTTTGGTGGTTTTGAAAGAATATTCCCTAAAAGATAATACAGTATGGATAAAACATTCCATAGAGCTTTTTCTTGGCTAAACTTATTAGCTAAACTTTTCTACATGAACCCTGACACAAACTCATTCTTCAAACCCAAACAAAATCAAATTAAAGCCCTATCTCCATTGCTTCAGTTAGGGGGTAAGAGAGAGAAATCGCAACATAAAACAATGCAGGGAAGGTAAGAAATGAAACGGGCTGACCACTTTCCTATCAAGTACAAAGCATGCGGCCATCACAGGCTCAAGAATCCTTCTATGCTAACTTCAAGTATTTTTCAAGCTCTGCGTGTGGAGGAGGGTTAGGGCAGGGAGAAGAGACCAGGACTACAATTACGCAATCTGCTCAGAGTAAACACAAGGAACATTCTGGTTTATTGGAAGGTGCTCTGAGACCCGGATTCATATTGTGACTCGACAACTTCCTAGCTGCATAACCTTGGAGAATCAGTCCTTCAGTTTCCCCAGCTTTAAGATACTGGTAGAAATGAATGTGATGACTCTGTGGTCCCTTCTGACTCTGGTGTTCCCTGAAAGGATGACCACAAAACCCAGAGTATTTTGAGGAAAAGAGAAAAAACCACCACTAAGTGGTAAACATTCCAAGTTGCCCTCCCTTGTCTAAAAGATAATTGGAAGAAACATGGACTCAAGGTTTATGCCACCAGGCAAAATGCAGAGGGTCAAAAAAGGAAGATTGCAGACCTCTCCCTTTCCTGAAGCAACATCAATGAATGTCTTATTAAATCTACCCTTTGGGGATAATAAAGTCGTAATGCAACAAAGGTGTCATGGTTTCAATGTCATCTCTTTGGAAAAGAAGCATTTCTACTTTGCTGTAGAATTTAAATAGCAGCAGGAGGTCATTCTTCTTTCTACTCTGTTGACACATTTTAACTCATTTTATGAACCCAGTTTTCCTTCCTGTTCTATAACACAAGAAAAAATATTTATGGAGAGGAATTTCATCGAGCAGAGTTGATGCTGACAATCCCTTGGGAGGGAAGGCCAGCTCATGCAGCACTGAAACAGCTGTTAAAAGCCAATTTTCTTACCTTTTAATTGCTTTCTGTGACTAGCTCGCACCAGTGCAGACGTCCACTTGGGAAACAGTAAGCGGCCTGAAGAGTCACATCATAGGGGCTGAGGACCGGAGCCTTTTTCTCCAGCTCTGAACTGCTTCAATTGGAGGATGGAAGATAAAGAAGGGTCAATGTGCATGAAGATTTATTATTAATAGCACCTGCCTAACCATAGCAGAGCATTAAAAAGCAAACAAATTATTCATAGACTTGCGATTTTGCGCAAATTACAGAGTATCCCAAAGATGGAACGAGCAGTTTTGTTAGAGTGAGGTCCCTCTCCCCTCCCTCAGTCAGCCTGGATTTGGTGTGAAGAGGAGTTGCATTATCTGCCCCTCAGGGCTGTTGAAGAAGGTGCCATGGCCTGGCACTGGAAGATTAGATTTCAATGATGGGTTAAGTGCCTTCTGATTTAAGATGTTCTACAGGCTCTATTCACAAAGCCTGCCAAGAAGTCCTTTGCCATACAAAATCTCTTCACTGGTCTGGTCCAAGTCCAAGTCCCTGAGTTATCTCAGAGGCTCTGATGAAAATTCCCACTTGGACAGGAGTGGCTGTTAGAAAGCCCTTGATGGGAATGGGGCAGAATCCTGGCAGAGGTCCAGCTTCTATGCCTGAGAAGTTCAGCACCAAACCACTTCCTGAATGACTGCATCCATCAGTTCCTAGCAAAGCCAGTTCATTGCAACAAGGCTCAATAGCTCAGGTTAGTCTGTCTGGACAAGGAGACTCTGAAGCCTGTAAAGAGCTCAGATCTCCCAGCGGATTAGAATAGTATAAGGTAGCACCTGACCATCAACTTTGGCCTTAAAGACAGACCCGAGCTCACCAGAGTACCCTGGAGATGAAGCACATCGGCTCTGAAAGGAAAAACCAGGCAGGTGTGAGATTTTGCCCCAGCTTGTCTTGGCAATCCTTCCTGGAATCACAGGAGAAATTGGTTTGGAAAACAAACCAACAAACAAAAAGAAAAGAAAACATTTTTTGGAAAATTCAGAGAGATTTAATTGGGTTTCCTTCTTCAGCAAAACCAAACTAGTTATTTGAAAATTTTCAAAGCAAAGATGGTGCATAGCTAATAATAAATTAAGTCGTATTCTTTTTTTTTTCTAAAAAGACTAGAATGGTGAGGCAGAATTTGCTTAGTCTGTTTAAAGGATGAATTATGGTTTTTTAGTGAGCAAAGATTCCCAGACATATTGTATATTGTACATAATGCTGACGAGACTTTTTGTAATGGTGCTGACTTGTGAAATTCCCCCAAACTATTCTTAGGGGCATTTGTAGTAGATGCATTTGTTCACATAGGCATTTTGGTAAATCATTAGCCATTCATTTTGTGGAAGGAGAGAGTGTGAGAGGAAATCATATGGATCAAATGCTTGCTAAAACCACATTAGATGAAAATATATATCATTTCCTCCTTGTATACCAGACCTATCCCTTTTTCATAGAAAATTAGATTATTCTGACAGGAATTGCTCTTTAAAAATTCGAGCTGCTCATTGTCGACTATCCTGTCTGATTTTTAGGTGCTGCAATGAGACCTTTAAAGTGATTTATTCGGGTATTTTTCCAAGTGTGAAAACATTCAGTTTTTATTTGAAGAGCTAAAGATGCCCTTTATAAATTTGAGAATTATATATGTGGACACAAAGAAGCACTGGGAAAGGGAGCAAAGGACTAGAAAAGATGCAAGACCCACAGTCTGCAGGGACGCATCACAGCAGCAGAAGGTGACCTAGAATGAGGGATCACAGGGACAGTGTTACCTCTGAGAAGCTGGTGGGAGAAACCTCCATACAGCTGGGGGGACAGGGCTTTCTTTCCTCTACAAGAAATGAGCTCACCCTTCAAGCTGATTTCTCCCCCACTCTCTGCCAGGGCATGGTTCAGACAAGGCTCCGTTCTGAGGGGTCTTGGGGTAAAGCAATGTCTTTTCCTTTGAGCCGCCGCACTCTCCAGTAACTGAGTACCAGCCAGTGCTTGTCCTCTGTCCCAAGGGTAAGAGTGTGGGAAACGGTAGGGCCCAACACTCCTGAGAAATGGTCCTTCACAGACTTCACCTGATGACCTCCAGTGAAGTGAAGTGAAGTGGGTGCTAACGATTAGGAGGCTTTTCCTGCAATCCAGAGAAATGCGCTTCTCTCCAAATTCTACCCGCTGGTTTCTCAGAAGCCACATGGAACAGGCCCACTTTCTTTTTTTTGTTTGCTTGTTTTTTGTTTTTGGTGAGGCAAATTGGGGTCACACAGCTAGTAAGTATAAAGTGTCTGAAGTCAAATTTGAACTCAGGTCCTCCTGAATCCAAGGCTGGTGCTCTATCCACTGTGCCACCTAGCTGCCTCTGCAGGCCCACTTTCTATCCTCAGCAGCCCCACACTCTCTGTCTGGATCCTCCCCCTCCAGCTTGTAGCATGGCCTCAGTTACCCTTTTCTGAGATATTCATGAGTATGGCAGTGCCCAAGCATGACAATGTGTCGATAGCTTTCCTATGCAGGAGGACCCAGAACTAGACACAGTTATACAGCTGGCATCTGCCTGAGGCATGGCCCAGGGAGACCCTAAATCCTGAACTCCTGAACTCCACTGGCCATGCTAAGATCCTGTTAGCTTTTCCAGCTAGGAGTCACACTTAGGTAACAGGCCACTAGAGGCCCAGGTCTTTTGTTATGTGAACTACTGCCTAGCAGTGTTCTCCATTAGGTGTCTATACAGTTGAGTTTTTTTTTAATATTCCAAATGAAAAAGAGATGTAGCACTTTGTTTTGTTTTGGTTTTTTTTGCAGGGCAATGAGGGTTAAGTGACTTGCCCAGGATCACACAGCTAGTAAGTGTCAAGTGCCTGAGGCCGGATTTGAACTCAGGTCCTCCTGAATCCAGGGCCAGTGCTCTATCCACTGCGCCACCTAGCTGCCCCCTCACTTTGTTGTTCTTGAGAGAAATAAAGGAGTTAAGTAGATAACCACGCTCAAAGCGGTGAGGCAACAGAGTATTACTGTGTCAGGGGCACTTGACAAGGCTACTGAAGGGCTATGGGAAGGTGGTGGCACATCAGGACCTAAAGGAACCCAATTCTCTGACAAACACCACAGCTCCAAAGGGCACCACGAGGAACAATGATAAGTCACCAAAGGGATTCAGTCCCCCATCAATCTAAGGCTGCACAGACTGCCAAAACCTTGTGGAACAGAGATAAGCCAAGGGAGATGGAAGGCAAAGGGCAAACCAGCCTCGATTCTTAGCAGGGGCCCTGGCAGCCAGACCGGCACCTCCAGTGGTAGAGGCTGCCCAGGGGCCTCATCCCTAATCCTCAGCAATGGCATCCAGGAGGCCTAAGCATGAAGCTCAGCAGGAGGCAAGGCCACATATTTCCTTTAGAAGAAGAGGCCCAGACAGCCACCAAACTCAAGATCCAGCAAGTAAACTCACGAAAGCAGGGCTTAATCCAAACACAAACCCCTAATCCAGAAAGTGCGCTACATATGAGTAGAAAGGGAAAGAAAAAAAAGTGAAACAATCAAGAAATGCCTTGGAAGAAGAGAATAAATATACAAGTCCATGTAGAGATGGAAAGAAAAACATACCCTGGACACAGGGACCTGAAAGAAATGAAGTCAAGAGACACAAAAGGAAAGATAGGGAAAAAATAACAGCAAGGAGAAGCTGTACGTTAGAAAAAACAGCGGTCAGTTTTACACGGCATCTAGTGTCAAAAACAAGTCACTTGGAGACCAGGTTGAGGTGAGATCATCTAAGAATCATTGGACTATCTGACACCCCCCCCCCCAACCCCCCCACCCCCCGTGTCACGGAAAAAAAACCACTTTAGATACCATATTTCAAGACGTTAGAACCAGAGGGCAAAGGGAAGAAATAACAAGAATTCACCAGTCACCTCCTGAAAGAACCTTCCCAAACAAAACTCCCAGGAAGGTCAGAGAAAACAGAGATTCAAGAAAAGTTAAAGAAAAACTGCTGCAAACATTCAAAAGGAAAGTGTTCAATCAAGTACAAAGAACTACAGTTAGAATCATACAAAACTTGGTAGATACCACTATAAATGTGAGAAGAACATGGAATAATCCCAGAAAAGATAAAAACTCACACCCAAAGCTGACTCTAGTCCTACAGGGAAAACATGCACCTTTGATGAAATAAAGGCTTTCTAGCCTCCCGGGTGCAAAGATCAGAAATGAGGTTTTGAAATGAAAACTGAGGAGACAAGTGAAACACAGAAAATCTGGATCATTGAATCAAACGGGTAAGACCAGATAAACTGACTCCAAGCTAGTGTTGAAGTAACATGTGTCCTCTCAGAGTGCTGACATCCTTAAGGACAAGAGGCAAAGTCACCTAAGACCGGCAGAGGGCCTAGGCTGGCTCTTTTGTGTTTTGACAGTCTTAAGAAAAAGGAAAAGGGGGACTCTCTCAAACAACAGAGGTATGTGAGGGGAGGATGATGAAAACTTGGAGGAAGGAGTTAGGGGGATGTAGGTATCCCAGACACTTACTCTTATCTAACTAGACAAAAGAGAGTAGAACCCCACCCCCCAACACCTACACCCCCTCCCTCCACCCCCACTCTCATGCAAAAATACATTCAATTCAACAGAGAAATAAAAACCCAAAGAGGGAGAAGAGAGGAGGAGGCTTAAGAAGAAGGGGCTCTGGCAGCTCCCTATTGTCTCCAGGACCAAATACAAAACACTCTCTTGGACATTCAAAGTCCTTTATAATCTAGACCCTTCCTGCCTTTGCAATCTTCTTACACCTCCTCTCTGGCCCAGTGACACCACCCTCCGGGCCCTCCCCTCTACCTCTTGGCTCTGAGAATTCTCTCTGGCTGTTCCCCTGGCCTGAAACACTTCCATTCCAACTATGGACCCCCCGGCTTCCCTTAGGTCCCAACTAAAATCCCATCTTTTACTGGAGGCCTCTCCTTATTCAATCTATGACCCCATTTGGGGGTTTCTTGGCAGAGACACTGGAGGGTTTGGCCATTTCCTTCTCCAGCTCATTTGACAGAGGAGGGAACTGAAGCAAATAGGATTAGGTTTCTTGCCCAGGGTCTCACAGCCAGTACAGTATATGAGTCTGGATTTGAACTTGGGTCTTCCGGACCAGAGCAATCTATCTACTGTGCCACCTAGCTGCCCAATTATAGTGCCTTCTTTCTGTTAATTATTTCCCATTTGTCCTGTATACATTCCTTCATATACATTTATTTATATGTGATCTCTCCCTTTAAATCGTAAGCTCTCAGAGGGCAAAGACTGTCTTTTGCCTCTTCTGTTTCCCTAGTGCTTAACACATTAGTCAGCACACAGCAGGCACTTAAGAAGAGTTGACTGATGATTAAGGACAGGACAGGTGAGGATTCCAACAGACAAAAGCAAATTTAATTCCAGTGTCAGGGAGGGTCCAGTGAAGGGAGGATTAGAAATAAGGAAAGGAATAAAAATGGGATCAGGATGGGATCAGGGTTGGAGAGGAGAAGCAGAAACAAACCTTAGTTATTTAGAGATCAAAGCTGGTAAATTCCTCCCTCTGCACCTTTTTCAGTTATTAAATGGAAAGCAAAGTAGCTATTTTTAATGAATATGTTTCAAATCTGCACTGCCATTTAATGTCATTGCCAGCAGAGAAGACTATGTGATGGAAACAAATATTTTATGACAAATTTTTTTGTATACTTATATTTCAAATAGTCTATTTCAAGGGTATGTGGTTAATCTGTTTAATGGAAAAAAACAAATCATTTTCACAACACCAAAAAAAAAAAAAAAAGGTATTGTCGGGGGTGATGGTGGTAGCAGGCCAAAGAGAGGAAGAAATTCAAGAGGACAGCATCAAGGGAAATATACAATTAAGAGTCATAACTGGAACATGAACTTGCCCAGAAAATGGAAGCCAATAGAAGAATGGGTCAGAAAGCTGAATCCAACAATAGCTTGCTTACAAGAAACACACTTGAATTAGGAGTAGTGATCATAATTTTAGGACAAGGCTGAAGCATCAAAAACAGATATACAAAAAAGAGACAAGCAGAGAAATTCCACTGTGCTTAAAGGTTCCAGAGATAACGAATCAACATCAATGTTTAATATAGATACATTGAACAGAAAAGCATATGAATACTTAAAGGAAAAGCTAATTCAATTGCAAGGAGAAATAAACAATAAGCTATATGATGTGAGGGCCCATTCTCTCCCTGTTCCCTGGCTGCCTCTCTGCGGCCTAAATACATCCATATTGCCCTGACCCTTAAGAAACCCTCCTTTGCTAGGGCCCTCCCCTCTATATAGTGCTCATTCTCTCTTCCTTTTTTTTTTTTTTTTAAAGTGAGGCAATGGGGGTTAAGTGACTTGCCCAGGGTAACACAGCTAGTAAGTGTTAAGTGTCTGAGGCCAGATTTGAACTCAGGTACTCCTGACTCCAGGGCCGGTGCTCTATCCACTGCGCCACCTAGCTGCCCCCTCTCTTCCTTTTCAGGGGGGAGACTCTGGAGAAAGATGATCTTACCAAATACGGCTCCACTTCCTCTCCTCTCATTCTCCTCTAGAACGTCTGGCTTCTGACTTCAGTGACCTCTTACTAGTTAAATCTGAGGGCCTTTTCTCAGTCCTCATCCTTCCTGATCTCTCTGCAATCTCCAACACCATCTGTCACCTTCTTCCCATGGACACTCTCTTCTCTCTCCTTGGCTCTTCTCAGTTTCCTCTGCTGCTCCTTCCTCTAGGTCACACCTGTCATTGTGGGTCTATTCTAGATTCTCTTCTCTCCTCTTCTCTCTTGTTGCTTGGTGATCACACTACCTCTGATGGATTCAGTTATCATCTCTATGGAAATGATTCTCAAATCTATTTATCTAGGCCTGACCTCTCTCCTGACCTGCAGGTGCAGAATCACCAACTGTCTACTGGACATTGTGAACTGATGTCTAGGCAACATGAATTCAGAATGTCCAAAACAGAACTCATTATCTTTTCCTTCAAACCATCCCTTCTTCCAAACTTCTTCCAAACTACTACTACTACTACTACTACTACTACTACTACTACTGGCTTCTTTCTTCTCCTCCTCCTTCTCCTCCTCATTATTATTCCCAATCATTCAAGCTTACAAGCTTGGTATCACCCGCAACTTTTCACTTGCACTCACACCACACATACAATCTGTTTGCAAAGTCCCGTCAATGCTACCTTTACAATATCCCTAGTACAGGCAGACATTGGAGATATTGTGGGTTCAGTTCTGGACTATCTCAGTAAAGCAAAATTTGCAATAAAGCAAATCACATGAATTTTTTGGTTTCCCACTGCATTGAAAAGTTGTTTACACTATGCTGTAGTCTATTAAGTGTGCAATAATATTAAGCACATACCTCAATTAAAAATACTTTATTGCTAAAAAAAATACTTTATTGCTATTTTGAGGCTTCAGCAAGTTGTAATCTTTTTGCTGGGGAAGAGTCTTGCCTCATGTTAATGGCTGCTGACTGATCAGGGTGGTGGTTGCAGAAAGTTGGGGTGTAGCTGCCAATTTCTTAAAGTTAGACAACAATGAAGTTTGTTGCATCAGTTGACTCCTTTCACTTGAACACTTAGAGGACATCGGAGGGAAGGTTACCCACTGGCCTAATTTCAATATTGTTGTGTCTCAGGGAATAGGGAGGTCAGAGGAGAGGGAGAGGGATGGGGAATAGCCTGTCAGTAGAGCAGTAAGATCACACACAACATAATGACTAAACTCACAGTTTTATGTGCATGTGGTTCTTGATGCCCCAAAGCAATTACAACAGTAACATCGAAGATCGCTGATCACCCTAACAGATATAATAATAATGAAAAAGTCTGAAATATTGAGAGAATGACCAAAATGTGACAGACATGATGTGAGCATGTGCTATTGGGAAAGTGGCACCAACAGACTTACTCAACACAGGGTTGACACAAACCTTCAGTTTGTTTAAAAAAAAAAAAAAAAGCAATATCTGTGAAGTATAATAAAATGAGGTGCTTCCTGTCCTTGCCCCCTTCTCTGCTCTGGCACTGCCACCACCCTGATGCAGACCATCATGTCTAGATTACTATAATAGTAATGGAGACACTAAAAAAGCCTCTCATTAAAACATTAAGAAATCTAAAGTTGTTTTTTTTAAATGTCTTCAAAACTAAAATGTCATAGATTCTATTATTTAAAAAGAGGGATTTTTTTTCTCTTTGAAGATTATTTAAACAGTCAACTGATGTTTTTTTCAAATAGTCCCTTGTGCTATCAATAAAGACTCTTTAATTTGACATAAATAAAAATTATTCTACCAAATCTCTCAAATCATCTTTCCCTTCGCTTTGGAGTTTCAAGATAACCTAAGTCTAAATTATTCGACTTCATAAATAATTATGTCATAAACGTTGCACTGTATAAAGCTAAAGAATGAGAAAGACTGGGAAGACTGATTTTTTGAAAAACGAAAATAATTTCCTGGAGAGGAATGAACCAATCAATAAGCTTCCTGAATAGAAAGGCTGGCCAGACTATATGGTTAGGCTGACATGGTGGATTATTTATAAGAACTTATTCAGCTTCTGGACGTACCGAATAGCTTGTGCGGAGGGAGGGTGAGAAAGGAAGAAAGACGGGGAGAAAAAGGAGGGGGAGGATGGAGAGAGACAGAGAGATAGAGAACAACAGGTTTCTAAGTCTAATAAGAAAATGCTAATACACAATGGAGGAATTCAGAATTGTCACCATAATTCAGCCACTGTGATTATTTTTAGATCCTTTGGTTGTTGGTGGGAGGAAGTGGCTTCACTACTTTGTTAATTAGTCACTGTTCAAATAGCACCCGAGGGGTCAGAGTGCAGGGCCCACAAGCCATAGTGTATTCTTTGGCTTTTGTAGAAGTCTGAAAAGTGAACACAGGCAGTCATTCAGATCAATTCACCTGCCCAAGACTCTTTTCATGGTAGAGTATAACAAGGAAAGATGGATTCTGGGCTTTTCCAAAAGATATCCCACTAAGATGAGCATCTTCAATAGTTAAAGTCAGTCAGGAAGTGAGGGTTCGAGTCATGGCTGGCTCTGTCAGTGTGAGTCCCTAACAAATTCTGTCTACTAGAGACAAGGGGGTGCAACTTCTGTTCCTGGAAAAACTCTGTAACACATTCATGAGGCCATGCCATGAGAGCATGGAAAAGCTAGCCTAGCGGGCAGGTTATGCCAAAGTCATCACCTTTACTTTTTGGTACGGGCGCTAATGGCCCACAAGAAGACCACAAGGTGCTTCATGCTGTACTTGTCAAGAAGATAGGTAGATATAGGCCTGATGAGAGGATAGGTCAGGTACTTGGGGCTGGCTAAATGAATTATGGGACCCCCAATGTAGGCATTACTATCCACCTGGAGGGAGGCATCTAATGTAGTGTCTGTCTTGGGGAACTGCCCATGACCTTGCATTGGTCACCATTTTTATCAGTGACTTGAAGGTTTTAAAAGCAAGCTTGTCTGACACAAAGGTGGGAGGGATAGCTAATCCATCAATAGGATAAGGACAGGTGATTTCACTGGTGTAGAGAACTTTCCAGGTGAGAAAGCTCCTTCTACTAATTTAAATCACCATCTTAGCTACAATTTATAGACTCAGAGAGCTGCCCAGAGCATTAGGATATGAAGTGCTGTGCCCAGGGTCACAAAGCCGGGATGTGTCAGAGGTAGAATGGGAACCCACATCTTCCCAGCCAAGGCCAGCTTTTATCTATGACAACACACTACCGCTCACACTTGTGGGCTGAATCACCTAAGTTAAAGTTTAATAACAATAAATCACTTGAAAAATACAGGAAGCTCAACAACAATTCCTCTGAGAGAAAAGCTTGGGGGAGTCGGTTAGCTCCTCAGTGAATCACGGATGTGATGGATCTGATGGATGTGAGAGCTCACTCCTCTGCCACTGCTAGTGCAAAAGCACAAGGGGGTAGCTGCAAAGGACGGAAGGAAAGACTGTAGGGTTAGCCATGACCACCAAAAGGCCAATCTCCTGGTCATGAACTTCCTTCTACTTAGCTGGGCTCGTCTGTTTGCTGGGAATATACTTGAAACCTCAGAAGCACCTGAGAGCTGGTGTTTGATGTTCTACTGGCCTGGTCTTGGAGAACCAGGGATGCCATGAAGCTATGATGAGGTAACCCACAAAGAATAACTTTGGGAAGGCATGTAAGACATGGTGGCCAAGAGAGAGAATCCTCTCCTAGGCTGTGTTTAGAATGAGGAAGGCAATGGGTTGGTGAAACTGTCCTGGTCAGACTGTATCAGTTCTGGGTACAAACAACTTGGAGAGTGTACAGAAGAAGACAACCAGGGTGGTGCAAAGCCTGAAGAAAAGGCCACACACCAGGGTCAATGGAAGGACTAGGGAGGCTTCAAATGGAGACGAGAAACCTTCAGGAGGGAGGTGACAGCAGGTGTCCCATGTGGAAAAAGGGAGGGAAGGAATAAGAATTATATCATGTCTATTAGGTATCAGGGATGGTGCTAAGTGCTTTAGAAATATCACCTCATTTGATTCTCACAACAAGCTTCCAAGTCAGGGGCTGTCAGCCCCATTTTACCACTGAGAAAACTGAGGAAGACAGAGGTTAAGCGACTCACCCAGGATCACACAATCAGTAAGTATCAGAGGCCAGATTTGAACTCAGGTCATCCTGACTCCAGGCACAGAACTCTAACCACTGTGCCACCTAACTGCCTGAACTAGAAACAGAATTAGGGGTGGTGTGTATCTAGAGGCAGACTTGGACTTCATGAAAGGGAAAACATCCTAACAATTAGAACTAGACCACAATGAAATAGGGTGCCCTAACAGTAGTGGGTTGGTTCTCTTTTATTAAAGATCATAGGGGCAGCTAGGTGGCACAGTGGATAGAGCAGCAGCCCTGGATTCAGGAGGACCTGAGTTCAAATCAGGCCTCAGATACTTAATACTTTCTAGCTGTGTGACCCTGGGCAAGTCACTTAACACCAACTGCCTCACCAAAAAAAAAAAAAAAAAAGATCATAGCAGAAGCTATGGTGACAGGTTTGTTAGGCAGGTGTGAGCTGGACTTTGTGGCCCTGACACCTCCTACCAATTCAGATACTGTCTGTCTGAACTGTGCCATGCTGCAGAACAAAAGCCAGTAATTTATCTTTAAGCCCCCACGGCACGAGTGGTACCACTGGCTGACCAAAGTCAGAGGTGAGAGAAGAGGGAAAATCAAGGAAAAGGATGGGAATGACAACTTTCTTCCTTGTTTTGGGAGAAGGAGGAGGTGCGGGCAGAGGAGAGAAGGAAAGACGGGCATGATGGTGCCCCCATGGTTTGGTTGTTTTTCAGCAAAAACACCTGGAATGTGATTGGCTTTGCCCAACTCAGAGTTATCTTCTTGGGCTGAACCAGGGAAAGGCCATTCAGAAATGCGTTTCAGAAGTCACTTGAAGCTACCTGAATGCTGATGTGTCATAAGAGATAATGGTGGGGTGGAGAGAGCACTCAATTTATGGCCCAGTTCTGTTACTATCTGTGTGACCCTGGGAAGTCACTGCCCCTCTCTGAGCTCCAACTTCCTCCTCTGTAAAACGGAAGGATTACAGCAGCTGACCTCCAACCCTGTAAGGTTATCTCCAGCTCCATAGGAATGATCCCCTGCTCTTTAAGGTCTGTTCCGGATCTGAACCTTGTCATCTACAATTTGGGAGGAAAAATGCAAACTGTAGAAATATCATAGCAATCTCTCTCAGAGGGTGAATCAGACTGTTTTAATAGAAATTTCTGAAGTGTTTAATAACAAATGAATGAAACATTATTCATTAGTTACCATTCCTTTCCTCATTTATGAAACAACTTGACTAGGATGAGAAAATCTAGAAAATTTCAATGGGATGTAAGAAGACACCAAGTCTAAAGTCACTGTCTTATCGATGATAAGAGACTTGTCTAAGGTCACAAAAGTAGTAAACAGTAGAACTGAGGTTTGAAACTAGCTCCTCTGAATCCAAGTCAGAAGCAGAAATGCTCCTATGATGTCAAACATTTACCGTATGGCATATAATCCCTGTGTGTATATGAACCAGAGGAGTGGCACAAGAAATACCCTATAGCAGGAAGTGAGAGACAGGAAGGAAGATCAACTGGCCATAGAGAACAAGGGTTGGGGCACAAACAGGAATGAACACAGGATGAGGCATGGACAGGTGCAGAGAGATGCACAAGGGAAGGGAGGACCCGCTGGGTCATGACAATATCAAGGGTCACACAAACCCAGCTCTTTTCACTCTAAAATAGAAGTGACCAAACTCCTCAAATTAAGCATCTGTACGTGCACACACACACACACACACACACACACACACACACACACACACACACACACACACACACACACACACTACAGGCATCTGAAAATACTGCTTTGAAAATTCAAGATTTTTGTACCAATTGAGAATGGCTCTCAAGTCTATGGTTGTTTGTTTTTAATGTTTCCAAATAGTTCCCCCAAAGAGGGGCCAGTTTGACTCAAGATCTACAGCTTAAAGTCATGGATGTGCCCAGTGGATGTTAACAACAGACTGGGCAGAGAGAAGGAACAATGTCCAGCCAAGAGCAAACATTAGTGATACAAGAAGACATGGTAGATGTTCTTGCTAGTGTAAGGAGATGGCCTCACATCAAGGAAAGACTCACTGAGCATCTGTTAACAAAGGACAAAGAAAACTGGGTATCCTTGGGGGTCCATTCTCATCCTGCTATAAGCACCGAGAGAGTCAACTCCAGCACAGCTCCTCAATGTCAATCAACATACTGTCATAAGGAGAATGAGGTCACTAAACCTTGACCCAAACTTCCTGCCACTGAAAGGCCTCCCTCTCACCATGTGACCAACATCCTTTCTCCATTCATGACTATCTCAGAGGACATCCTCTGTTCAGCTGCTGCTCCCTTCTTGTGGCCACAGCTATGCATCCCTTAGGGGGATTCTCAACTTCAATTGTTCAGACGTGGTCCTGTCCCAAGCCATCCAATATCACAGAAGGACAGATGTAATCAAAAGATGAGCCTTCGGCCCAAGGCAAAGGTTGAGGTTCTTTGGCTACTGTTTGGGACGGCGCCAGGTTGTTTATTGAAGTACTGATTCATGCCCTAGAAATGTCTCTTTCCCCTTTTCTGTTACCTGTCCTCTTCCAACAACCACCAGCTGCCATTGCTGCTATGACTGTTAATGACTAACATTATGTCATGGGAAAATAGGTGGGGGGGTTGGAATAGGGGTAGGGGTCCTTAGGAATTCCTCTTTAAAGAATTACACCATCTTGCACACAAGTGCAATTAGAGTAAAAGAATAGTTTATTTAGGGTGCTAGGGAATGGAAACCCAGAGAGAAATCCTTGGACTTCTTCTCATGGGGAGAAGGCTGGCACAGAGGTGCGGCTCTGAGATACTTATCTCCTGGAGCAGTAGACAGGGAAATCCTTTTATAGAGGCCCCATGATGGTCTGATGAGGTGATCCTCTGACTGTGGAAAGTTCCATTATTGAGGGAGGACCATCCCCCACGGGTGGTGGCTGGGGGAGTTGGATGAGGGGTGGCTGCGGATCTCCCAAGCCTCTGGACACAAAGGCAGCAGCCACACCTAATCTTATCTCCCATGGGGTGGGGGGAGACTGGAATGAAGGGTGGTGGTCCTGGAACTAGCTCCGTCCCAATCCAGTGCCACTTATCTCTTCAGGTGTGTCTGTCCTTAGGTTTTGTTTCTCAAGAAAAAGGTTCTTTGATTTACCCCAGAGAACTTCTGGGGTACATTAGGCCCATAACAATTTATAGAAGTTCTTTAAGGCCGACAAAGTACCTCCCTTACAACAACTCTGGGAGAAAGGTAGTGGAAATGAAGCTGTTACCGTTTCACAGATGAGGGTACTCATGCTGTCACAGTCCAAAAGTCTATCTCTGCCCTGACTGCCCTGTTCAAAACAAGCACCTGCACAAATTCCCTCTTCAATCATTAGCAGCATGAACAAGGCTTGCATTTCCTGTTTTTTGTTTTTAAAGAAAAAGCACTGAAAAACCCCACAGAAGAATGTGCTGAAATCATCTCCTAACCAAGAATGGCTTGGAAGGTCAGAAGGAGGGAGCTGCTCTGCTGAGGCAGGAGTGGAGCCCAACCCCACAGTCACCCTGACACAGATCCAGTCCTATCCAGGCCTCACCAGAGAAGGAGACCCCCAGAGTCTCTGAATCAGCTGCAGCACCAGTGTCGTCTAGAACTAAGCTCACAGTCTGGTGAGTGGGCTGAGCCCTGGGCAGGGGGGAGACTACAGGGTTCTATGCTGGTGCTGAGGCAGAACTTGGGTTTTGCACCCCTGCTGGGAACCAGGAGGTAGGCTTGAGTAGCAGTGGCCCAGGTGGGGGAGGGGCACAGGCTCCTTGGAGCTGACAACCACAACACACAAAGCTGGTTGATCAGCAAGTTGGTCTGGGGTCATCTATGGACCAGGGAACAGGTCAGGTGAGTGAAGAACCTGATTCTCCTTAAATCATACCACCTGGGACTTCTTAAGCTTGGGATACTGCAGCCTGGAAACAGTGCCCCACTTTAAGAAGCTAAAAGTCTAGTAAAAGACAGGCAAGAAGAGCAGAGAGAGAAAGGTGAGGCCATTAGAAAGTTTCTTCAGTGACAAGGAAGATTTTGGGTGCACCCTCAGAGGAAGATGTCAATGTCAGGGCCCCTATATCTAAAGCTTCCAAAAAAAATATGAATTGGTCTCAGGCCATAAGGGCGCTCAAAAAGGACTTTGAAGAGAAAGTTAGAGAGATATAAAGGAAAAAATGGAAAGAAAAATGAGGGTGATGCAGGAAAGACATGAGAAAAAAAGTCAATAGCTTGAAAAGCCAAATTGGCCAAATGGAAAAGGAGGTACAAAAACTCTCTGACGAAAATAATTGCCTAAGAATTAGGATTGAACAAATGGAAGCTAGTGACTTTATGAGAAACCAAGACACAATAAAGCAAATCCAAGTGAATAAAAAAATAGAGGGCAATGTGAAATATCTTCTTGGAAAAACTACTGACCTGGAAAATAGGTTCAGCAGAAATAATTTGAAATTATTGGTCTACCTGAAAACCATGATCAATGGAAGAGCTTAGACATCATCTTCCAAGAAATGGTCAGGGAAAATTGCCCTGATATTCTAGAAGCAGAAGGTAAAATAGAAATCGAAAGAATCCACTGATCACCTCCAGAAAGAGATCCCAAAAGGAAAATCCTAGGAATATTATAGCCATATTCCAGAGCTCTCAGGTCAAGGAGAAAATGTTGCAAGCTGCTAAAAAGAAAGAATTCAAGTACTGTGGAGCCCCAGTCAGGATAGCACAAGATCTAGCAGCTTCTACATTAAAGGACCAGAGGGCATGGAATATGATATTCCAGAGGGCAAAGGAATTGGGATTATAACCAAGAATCACCTACCCAGCAAAACTCAGCATTATCTTTCAGTGGAAAAAATGGGACTTTAATGAAAAAGAGAACTTTCAGGTATTCATGATGAAAAGACCTGAACTGAATGGCAAATTTGACTTAGAAATACAAGACCCTAGAGAACCATAAAAAATTGGAGTTGGGGGACACAGCTGGGGTCGTGCAGTGGGTGACTTTCTTGTGTCTGAGGCTAAGTTTTGGCTGGGATCCTCCTGGGTCCAGGGTGGATGCTTTCTCCACTGTGTCACCTAGCTGCCCCATGATGACATCTTAGGGTTAAATTGAGGGGTGAGGGGAATGCACTGGGGGAAGGGGAAGGGCAGAGGTGAAATCCTACAAGAAAAAAACAGGAAAGGGCTTATGGATTGGGGGAAGAGATGTGGGAGGAGCAGGGCAGTAAATGAATTTTACACTCTACAGAAAAGGCTCAAAGATCTTAAACTCATCAGAGTTGCCTCAAGGAGGGATTAATACACATACACACCCAACTGGGTGGAGTAATATATTTAATCTGGGCAGTAAATAAGCCTAACACTCATCAGAATTGGCTCAAGGAGGGAATAATATACACACTCAATTGGGTGGAGTAATCTCTCTAACCCTGCAGGAAAATAGATGGGGAAGGGATAAAGAGAGAGGGGCAAAAGTAGGAAGGGTAGATTGAGGGAGGGGACAGACAGAAGCAAATCCCTTTTGAAGAGGGATAGGATGAAAGAAGATGGATAATAGAATAAATATCATGGGTAAGGGAATAGGATAGAAGGGAAACAGTTAACAATAGTAATCTTGAAAAAGAGAAAAGGGGAAAATTGTACTGCAAATATTTATAGCAACTCTTGGTGGTGGCTAAGAATTTAGAATCAAGAAATATCCATCAATTGAGGAATGACTGAAGAAGCTGTGTTATATGATTGTAGTAGAATGGTATTGTGCTATAGGAAATGACAAACAGGAGGATCCCAGAAAAACCTGGACTCATGAACTGATGTATAGTGAAGTGAGCAGAGCTGGGAGGACATTGTGCATAGTGACAGCAGTACTGTTCAATGAGCAATTGTGAATGACTTAACTACTCTCAGCAATACAATGATCCAAGATAATCACAAGGGACTAATGATGAAACTTACTACCACTCCCATAGAAAGAATCGATAAAAAGAACACTTGTGGATTGTACATATATAACCTGGTTGCTGTCTTGTGGAGTGGGGAGGAAAGGGAGGGAGAAAAATTTGGAACTCTAAATCTTATGAAAATAAATGTTGAAAACTACCCTTACAGGTAACTGGAAAAAAATATTTGTTGAAAAGAAAAAGCACTCAAAGAACTTTTCATACATATGCATCTCTCCTAAGCCTGGTGCACTCACACTTTTGAATATCTGTTAAAGAAAAACAAATGTTTCTTGTCAGTTTGTAACTACAGAGCAGAAGAAGCAAAATAATGCATCACCTCATGTTGTTCTATTTGTAGGAAAAGGAAGTAATATTAACTAGGGAAATGGTTAATATTTATTTCTCCTGTTACACTGTAGGGCCTTGGGGAGAAATAGCAAAATGTAAAGGCAACAATAGTTACCATATCATTAGGCACACTACCAGAGTTTAAATACCACATCCAACTGAGAATAATGTGAATTTCTCAAACTCTGCCAATTATACCGGGGGGGAGAGTTTAGAAAAAGCGGGGAGGGGTGGGGGGCGGGGGGCGGCAGGGAAGACAGAATCTGATCCGAAATTGAATCCTGGTAATGCAAGAAAGGTAGTATGACCAGATCTCAGAGGACACAGAGGGGCGAAGGAAGGCAGGAAGGAGCCATGCTGTGAAGGATTGGGAATGCCTTAGAGACAACCTGATATTGGATACCTGAAAGAGGAACCATTAAGGGTTTTCTGTGTGGAAGGAGTTCCTAGTGGACTCCTCAGCTCTCAGACATCCCACATGTTTATCAAAGACTTGGATAAAGGCATAGATAAAGGCCTGTCACACTCCCTGGTGAGTCAGAACAGGGCACCTTAGTTAATACGCTGGATGAGGACAGAATTTTGGAGAGATAGAGGAGGATAAAACGGAATAGGGCTAAATGCAAAGCCACACCCACGGGTCCTAAAACAAATGCAGAAGTGCAACACAGGGTAGCTCTGGCCAGTACACTGTCTGAAAATCGAGGATTTGGTGGACAATAGACCAAGAATGAGTTGATGGTGTGTATGGTAGCCAAAAAGGGTCACGCTACTTAGGAGAAAGAGGGAGAGACCAGAGACCCTGGGCCCAAACTCCTGCTCTGAAGTTACCTGCTATGGCTCTTGGGCAAGTCACTTAAAGACCTGGGTTTCAATTTCTTCAAGTGCAAAAGTGATGGGCAGTGGGCTGAGTGGGCTGACGGGGGGGGGGGGGGGGGGGGGGGGGGGGGGGGGGGGGGGGGGGGGGGGGGGGGGGGGGGGGGGGGGGGGGGGGGGGGGGGGGGGGGGGGGGGGGGGGGGGGGGGGGGGGGGGGGGGGGGGGGGGGGGGGGCGCCGCGGGGTCCATCCCGCTCCAGGTGTCAGGATTATATCCCATTCTGGGCATTTTAGGAAGGACACCAAGTCGGTGAAGGACCTCAGAATTGTGCCCATGAGACTCAGCAGGAAGGGAGCACAGAAGATGTTTAGCCCAGAGAAAAGCAGCCTGAAAAGGAGCACGCTCCCTCTATTGAAGAGACACCGCAGGAAAGGACCAGACAAAGCAGACCCGGACACTACGGGGAGAGCCTGCTACAAAGCTGGTTTGGGGGGCGGCTAGGTGGCACAGTGGATAGAGCACTGGCCCTGGAGTCAGGAGGACCTGAGTTCACATCTGGCCTCAGACACTTGACACTTACTAGCTGTGTGACCTTGGGCAAGTCACTTAACCCCCTTTGCCCCCCCAAAACCCCCCAAAAAACAAAGTTGGTTTGGGGTGATCCCAAGAACAGCTTCTAACAACAGAGCCTGCCCCAGATGGAGGAGGAAGCCATGCACTGGCCACTACTGCAGGTCTTCCAGCAGAGGCAACGCAATGAGCTTGTCAAAGGCAAACCTGCTCAGGTATGGGTTGGATGCCCTGATCCTCCCTGAAGTCATTTCCGCTCCATGGCCCACAGGAAGACCAACCCCTCGATTTAAATTCCCAAATTATTCTTGAGATAGAAAAACTGTAATGAGAAAAGAGGAGGAAAACAAGCATAATCTCAGATGGCTGGAGCTGGAAGTGGACTCCGAAACCACATACACCGACCCAGTGGTACCACTGCTAGGTCTGTATCCCAAAGAGGGCAGAGGACGGAAAAGGACTCACGTGTACAAAAATATTTATAGCAGCTTTCTTTGGGGTGGTAAAGAATTGGAAAGCGGGGGAATGCCCATCAATGGGGGAATGGCTGAACAAGTTGTAGTGTGTGAATGTGATGGAACACTGTTGTGCTATAATGATGAGCAGGAGGATTTCACAAAAACTTGGAAAGACTTAAGTGGACTGATGCTGAGTGAAGTGGGCAGAACCAGGAGAACACTTCATGCAGTAACAGCAACATTGTGAGATGATCAACTGTGACAGACTTGGCTCCTCTCAGCAGTGCAATAACCCAAGACAACTCCAAAGGACTCCTAATGGAAAATGTTCTCCACATCCAGAAAAAAGAACTGTGCATTCTGAATGCAGATCAAACCATACTGTTTCTACTTTTTTGGTTGTTTTTTTTTTCTTTATTGAGGTTTTTCCCTTGTGTTCTGATTCTTCTTTCACAGCATGACTGACGCAGAGATGTGTTTGATGTGATTATGCATATATGGTCTATATCAGATTGCTTTCTGTCTGGGGGATGGGAGAGGGAGAGAAAATTTGGAACTGAGAATCTTATGGAAACAAATGTTGAAAACTATCTTTACATGTAACTGAAAAATAATAAAATACTTTTATGATTAAAAAGAAAGGAAGAAACCATGCACACAGCAGCCAAATTAGTTTCCTCAAGACACAGGTTTATCACCACGTTCATTTTTTCTGGACCAACACATTTAGAATAAAATACAAACGTCTCTCCTCTGGTGCTTAAAAGCCCCCCACAGGTGAGCTCCTTCTTTCCAGACTGATCCATGACACACAAAGTCATCCTCTTCTGCACCACATGATAGCCAAGCTGACTGGTCAGTGATGCCCAAACTCCATTTTTTTCTGTCATTTCCAACCCTTCTACAGGCTTTGAAGGCCCACTTCTTTGCCTCTTCCTTGAAACCACTCACTGCCTCCAATTATCTTGTATCGGCTTCTCCATGTACACATCATAGTGCCCAGTAGAACAAAAATCCCTCAAGGGCAGGAAGTGCTTCATTCTTGTCTTGTAGTGACTGTATCTTGCAAAGTACTTTACACCAAAGTGGGCATTTAAGAACTCTTTGCTTAATGGAAAGAATTTGCCTCAATGCCATCAGTTCAAGAGTTTTTATGACGGCCCGTGTTCCTGACTCCTCATTCAGTCGTCCACCTAGTGCATCATACTAGAAATACTCCTTCAAGGCTGATGTGAGAGTGCTGGATCAGCTTCTCAAAAAGCCACCAGGAAAAACCACTGTCTTCCCCAAAGAATTCCCAAAGACACCCATGGAAATACAGGCCTATTTGCTGCTTCTCTTCCATGATACTCTATTTCCCACCTTCGAAACTTTGCAGCCACTGTCCCCCTGCCTCAATTGCTTTCCCTCCTCACCTCTACCTTCTGGCTTCTTTCCAGATTCAGCTCAAATCCCGCCTTCCACTGGCAGCCCCACCCCATTGCTAGCACCTTCCTTCTAAGACCACCCTCCATGAACACTATTTACACTGTTTCTCCCCCATGAGAATGTGAACTTAAGGGTAAGAACCAAATTCTGGTCTTTCTTTGTATCTTCCATGCCTATAACAGGCACTTAATAAATGCTTGTTGGCTTAACTGGACTTACTGATGTCAGAATCATTTGATGTTTTGCCAGAGTTTTGCGTATGTTTTCATTTCTTTCTTTTTTTAAAAAAATCTTTGTTAAAAGGAATGGCTCCCTGGATGGAGAAGAGGCATATTTAATATTGAAAGAGACAGAAAAATGAAAGATTTAGAAAAAAAAAAGATTAAAAAGAAAAAACCCAGTTCCTTCCGAGTCCACTTTTCAAAATGTCTACTTCTGTGCTTACTTGGGAAGTATTTGTTTTTCTACTTTTCAAAAATCACATGCCGAGTTCATTTTTTTCTGTTTAACTTTGGTTAATGTGCTCAGAAACATAAATTTCCTTCTAAGGATTGCTTTATCCACACCCACAGATGCTGGCAAGCTGTCTTCTTGTTATCACTTCCTGTAATTCTCAAATAGTTCTCTGGTTTCAGAGATTTCACAGTCTCCTCCAACAATGTACACCCCAATTCATCCATGCCTGAGCATCCAGAATTCTTGTCCAGTGTCCTTCCCAAAGATCCAGATGGGGGTCTCCCCAATGCACTGGCAGCCTTCCTCACGATTCCCTTGTCACCCCCATTCTTGCCATCTTCTCCTGCTGGCCCATCTCCTCTTCCTTTCATACAGTGCCTTGGTAATGACTTTTACTCCTGCTCTTCAGAAGTCCTCATTGGTGACATGTAGCCACCTTCTCATTCAACTGGTGCTGGCTGTTGACTGACTGACCACTGTGAGACATTCATGCTCAGTTCACTGAAGATAATTATATCCCAGGTCCATACAGGAACACTGGCACAAGGAAGGCTTTTGTTTCCAAGGAAAGCTTAGGGGTAGTAAAAAAATATCTCTGTCATTTCCTAAAGGGAATCTGGCCCAATCTCATCCTATGGGCTATTCATACAAATACTTACTGAAATCTGAACAAGATACCTCCATCTACTTGATCCTTCCCACACAGACAGAAAGGCCAAAATCTTTTAAGTAAGGTCAGATCTCTCCCAGGAGGCTCTGGAACGTTCTGGGGTCGGATGCAAGCTACAGCATCTCCGCTCCAAACAGGAACACTCAGAGGACTCCATCTTCCACAGGGAGTTAAATCCCTCTTCAACCTAGACTCGGTGCTGGACCCCCTCCATCACAGGGGCCAATACCTTTGGCAAGCACACAGCTCCCTGTTTTATGCCTTGCCCAAAGTTATCATCCGAGGGTCATGAAACAGCATTATTTCTGTTGTTTTATCTTACAAGGATCTGGAATGATTTTGACATATGGTTGGGAAACCTCCTGTTGTAAACAGGGAGACTGCATGGAAGCATTTTGTTCTAGTTTCATAACCAGCGAATAATAAGCACAGGAGTCTCATATTCTCTACTAGATCTTTCAGCTAACTGTGAAGTGGCAAAGACCTGGCCTGTCCACCCTGTCAATGCCCTCCTGGAGGATACCCTCCAGTCACACAGGGCAGACTCTCAGAAGGACAAAGTTAATACGTGCTGGTAGTTACTGCTTGTTTTTCAGTCTTTGGTGTTAATAAGCTCCAAGGTCTTTTGCAGTCTTTGGTATCTTCCCTTTCTATAGATAGCTCATCTCTCAGTCCCTCAGTGCTCTAACATTCTATCTCCTCTAGAACAGCTTCCGGCCCCCCCCTCCATCCACACCTGGTCCAATCCAATGGCTCCTGTTGCCTCTGCTCTTTTAGCTCCATGTCTGTTTCATGAAGCATATCCAGTCCAGATACGTGGCTCAGTAAATCAACAAGCATTTATTAAGTGTGTACTATGTAGCAGGCATTGTGCTAAGCATTGGCGATACAAAGCTGGGCCAAAGTAGTACCTGCCCTTAAAAAGATGACATTTTAAAGATGGGGAGAGAACACGTGTATAACTAAGTATATACAGGAGATAGAGAGCAGATGGAAGGTCATTTCAGAAGGAAGGGCACTAGCAGCTGAAGCGGCTGGGAAAAGCCTCTGGCAGAAGGCAAAACTTGAAGGAAGCCAGGGAAACCTGCAGGTGCCCAGTGCCGGCTGTCCCTGCATCCCAGCCTTGGCTACTTTAAACCTGAGCCCCAGCAGGAGACAGGAACAAAAGAGGTACAGCCAAAGGGTGCTCTTGAACCCCAGCAGCAGCAGCAGCCATGGTCATCTCCCATTGTGGGGCAGCTTATCATCCTATGCAGATGCTCTGACCCAATCCCACATGACCAACTCTCTAATGGACATTTCAAAAAGACAAGTTAGTATTCTCCCCTCCAAGTCCTCTGATCCTCTAAAACTGTACCGTGGCAGCCACATCCACCCTTCCAATCACACAGAGCTGCAGTCTGAGTAGCACCACCCTTGATTCCCCACAGATGCCATCAGTTGCCAAATCCTGTCTTTGATGTCTCTATGACTATGTGCCCTTTCTCAGCATCCATATAGCACCATTGTAGTTCAGACCTGCATCAAATCTGGCTTAGGCTGTTGCAATGTCCTCCGGCCTCCAGTGTCTCCTCTCCAACGTATCCCCCAAACAGCCATGATAGTCCTAAAGCCCAGGTCTGGCCTCACACATCTCCCCACTCCTATTCAGCAGATTCTAGGAGCTCCCAGTACAGCTGTGAACAAATACAACTCTTCTGTTTTACACTTTAAAACTCTCCATGCTCTGTCCTCTTCCTAATTTTCTATTTGCTTTCCATATTACTTCCATTCATACACTACTAGGGTCCAGTCATATGGGCCCTACTTGTTATTCCTCTTCCATGATACTCTAATTTCCATGCCTTTGCCTGGCCACCCCCGCAAGCCTGGAACGCACCCCCTCCTCGCCGTGACCCCTGAGATGCATCTCAAAGACGACCTTTCCCCCTGGTGCTACTGCCTTCACATTCAAGGTCACTTGAGGTGTGCTTTGTATGTACATGTAGGGAGGTAGGTATGTGTGTACGTACGTCGGTATGTATGTAGGAGCAAACAATCTTTGTACATAGAGATGTCTATATACACATACACACACAGGCACATACAAAGCAGACATACAATGACCTTGAAAACATACAGATGTGTGTACATAGACCAGAAACTCCTTGAAGGCAGCGATTCTCTTACTTCCGTCTTTGTTTCTCCAGGTGCCTGGCATACAGCAAGTGCTTACTAAATGCTTGCCTGATTGAGTCTTCCTCCTGTACTGGGGGGTTACACTATTTCAGTTAGTGCCTCTCTGCTCAGCCGGAGCTTTAAAGGGGTTGAGCATCAGAAAAGACCTTACCTTGGTGCTCTCCACCAATGCACGATGGAAAGGTGCCCAGCACACCAGGGCTAGTGTTGGCAGCTACCTGAAACAAAAATAGAAAAGACAATCATCAGCACATCTCGGTCCAAATGGGCCGTCATCCCACCTGGCCAGGGATGCACTCCTCCTCTAGACTCTACCATCACAGTCCAGGAACTTCAGCAAGGCAAGATCCAATCAGCCCTGGTCTTTCCACCTCCTCAGCACCGGGGCCCCTCCCTTTAACTGGAGAGCCCCTCCCATAGCCTCCATATAAGCTACAATGCCCCACCCACCAGAAGCCTCGGCTTCCCTCTGGAGTTTGCCATGACCCCTCCACCTTTCCCTTCTTCCTCTTTTCAGCTGCCTTTCTGTGTGTTGTCTTCTCCCCTTAGGTTCTCGGTTTCTTGATGGCAAAGGCTGTCTTTATTGGGGGGGGGGGTGCAGGAAGGGAGGTTCCTGGGGCTTATTACAGTATCTGGAACTAAGTAGGTTTTTAATAAATGCTTATTTACTGATTGATATAAAAAGTGTAATTCTTATACTCTACTTCAAGATCCATGATTGTCCATTAAATGATAGCATGAGGTCTCTCTCCATTCCCCTACTCAGTCGGCTCCAGGAGCCCCATCTTGCCTGGAGGATAAAATATCCGTTTGGCTTTTCAAGTTGTTCTCAGCTTGGGCCCAACCTGTTATCCCAGCCTCACTGTGTTATTACTCCTATACTTCTATACTCTATCTAGCTAAACAGGCCTTCTCTCTGTTGTTAACCCCTGGCATTGAATCTCCCACCTCCCTGGCCTTTGCCAAGGCCATCCCAGGAGACAGGAAAAATCTTCCCTCTTCACTCACCTCTTGTGTCATAGAACCCATCTCCCCCCTTCAAAGCTCACCTCAAGCCCCAGCTTCCACAAAAAGACTTTCCTGGTACTCCCAACTTCTAGTGCACGCCCCTCCTAACTACCAAAATAGAATTTATTTTGTATTTCTTCTGTGTATATATCAATATATGTACGTGCTATTTCCCCCAAAATAATGTAAGCTTCTTGAGAGCAGGGCATTTTTCATTTTTTATGTTTGTAACCCCCAAAACAAGTACAATGCCTTGGAATACAGGGGAATTCAACAAATGTTTGTTAACTACATAACTGTGGTTGAAAAAAAAATCTTCTGGAGCAGCTAGGTGGCGCAGTGGACAGAGCACTGGCCCTGCATTCAGGAGGACCTGAATTCAAATCCAGCCTCAGACCCTTGACACTTACTAGCTATGTGACCCTGGGCAAGTCACTTAACCCCAATTGCCTCACCAAAAAAAAAAGAAGAAGAAGAAGAAGAAATCTTCTTAGCTAGGGTGGTCCTCTGATACATACTCAAAGTCTTTCCTACACATTAAACTTAAACTCCACTGTAATAGCTGTTTAGATCTCAGAACTGCTTCCACATAGCAATGAGGCCTTAAAAATGTCAGGAGATGTTTGATTACAAAAATTACAAAGACATTATATATTTGGTTGTGTGCCATTTGACACTCGAACCACTCCTGTGAGATAGGTAGTATAACTTATTACTCTCAGAGTACTACTTATTACTACTTTAGAGATGGGGAAAATGAGGCAGCTGAGTGGCAAAGTTAAATTTAAACATGTTTGTTGACATCAAAACCAATACTCTGTGCTTTAGCTGTAAGGAAAACCACAGATTACTAAGGGAAAAATTTTCTTCCTTACCATGAATTTCTTGTTAGAAATCCAGAAAATTTAAGGAATTACATTTGTTTTTCCTAGATATGTATCTGGAAGTACTCGGATAGGGCAAAGGACTCAACATGTTTAGCAACTATTTTCCCAATGCAAAAATTATCCAATCTATGCCAACAGCAAGGCTACCATTTAAAAAATTAGAATAATCAGCAAGAAGAGGGGAGAGAAAGTTAGTAGCTGATTTTTTTAAAGAAATAATTTCATATGAAAAAATGTTTAAAAGGAAAATAAGAATCACCTAATTTCAGGATGGAAACAGAAAAAGTGGGCTTTTGGGAGACAAGATGGTTAAAACACAGGGGAATCTGGTAAAGTGGAAAACTTAGTGTCTCTGGAGCCAAAGAATTGCAACTCCAATCCCACTTCAGACACTAAAAGCCTGGGTGACCTTGGCCAAGAAGCTTCACCACACTAGAAGCTCACTTTTCACCTATAAAAGGACTAAAGGTCAGACCAGAGCTACTTGGAGGGCCTCTGCAGCTTTAAATCTTTGATTCCAGTATCCCAGAAACAATAAAGATCCCTCTACCCTCCCCTGCAATGTGATACTTCTATAGCAAGCCCAACTGTTGTATTCTACAAAGAAATTCATACTAATCAATTATTCACAAGATCATTAATGGCAGAACTATCACAGCAAAAAAAACAAACCTCTTGATTATTAATCAGCATTCATGACCATTTACTGTTTCCTTTCCTTTTTTTTTTTTTTTTTTTTGGTGAGGCAATTGGGGTTAAGTGACTTGCCCAGGGTCACACAGCTAGTAAGTGTTAAGTGTCTGAGGCTGGATTTGAACTCAGGTACTCCTGATTCCAGGACCAGTGCTCTATCCACTGCGCCACCTAGCTGTCCCCATTTACTGTTTCAATAAGACCCTTACACAAATGTTATTTCTCTTTTCATCTTTTTAAAAGTATGATGACTGCAGACAGAACCTGACCAGTTATCTTCTGGCCTTTTGTGGAAGGGTCAGGGCTAACCCAAGACCTCAATTTGCAGCATCTAACAAAGCAAATGGATTTGCTTCAGCTGTCATGGGCAAAGACTTTCAAGAAGAACTCCCATTCCATCTCAACAACACAGTGATGATGAAGCATGATAAGAGTGGGAAGAAAGCCAGCACAGGAGTCAGGAAGGCCTAGGTTTAAGACCTGCTCCTGACACATACTGATTAAGCTCTAAGCAAATCTTTAAGACTGAAAAATGCAGAGATGGCACTGAGCTGCATTGGTGGAGGGAGGCGGGCCAGGAATTCCTTCTTTATGAAAGCTCTGGCTTTATGAAGACAGCCCCAGTATCCAGTGCTAGGGAAAGAAGGGTATTTCTGCACACTGTCCCAATCAAACCGCATGGAGAATATAGGGTTCAGTTTCCCACACCACATTTCAGGAGGGATGAAGTGGCAAGAAATTCATCCTGGGGCAACCAGGATAATGAAGGGTTTTAAGACAGTGTCACAGTAAGATCACTTGGAGGAGGAGCAGCTAGGTGGCACAGTGGATAAAGCACCAGCCCTGGAGTCAGGAGGACCTGAGTTCAAATCCAGCCTCAGACACTTGACACTTACTAGCTGTGTGACCCTGGGCAAGTCACTTAACCCTCAATAACCCAAAAAACCAGAACAAAACAGAACAAAAACAAAAAAGCTCACTTGGAGGAACTGAGGATGCTCAGGCTGAAGAAGGAAAAGCACAGAAGGGGGGAAGGGGTGGAGCATAGCTGTCCTTGAGTTATCTGAAGGATTATATTTGTCTTACTTGAACCAAAAGAAAAGAACTAGGAAGAAACGATGGAAGAGGCAGAGCTAGATTTATGTTTGATGTTAGCAGAAATTTCCTAACAATGTCAACTACACGAAAGTGTAACACCTCAGGAGGTGGAGGGCTCCCCCTCACTAGAAGTCTTGCAAGCAAAGGCTGTATGGCCACTAGGCAGGTGATGCATAGAGCAGCAGTTCTCACACTTTCTGGCTTCAGAACCAACCCCTTCACACTCTTACCTATGTGCCTCCCACCCACCTACCCCCATCACCTCAACAGGTAAAACAAAATTCTTTTAATACATTAAGTAAAACAAGCCAAATAAATTCCCAAGCTGGCCATGTCAAAACACATGTCTCATTCTGCTTATTTAGTCCATCACATTTTTCACCATTGGTACCCTGGAATCATATTTGATCATTGCATCAATCAGATTCGGTAAGCCTCCTGAAGTTAGCAACAAGATTTTAAATAGATATCACTACACCAAATGTTCCTAATCTCCAGACTACATGGAAAGGAAAGCTTTCAAGCCATAAAGACCACATGAGGAAGCCTTTGCAATATACTAAAGATCACCCAGACAGAAGGAGGAAATAGGTATAGAGGCTGATAAACAAGTTAAGAAGCCTGGCACAGAGGCATGATATAATAGTGATTCAATTATTCCTTCAAATGGTGGAGGAACCAACAAGGCAGAGGTATTATAGGGTACATGTCAGAATATGCTTGGATTTTCTTTCTATACACATATCACGACTCCATGATGAATTGGCCACTTAGCATCCCACCCCCAAGGTTTTCATCATGTCTACCTCAGAAATAGGGTTTTTCCTTGTTGTGACTTTTCACATATAAACAATATATCCAGTTTTGGTATATGGTAAGATGATGCTCTAAATCTAGTTTCTGCCAGAAGACATTCTAGTATGCTCAGAAATCTTTTGTCAGATAGTGGGTCCTTACCCCAGTAGTTGGGTTGCATATCTCTCCCATGTGCTTGGCATGTAGTACTTAAATGGCACTTAAATAGTCCCTGAAAGGAACTGTTGACCTTTTCAGAAATCTCTGCTTATTTATAAAATCAGTCTTGTCCTTTCCTTCACCTTTCCCAAACAACTCAAACAAAAGATAAATATTTTTAAATGCTTCAACAGAGCAAGGGAGGAAAAGAAGAGGCAGCTAATCTATGGGGTTGTTATACCTTAACGGTAGCATACCAATCCTTCAGCTTTGTATCCCCCCCCCCCCCAGTACTTGGCACAATGCTTTGCACATATCAGGCACTCAAAAATATTTCTTGAATCAAACAAAGGTAAATTTGCAACAAGAAAAAAAGCCTCTTCTGCTATCCAAGAAGTAATGTACTATTTGGCAAAGGTGTGAGTCATTAACTTTGGCATATACAAGTAGGCTTACATCACTATAAATGCTTGACATATTTCAAGGGCTCTCAGGCTGAAAGAAGGAAAATCTATAGATTCTTTCCCCAAGTTACACAAGTGAAAGATACATCACTTTAGTGGTTTTTTTTTAAATTTGCTATGTTTAGATGCCTCTGAATTGAATTACTCAAGCATGAACAAATAAAACCTTGAAGGGGTCCCACTTACTTGCTCCTGACAGTTTAGAAACCAAATCCTCTATTTAGATAAAAGATGACAGATGACAGGATTTGACGGCTCAGTAATTTACTGCAATATTCTCTGCACTTCTGAATTTGTAGGCCATCACAGCCATTAAGTAAAATTAGATTCATGATGTCAGCCAAAAACCTCATGAGCAACAGTTTTATGTCATTAAAAAAAACACCATCCTCAATCTGTTTGATTCTATGTTTGCTTATTAGAGGTCTCTCAGTGAAGCAGGAGAAGGGCTTTAATTGCACTCTTGCCCTATCAATTTTTACTATAGCCATAAGCTTCTCTGGCCTATAACACATTCCCATTCTCCTTCCTCTCTCTTTATGTCCAAAATGACTTAGATATAGTTGAAGAAAGTGGGTAGGACTACAGCAGTGCTCTTACCCAAGTCTAAGAAATTTAAAAGACACTCGAACAAAATGGGGCGTGAGGACTGCATTCCATGAAATGTGTGTTTCAGTTCTGGTTCTACCATGTGTGACCTTGGGTAAGTCACTTACTTCCCTATACCTCAGTTTCCTCATCTGAAAAAAATCAGAGGATTGGCCTCAAAGATCTCTACAGTCATTCCAGCTACAGTAATGTAGATTCTAGGCTGCTCTGTGGTCTTAATAGGCATCCATCAACATTAAAAAGTATCAAAATAGAAAATCACTATAAGCCCTATTAAGCAGTCTCACATCTAACAGACATTCTGAGCCTGCTGCCAAAGCAATGCGGATGACTGAGCTTCAGGTACCACTGAGCAGGCAAAGCTGTGCAGAACCTGCTTCATGTGCCACAAAACCCAAGCATTTGCTTAATAAAAATGTGGCATTTGTAATCAGCATAAATCTTGAACGTGACACTTTATACCAACTAAGATTACTATCTAAAGATAGTGCTATCAATTTTAAAGCTTCAATGTAACTGGATTCAGATAGCATTCCACTACCAAGAAAGATTATGGAAGTAGGAGAAGCAAGGACACATATCAGGGATCAAAGGTCTGGCTAATTTATACACGTGGGCTGAGAAGGATCAAGATGAGAAGAGTCAAAAATTGTTAGGGACCTCAGACATTGTTTTCAATTTGAATTTTAACTGGTGGGGGAGGGGCATCACACCAGTAAGTCATCATCTCCTCTTATAATTATAGTGAAATGGGGTGGCTGAGAAGTACAGATAACATGAGAGACAACTAAGCTAATATTAATAGACTATTGAAAAATTGTGATGGTGGTCATGGAGGAGCTGGGAACTGCACCATGGGAGGGAATCCCCACCTTGTAAGTCCACAGAGTCCAGGATGGCAGTAGTGGCCATAGCATATCATATTGTTGTTTCTCTATAATTTTACTGCACTAGGAGAAGAGCAGGAGTCAAGCAACACGAGGCAAACTTTGCTTCGTGCCTCCCAAGTCCAGTACAGTAAATATTAGTGAGAGACCAGGAAGCTGGTGTGCCACGTCCAGGATTGAACTTAAACAGAAGGAATGCCAAGAAAGGCTAATGAGTAACATGTTTCCCCCACAACTGTAGAGAGGAGAGAAACAGGCTGTGGGGTTTGGGTTTGTTTTTTTTTTTTTTTGGGGGGGGGGAGGTCCTGGAAGTCAGTGAGATTCAGTGACCAGTTTGTGATTTTTCTGTTCTCTTTTCCACATGCAAACCCAGGCTTCTCACTTCAGAGTCATGTTTTACTTCTTTCTCTCCCTCCCTTTCCCTCCATAATTTAGAGGAGAAATAAAATGAGACACAACTTGAACAGTTAGAAATGAAAGTACCTGAGAGGACAAACTGACATTCACAGGGAGAAAAATCCTGGGAAAGCAGTTATTCTCTAAATTATACTGAGATCTGCATTATTGACCTGGTTATGAATATAAACTTCTTGTTCACATAAAGCATCATGGCTTCTAAAGAACTTAGTGACAAAGGTGAGAAAACGACAGTGCAGACAGGAGGGAAAAGGGCTCCGTGACCCAGAGGGATAAGACAAAAGAGGGAGGGAGGGGGAATGGTCCAGCAAAGTGAACCTAAGGCAACATGATCTCCCCAAGTGAAACAACTAAGAGAAATTCAGAGCAATGTGGGCCACGTATGAAGTGATACAGAAGAAAGAAATCAAAGCCAAAGGAAGGAGGCGCCCATCTCTACAAGAACTAGCTCCAAGCTGCTTGGTTCTAATGCACCATCTCCTCCCTGGAGGAAGCGGCGGAATGAAGGAGGCTGCCTTCTCTCTCAGCAGGAAGAGGCTGGTGGGAGAACAGAAGGGTTAAGTACTTAGGTGGTTAGATTTGCTGCTCTTTGTGACAAGGAAGGGCTGGACATGGGAGAAAGGGAAGTGAAGCTGGTCAAGTGTAGGACAGAAACCCAAACAGCAATAATAAATGTTAAAGAAATAGAGAAAGAAACACAGAGAGAGGCAGAGACAGGGATACTGACAGAGAGAGAAGAGACAGAGAAAGAGAGACAGAGAGGAAAGAGGAGAGAGAGAGAGAGGGAGGGAGGGAGAGAGAGACACACACAGAGACAGAGACAGAGGCAAAGAAAAGTAGAACTCTCCTTGAGCTCCCTCCAGATTCTAGGTAGAAATTCCGTATTTACTTTAAAGTCTAAATGACATTTCAAGTGATCTCATCCCTCCCTATAACCCCACTCACCCTTGGCTCTATGCTCTAGGAGATATCCCTTTGGAGAAGCAGCCCTGTTTCCAAGATAACTCCTAAGACACATTCACAGAGAGCTTGCACACATGCCCCCGGAACCCCCCCCCATCCCCCCCCACAGTCCCCTTGGAAAACATCCTTCCTCCACCCACATGAGGAAGATCTTCCTGAAGATTATAGCCAAGAAACCTCCCTAACCCTCTGATGCCAAGACCACCTGGCTGTCTTTGCTTGTGTCCATTCATCGAATTTCAAAGTGCTTTGGTCAGTATAGTATCTTTTAAAAATCAGAATGAGTTTAAATTTGATACATGGAATAAATGAGAGAAGACATACTACAGAGCAAAGGCAACAGTGTCATTTAAAGAACAACAGCTGTCTCTCCCATACTCAAAGACAATGACATTTTAAAAATAAAGAGCTTTTCTGAATGAGTAATTTCCTTTCATTTCTCATTAGAAATGTGTTTTTCAAGATAATATACCTTAAAAGAACAATGATTTACCAGTTTCTCCCATCGTCCCGCATGCCTGGAATACCTTCCACTTCTTATCTGCCTAATCAGCTCCTGGCATCTTCCAGGAACAAGTATTGATCTCCTCAAATGTACAGCACTTCATGAAACGCTTCAGAGAACACAGGAGAAATGTCCCTTTAGAGAGCTCATCTACCAATGATAATAAATAACTATTGCACCCTACATAGGAGATTCAAACTAAAAGAAATAGATAGAGATAGGAGGTTAAAGAAAAATGTACTTGCCTTGTTTACTAAGAACATAATTTCATAGTGGGTCAAGGGCCTCCCATTCAGCACCCAGCACATTGTAAGCATTCATAAAAATTAAGCAACCAAGTAATTTATATTTCCTATTTCACTAGTGAAAAAAATTCATCCATAAAACAGTTTTATGAAGCATCTCTTATTCCTTATTTAGCTTTCTTTGGCAGAAATGGACAGTGTAAGAAGTGGCAAGCAAAAAGTAAATGAAATGATCCCTAACTTCTTATGGAGTTGGGAATATAACAGCTTCATTCCCAGGAATCCTGCTAATTCCAGTTATCACTTGCAACATTACAAATTGCATTTAATTAGGGTTAAAGTATTCAGGACTTAATTATAGTGTGTTGTACTGAAAATATACTGGAAAATAATATGACATTTCTTCCATTGCTGAACACTTAAATACAATTTTAATTCTTACCCATGCACTAGAGTTTCTTAGCAGTAACGTTTTTTTTATGTCCTGGTATTTTCAGAAGACCAATAGTATTATGTTTATTTGATGAAATAAAGAAAGCCCCAGTTTGAAAAAGAAAGAAACCCTGAATCTTCAACTCCTCTTTTGGCCTGGAAAAGAGAAATGCTTAAAACAAAACAAAACCAAAAAACCCTCCGATGTGAAACTAACAAATCAAGAAACTGAAATGTTATCGAACACTCCTGAAAACAGTGTTGGAGTCCCAGCACGAGGCCACTTCCATCTCTCCTCCTCAAACAACCCTGTTGATTCATTCCCTCACACTCCATTGGTGGAGCAGAGGCAATCATCCCACTCACAGCCAACGGCCCCCACGCCAGCACACTGAACTAAGTGGACTCCGCAGGTGGGAGCTTTTCTTCTACCCCTCCCTCCCCAGGAAGACAGCCACTCTCCACTTGATGGGTAAGAGATGACTGCTGTTGTGCCGAGACTCTTGGTGATCTGTTTGCCTTTTGAAGAGGTCTCTCTGACCAAGTGGAACTTGCCAAAAGGAAAGTCCAATGGTCTCTAGTGAGACAAATGCTATCTTGGCAACAGACAGCACTGAATGGTGTGTTGGGGAAGGTAGCAATAATAAAAAAGGAAAACCCTATTGGAGGTGGAACGTTAGCCCCCTTTCCCTTTGCTACCAAAAGGAACATCACATAATGCAAATGGAAAGGAGCCGAAAACCCAGCATGCAGAGAGGCCTGTGATGCCCCTGATATGTGCAGACCCCAGGCCGTGGCAGTCCGTATAGTCAGAGATGCTTGGGCACTGAGAGAGTTAGGGATTTGTCCAGCCAGCACCAGTCAGCAGTGGCCAGCAACGGGTCAGCAGCAGCCAGCAGCTGCCAGAAGCGGTCAGCACCGGTCAGCAGCAGTCAGCAGCAAGACTTGAATGGGAGTCGTGTTGGTTTGAAGGTCAAGCTCTCTAGCCACTGTGGCATTGCTGACTGCTGACCTTCTTTAGAAAATTCTTAATGAACACTCCATGGAGCTGAAAGACTGTGTCTGTAATAGCCACCTACATACACCTTAAGTCTTACAGGGCATTCATTATCCTCACTTTTCAGATGAGGAAACAAACTCCGAGAGGTTAAAGACGCCCAGGTCTGCACTAAGACATGGGGCTCAATCCTCTTTCTACCTTACACTGCCCATGATTTACTTCCTCTCTGTACAAAATGGAATAAGGCGAAGGGTTTACCCTTCACTAACGTCCTCCTCAAGGAACAGAAGAGACCCTGGGTTCAAGAGGAAGCTGAAGAGGCTGCGAGTACAGGCAAAGCTAGGGGCCCAGGAATCATCTGAGTGCTAGCCCAAATTAAGCCACACTGGTTACACAGAAGGTTGGCCATCAGGGAATGAAGGTGGAAAGCAATTTGCAGAACTATATACTAGGGCATGGAGGAATTGTTATCTGTTTTAGAGGAAAAAGAAATTATAAGGGAAAAATAACGGACCTTTAGAGAAGTTATTTCAAATAAAGGACTTAAATTATTGCAATTGGGAAGATATTCTAAGTAAGAAAATTCCCAGTCCAGAAGAGTCTCGTCGAACACTCATACCATAATTTAAATGTCTCCAATAACCACTGGATAACAACTTACACCAGTCTCTGCAGCTGTCTATGCAGGAAATATTACAATGGAGATCACGGGCAGCTAGGTGGTGCAGTGGATAGAGCACCGAGTAGCTGAGTTCAAATCTGGCCTCAGGCACTTAACACTTACTAGCTGTGTGACCCTGGGTAAGTCACTTAACCCCAATTGCCTCACTTAAAAAAAATATTACAATGGAGATTGCCATGACTGTATCTTTGAGTGGATGTTGGGACCACTGACCACTACAGACTGGGCCTAGACTAGTCACTAGGGATCCCTAAAAGAGGGGAACTGGCGCTCCTCAAACCTCTGGGTTAGATTGTGACTTCCCTAGAACATACATCCTGGCCTCCTTCCAAATGGAGATCCACAGTAGGGCTGATAAAGAACTTCTTGGAGCTAAGAGGTCCATCCTGCCCACCTTGAGCCATGGGGCTGGGAGCAGGTTTTAGTGAAGTGTAGATTCCCCAGAGGGGCTTTGAGTTTAGTTAGGCTCTACAGCTGTGACCATTTGTGCCAGGCTACAGTGGTGTAGTGTCCTTCAGTCTATCATGAATCAATAAGACCACTACCTCAGCAAAAATAGCAGGTGATGGATGGAGCACCCACAGGAGGTAAAAAAGGAAAAGTACCATCACTGAAGGTGGTACTGAGCTATGGTTAATCCAACTAATCCCTTTAAATACCAATTCAATTCTGGAAACATTTTCTAAGCACCTGCTCTTTGCAAGGAACTATACTAGGAACACCAAGATAACCATTATCTAGAGCTCTAAAGAAGAAAAAAAACTAATAAGGGGGCTGGGGGAAAGCAAGGAAGTCATGTGACCAAATAACGATGCTAGAACAGGAGAAGTATAAAGGAGAAATTTGGGTCTGAGTTGGACTTTGAAGGAAAGAAGGGACATCAACAGAATGATGGGTGAGAGACAACTGCTGCTGGGCATGAGTGGAGAGCTGGAGTGGGAGAACCACTTGGCAAGCATGGAAGATGGTGGGGGTCAAAGGCACTGAGACAGGAAAGGACCAGATAAGCAGGGACAGTTGGATCTAGAACACTTGAAGGGGGACACTGTTTAACTTGCATGGCCAATTACAGTAGGGGGGAAGCAGTTAAAATATTAACTATATGACAATGAGAGGCAACATGGTTAGAGGGCAGGCCTTGAAGGGTGGATTCAAACCAGCTTCTGACTCTTAGTAGCTGTGCAACTACAAGCAACGCTAAGCCTAAGCGTTACAGGCTAGTCAGCTGTCCTGCTGCTGAAGGTAGCTAAAATCTGCCCAACATCCTTAGGCACTGCGATGCGCTTCCAGCAAGATGAGTGTCACCCAGGTACTGTCCCTTCTAAGGACAATGGTCTACATTCCCACTCTTCGAACAACAGATGGCCCAACGTGGGGCTAAGAAATGGTTTCAAGCATAAGGGAAATTCCTTGAAGTTCCATTAATATGATTCTTTAAGGCTCTTTAGTTGTGAATAATCTCTAAATACTCAACTACCAGATAAGTATTTGCCCCTTTCATATTTATGTTATATTATATGCTGATATAGTACTTGTCTCCCTCGGTGAAATGGAAGCTCCTTCTAAGGAGGAATTGTTTCATTCTCTGTTCTTGTATTCTTGACTCTGCACAATTCCTGGCTGATTGACTGAAACCGTTGTACTTTTGAACAGGCAAGTGCCTCTGTAAGCATGCTGTTTTAGGGCAAGTAGTAAGATTGTATTGAGAAACATATTTCCATGTTAGCCATGTTAAAAAACAAAACAAGAAAAATAAAGTGCAAAAAATTGTACTTCAGGGGCAGCTAGATGGCACAGTGGATAGAGCACCGGCCCTGGATTCAGGAGGACCTGAGTTCAAATGTGGCTTCAGACATTTGACACTTACTAGCTGTGTGACCCTGGGCAAGTCACTTAACCCCAACTGCCTCACCGAAAAAAAAAAATTGTACTTCAACCTGTATTCAGATACCATCAATTCTTTCTCTAGAGGTGGACAGCATTTTTCATCCTAAGTCCTTTCAAACTGTCTTGGATCATTGTATTGCTGAAAAGAAAATCATTCATAGCTGATCCTTGTACAATGTTGCTGTTATTTTGTACAACGATGTTCTTCTGGTTCTGCTCACTTCACTTTGCATCAATTCATAGAAGTTCTCCTGGGTTTTAGAAACCATTCCCCTTGTCATTTTGTATAGTACAATAGTATTCCATCACAATCATATACCACAACTTGTTCAGCCATTCCCCAGTTTATGGCCATCTCCTCAATTTCCAATCCTTAGCCACCAAAAAGAGCCATTATAAATATTTTTGTACATATATGTCCTTTTCCTTTTTCTTTGATTTCTTTGGGATGTAGATCTAGTAAAAGTATTGCTGGGTCAAAGGGTATGCACAGTATTATAGCCCTTTGGACATAGTTTCAAATTGCTCTAGAGAATGGTTGGATCAGTTCACCAGCAGTGCATTAATGTCCCAATTTTTCCACATCCTCTCTACCATTTGTCATTTTCCCCTTCTATCATTTTAACCAATCTGAACAGGTGTGAGGTGGTACCTCAGAGCTGTTTTAATTTTCATTTCCCTAATCAGAAGTGATTTAGAGCATTTTTTCATATGACTATAGTTTTTAATTTCTTCTTCTGAAAACTGCCTGTTCACAACTTCTGACAATTTATCAGCTGGAGAAAGACTCATATTCTTATAAATTTGACTCAGTGCTCTATACATTTGAGAACTGAGGCCTTCATCAAAGAAACTTGTTCTAATTTCTGCATTACCCCCGCCCCCTCCAGTTTCTTGCTTTCCTTCTAACCTTGACTGCATTGGTTTTATTCGTGCAAACCCTTTTTAATTTTATGTAATCAAAATTATCCATTTTATATCCTGTGTCCCTCTCTGTCTTTTGTTTGGTCAAAAGCTCTTCCCTTATCCATAAAACTGACAGGCAAACTATTTGATGCTCCCCTAATTTGTTTATATCACCTTTTATGTCTAATTCATGTACCCATTTTGATCTTATCTTGGTATATAGTGTGAATGTTGGTCTATACCTAGTTTCTGCCAAACTGCTTTCCAGCAATTTTTGTCAAATACTGAGTTCTTGGGCAGCTAGATGGCGCAGTGGGTAAAGCACTGGCCCTGGATTCAGGAGTACCTGGGTTCAAATCTGGCCTCAGACATTTGACACTTACTAGCTGTGTGCTCCTAGGCAAGTCACTTAACCCCCATTGCCCCACAAAACAAACAAATAAAATAATGAGTTCTTGTTCCCAGAGCTTGGATATTTGCATTTATGAAACACTAGATTACTATAGTCATTTACTATTATATATTATGTACCTAATCAATTCCACTGACCCACTGCTTTATTTCTTAGCCAGTACCAGATTATCTTGATAATTACCACTTTGTAATATAGTGGGACATCTGGTACTGCTAGGCTAACATCTTTCACTTTTTTTTTTCACTGATTCTCTTGACATTATTGATTTTTTATTTTTCCAAATGAATTTTGTCATTTTTTCTCGCTCTATAAAATAATTTTTGTAGATTGGTATGGCACTGAATAAGTAAACCTAGGTAGAACTGTCATTTTTATTGTCTTGGCCAGCCCACGAACAATTAATACATGTGAAAATTGATCTGATCTAAGAGACAGGCAAAATGGTCACACTTTAATCTTTCTATGCTCATGTCTTCTACCATAAAACAAAATTCATTAATTTATTCTTTGACTGAACATTTTAAGGATCTTTGGCATTATGGGAAGAATACTGGATTTGGAATGCAAAGCTTTGGGTCTGATACCCAGATCGGTCCCTTACTACTTGTACCTTAGGCAAGTCACAACCACTATGGGTCAATTTTCTGCTGCACCACTTCTGCAAAAGGAAGTTCATTTACTTATCTCTTCTTTAGGGCCAAGTTTGGTGATTAGAATTATGCAGATTTAAGTTTGAGGTGTTTGGTCCTTACGTTTTCTTTGTTGTAGTGATTATGTATATTATTATCTCATTCTGCTTACTTCACTGAAACAGTTCATAAGTCTTCCTATGCTTTGTTTTCATTTTTTTCTGGTGGCACAGTAATATTACATAGCAAAATTTGTCTAGCTATTCCATAATCAATGGACAACTGACTCTGTTTATACTCATTTCTATTATTATTATTTTTTATTTTGGGGGGGCAGGGCAATGAGGGTTAAGTGACTTGCCCAGGGTCACACTCAGTTCCTCCTGAATCTAGGGCCAGTGCTTTATCCACTGTGCCACCTAGCTGCCCCTATACTCATTTCTTATCATAAAAAGTGATAAAGAATATTTTGGTGAAAATGGGACCATTGTTTCTATCTTTAAACTCCTCGGAATATGTACCTAATAATGGAATATCTGGGTCTAAGGGTATGTACAATCACCTTTTCAAAAAAGCATAATTCCAAACTGCTTATATGAATTCACAGTGAATGAGTGTGTCTGTTTATTCACAGTCCCTCCAACATTGACTATAATGATCTGAAATATTAAATACTATGGAAAAGTTATGATTATTGCTCTAGTCAGGTTGAGCCAACTTTGATTTTCTGGTATGTTAGGGTTTTTTTTCCTTTTAAGACTGAAAATGTTAAAGCTTTCCTTAGAGGGATCCTACAAATGCACACATTTCCTTTGTCTTTCAAAGTTTATAAAAGCAGTTATTCATCCTAAATAGAATGTTGAAAGACAAAAAAGGCAAAAAGCCATGATAATATGAAGAATAATAATCGTATTTCCCTAGCACTTCAATAGTTACAAAGCCAGATTTCAAACCTAACACCAAAGAATATGCCTCAAAAGCAAACTCTGCATTGTATTTCCTGCTCTCTATCCTCCCCATTTTCTTTCCCTGCTGCCAATGTTTTGGTGTCATTCTTGGTCCGAGAGGGAAGCAATACCTCTTTTCTCCTGTCATTTGAAAATAGAAATGATTCCAAAATTTGATCTGATATACAACTATGTAAGCATTAAGTAGCTTTTTTATCTGTCTGCACCTTTTTGGAGACAAACACTTTAACTACACCAAGAAAAGCCTCAGATTTAGCTACTGAACCAAAAATAGATATAAAACAAAGCATCAATGATGTGATCTACTTTAAAATTACTGTTGTTTACAACAACTCTTTTCATAGTACCAAAAAACTGGAAATTAGAGGGATATCCACCTCCTGAGGAATGAGCAAAACAAATTACAGCATGTGAATGTAATGAAACACCATGGCACTATAGGAAATCATGAAATGGACAGTTTCAGAAGAAAATTGGATGATCTTTACCAACTGATGCAGAGCAAAATAAGCAGGACCATTAGAACATTTTATAAAATGAAAACAACAGTATAAAGAAAAAAAATTTTGAAAGATTTTAGACGTCCAACAAATGCAATGACAAACCATGATTCCATCTTCTAACAGATAAATGATGATGAACTTTAAAATGCAGAATGAGATCTATGATTTTAGACAAAGCCAATGGAAGAATTTGCTTTTCTCTCAGTATTTGTTTTTAAGGATTCTCTCTCTCTCTCTCTCTGTTGTTCTCTTGGGAGCAAAGTGGAAGGAAGAAAAGAAAAGAAATGCTTTTTAACTGGAAAAATAAGTAACATTAAAAAATGTTAAATCATATTAAAAAGGGCAGCTAGGTGGCGCAGTGGATAAAGCACCAGCCTTGGATTCAGGAGGACCTGAGTTTCAAATCCGGCCTCAGACACTTGACACTTACTAGCTGTGTGACCCTGGCAAGTCACTTAACCCTCATTGCCCTGCAAAAGAAAAAAAAATTATATCAAAATCTGAGATTAAGTAATGACATTTGGTAATGGGGCTCCTTATTAGAATGGTTCTTAGGCTACTGCAATATTTCAAGCAAGTTTCTATATTCAGATAAGTACTTCTGTGATGCTTTTACCATGCTACCAGCCAAACTTGCAAAAAACTTAAACCATAAATGTTTTCATGAACAAGCAAACTTCCTTCAAAACTTTCCTGAATTTTGATTGGCTAACATGACAAAAAAGGAAAATAATAAATGTTGGAGAAGCTGTGGGAAAAATTGGAACACTAATGCATTGTTGGATCTGTGAAACTGATCCAACTATATTGGAAAGCAATTTGGAACTATGTCCAAAGGGCTATGGGGCTGTGCATACCCTTTGAGCCAGTAATACCACTACTAGGTCTGTATCCCAAAGAGAGCATAGAAGAGGGAAAAGGACCCACATGTTCAAAAATATTTATAGCAGCTCTCTTTGTGGTGGCAAAGAACTAGAAATCAAGTTGTGGTATATGAATATAATAGAATACTACTGTGCTGTAAGAAACAATGAGTAAGGGGGCAGCTAGATGGCGCAGTGGTTAAAGCATTGGCCCTGGATTCAGGAGTACCTGAGTTCAAAGCCGGCCTCAGACACTTGATACTTACTAGCTGTGTGACCCTGGGCAAGTCACTTAACCCCCATTGCCCCGCCAAAAAGAAAAAAAAAAGAAACGATGAGTAGGAGGATTTCAGAGAAACCTGGGAGGACTTACATGAATTAATGCTGAGTGAGATGAGCAAAATGAGGAGAACATTGTACACAGTAACAGTAAACATTGTGTGATGATCAACTGTGGTAGACTTGGCTCTCTCAGCAGTGCAATGATCCAAAACAATTTCAAAGAACTCATGATAGAAAATGTTTTCCACATCCAGAAAAAAGAACTGTGGGTTCTGAATGCATTTTCCTCACAGTTAATCTGTTCAGCCAAATAATACAAGGAAGCAGTATTCCCACTTTATCTTTTCGTTTTAAAAATTCTGAACTTAAATACCAAAAAAAAGCATTTCCTTACATATAAAACATAAAGTGGATTCTGTATGAAACTATGAAGGTTCTATTTTTTCTTAAAGTATTCTACATGTTATTTTCAAAACTGTTCTATTTGTCTATGCTTTCCTTTTGAACTTCTTTCTATTCTTTTCTGCACATTAAAAAAAAAATGAACTCCCTCAACGATATCCTTTGAAGACATTCTGGTTGTGAGGAGACATTTTGTATTCCTTCCTCCCTATGTTAGCACTCAATCATCATATATGTCCTTATCAAATGCTCAAATAAATTTACATGTCTAGCTCTCTTTGGACTCTTACTTGCATTTTCAGAGTTCCAACTTAGTTCTAGTCTCTTCATAAAAATGCTTGAAAATCCTTTATTCCATTAAAGGAATATTTTCTCACTGTAGGATTAAATACAGCTTTGCAGTGAAAATTATTTTTTTGGTTGTATAAGTCTATCTCTTTTGCCTTCTAGAATATTGTATTCCAAGATCCCCTCTTGCTTAATGAAGAAGCCATCAAGTCTTGAGTAATCCTAACTGGCTCCTGGGTACTTCAACTGCTTTTTTTGTTTTTAAAACTTCTTTTTCTCTGGATTGCATGAAGCACCTTTTTTTTTGGAGAGGGAGGGATTTGGGAGCTTTGGATTTTAACTAGTACATTGCTGGGAATTTTCCTTTTGTAGTTCCTTTCAGGATCAACTATAAATTCCTCTGTTTGGCATTTAAAGTTCTTTATAACCTGTTCCCTTCCTTTGTTTCTAGCCTTACACCTGCTTCTCCTAAAGGTACTTTATAATGCAGGTACACAGGTCTATCTGCAGTTCCCTGAGCTGACTCCCACATTCTCTGTGTGTCTTACACTCAGTTTCTCCTCCTCACCTCCACCTGTTAAGGTTTCTTGGCTTCCTATAAGGTTCAACTCAAATTCCACTTTTTGCAGGAGGTAGCCCTCAGGCTGACTTTTCCCCTACTTTGTATTTAATGTTTATTATCTAGTTAGGGAGTTCTTGCTCTCTCTCTCTACATATATATATATACATATACATACATACACACACATACATACATATACATAGACAAATATATATATATATTTGGGGCGGGAGATTCTGAGGAAGCCTATGGATCCTTTCTCAGAATAATGCTTTTAAATGTATAAAATAATAGAATTGCAAAGAAACTACAATATATTAAAAGTTATCAAAATATTTTAAAAATCAAGTTCACAGATACAGGTTAAGAGGATTATAAGCTTTTTGACCACAAGAACTGTCTTTGCCTTTCTTTGTACCCCCAACAACAAGTTTAACAACAAACCCAATACATCAAATTAGTCCTCGTAAGACATATTTGTGGGGGCAGCTAGGTGTCACAGTGGATAAAGTACTGGCCCTGGATTCAGAAGGACCTGAGTTCAAATCTGGCCTCAGACACTTAACACTTACTAGCTGTGTGACTCTGGGCAAGTCACTTAACCCTCATTGCCCGGCCCCCTCCACCCCAAAAAAAAGACATATTTGTGAGGTTCCTTAGCCATCATGCATTTTAACCTCTGGAAATGCCTAAAACCATACTTCCCAGAAAAGAACACACTACTCTCGATATGGAGTCCCTCCCTCCAATTACAGCAGGACAATGCTACCTTTCTTGGTGTGGACACTACACTCTATTAATGCTGCTGAAGATCAAATTAGCTTCCTCAGAAACCACATCCATCAAGCATTTTAAGTCCCTTGAGTGCTAGATCCCGGGTTAAGCCCTGGGGATAGGAACACACAACTTAAAGAGCCCCTGTCCCTAAGGAGCTTATATTCTATGGGACTGACAATTTACATTGTACTTGCAATCTGATAAAAACTCTGGATTAATGGGCTTTAAGTAGGGGAACAGGGGCACTTAGTATCCTCAGCATAGGTAGCTAAATTTGTTAAACACAAAGTTAGTGACAATGAGATCACAGTTTTGGTCCATTTAATTCTAAAACCAATTAACACATCCCTAGGGCTGGTCGTCTCATAAAATGCAATTTGGGTCACAAAGGGGATTAAGTGAAAGATGAGAGATGGCTTCAGTATAAACCCACCACCACCTTTACAGGCAAACAATTGTCCTGGTGGTCTGCCATCACCACAGAAGTGTGAAGCATGAATGGGAAGGGACCCTCGCTTGACTAGTGACGGTGCCAAAGCCTTCATTTCACAAAGAAGGAAACAGATTTGCCCCAGAGACCAGACAGTTTGGTGCTGGCACAGCCAAAGCTAGGAACCTGGGTCACCATCAGCCTTTTGTTCCCTGTACCTGAGAATTCAAATGGGGGAGAGCACCTTTTTTATTCCTAATGATATCCTTTATCATCAGTGCTCCCAAAAGCTCTGGAGTTTTAAATAACACTTGAGTGACAAACATTTCTATTGTCATCAAGACACAGGCTCAAAGGAATCGTCTATGATTTAATGATTGATTTCACAGTCCGTTGGACTAGATTATTTGTAAAGCAGTGACCCCTAAACACAAAGAACTGCTTGAAGCCTCCTTAATAGCCCATGTCAATTGAAGAGAGACTTAGAGACTGCTATGCGATGGAAATCGATCTGCAACTAGCAGGTGGTCAAGATGCTCTTTTGAAAAAGACCCTCAAAGAGTTTATTCTTAACAAGCAATATTAACCTAGTTGAGTAAAAGCAGGAGAATAAATTTGCAAAACCTCACAGTCCCTTTTGTAACTCTAACTCTGTCCTGAGCGTCCAGCAAACAGAATAGCCCTATATTGTGAGGGGGGGGGGAAGAGCCATGAAGGACTCATTACATTTGCTAATCTGTTCTGAAAAGATATGCTTGCCCATCTGACATCAAATTATGTAATGAAGGAGATTCTCAGAGAACACAGCATCACTCTTTGGAAGAGCTGAAGTAATGAATGAAGAGATTCTCATAGAAGACCCCACCACTCTAGAAAAGGTGAAGATTCAGATGCTACACCACACTCCAAAAGGAGTGGATGCTTATCACTAAGGTGGAAGTAAAATTAGCTTGCTTCTCTAAAATAATCTGGTAGTCCCTAGAATTCCCTCATGTAAAATACAAACGACTGTCCTCAACACATCTCACCTTTTAAGGAACAAACAGATGGATGTGTTGCACAAATCCAAAACAATCACATAAGGAAAGAAGAATTGTATTACCCGTTAAGTGCTAGTAAGTATTTCCATCTCTTCTTCTGTCAGTCCTAACTAATGGATATGATCTGCCCTTTTAGCAAATGGAAATAGAAAACAACTGAGGCTTTTGGCTCCTACAGGGAGCTAATTGGCAGCTGCTCTATAGTTATATGTTTTAGCTGTAAAACGAAGGTTAAGTAACTATAATAGCCAAAAAGGAAATGGTGCTAATCAGTCAAAATACCTTGCCAAATTACCTAGTTAGACATATGGGAATCTTGAAATGCCTAAATAATGAAATTATTTTTTTCCTATGGATCACTTAAAGCAGCAGGGTTAAACAGGCTATAATAAAGTGCCCCACAACTAATTAAAGGACAAGAAACCCTTCCTCCAGAAGCAGCAGTGACAGTCCATTAGCCAGCACAGTGGCATGAGCCGGACAGTTGGGATTTGAGGACTGAAGATACACGTTCTATAAGAATTCAAGCCCTAGGTCTGGAGTGAAAGAGGACCTGGGTTCCAATCCAGCCTCTGGTTACCACTGTGTGACCTTGGACAGGCTGCTTGACCTCTCCGAGCCTTGGTTTGCTCATCTGTAAAATGAGGACACCGGACTAGGTGACTTCTGTTCCAAACATAATTGGAGACCTTTGACTAAGACCAAATAGGTGCCCACAGAGCAGCCAGCCATCAATGGCCGCAGAGGCTGGAAGAGGCCAGATTCGGAGCTGCGCCAGGATCGGCTTGAGAGCACCTATGGTGAGGACAACAGAGGACAGGAACAACCCTCTGAACAAAAGGTACTGTAGCCAGCCAGAGCAGCGGGGCCTCTGTGGCTCCTTCTGCTGCACTGAGCTTGTCCTCTGAGGCTGCGAATAAGGACAGAGGGGGGAACCTGTGCCCCTCTCCTGCTACACAGGACAGGGATTTCCCACTTTTCTCTCCACTACTGGCCTTTCAATCCTCCCAGTCTTGGTGTCATCTGTGACTCTTCACTACCCCCTTATGCCCCACATCGAACCAACTGCCAGAATTTTTCCATGTTACCTCTGCAAAATGCATTACACCTGCCACCTCCTTTCTACCTACAACCAGCTACCCTATACAGGTTGTCCCAAAAGTCTTAGGGCAGTTTGGGGCTTTACTACCTTAAAAGTGCCCTAAGACTTTTGGGACACCCTGAATAAGCCCCTCATTTCTTTAGGGATATACTCAAATCATAGCTTCCCAACTGATCTTTCTTCCCAGTCTAGTCTGTCCCTACCCCAATCCATTATTCACAAAGCAGGCTGTCAGAGGAGATGTACTTCTGGGATTACTTAAAAAATCTATAGTGATCAACTCATCAACAAGCATTTATTCAGTATTTCATTGTTTTGGGCACTGGAGATATGAGAGCAAAAATGAAACTGTCCCTGACTGCAAGGAGCCTTTACTCATCCCCTTGGGAAGTGGGGAGACAAAACATCTATGAATAAGTGAAGAGCAGGCCATCTAAAGAAGGGAGAGTAAGAGGTGCAGGAAGGAGGCAGCACCTGAGGGGACCCCTGGATTCTGGCAGCAGAGGAGGAGAGGAGAGAGCACAGTCCAGACACTGGAGAGAGCTTGTGCATAATGTCCATGGAATCAAGCGTAAACTGCTGAGTCTGGCATTCAAGGCCCACTAAAAGATTTCTCCAACCCACCTTTCTACCCTTACTGACTGTCCTTCATTTATTCTATGATCCAGTCAAATTGGATGACTTAACATCCCTAGTCTACCTGTTTTGTGCCTTGTTTAAATTCCCAGGCAGCTAGATGGTGCAGTGGAGAGAATGCTGGGCCTAGAGTCAGAAAGACCTGAGTTCAAATCTGATCTCCAAAACGTACAAGCTGAGTGACCTTGGGCAAGTCACTTAAGTCTGTTTGCCTCAGTTCCTCTTCTGTAAAACGAGCTGGAGAAGGAAATGGCAAACCACTCCAAAAGCTTTGCCAAGAAAATTCAAATGGAGTCACGAAGGGTCAGACCCAAATGAAATGACTGAGCAACAGTAACAATAACAAAGCTTAGGGTGGATACTCAACTGGGCTTCCTTCATGACTTAAGTGATACCTGTTTCATTCAATCAATTCAATATTTATTAGACACCTGCTGTCTTACAGCAAGGAGCTGTGCTTACTGGGGATACAGAGACCACTGCACCAAGTGAGAGAACACTCACAGGCACCATACTTTTGCGAGGACCCGTTGGACTTCCCTTCTAATTCAGAATCCTAGGATTCTACCTGCTCCCTATATACTATTCAGAGTCTATGACAGGGCACCCACGAAATAATAGAGCTGAAACAAGAACTCATTTGGGAGATGGGGGAGGGAACCAAGGACAAATGAGATTCTGAACTTCTGGGGTCAAGCCAAAGATAGGATATTCTAGGGCAAAAGTTCCTTAGACAATAATGGAAATACAGGGGTGGGACAGGGGAGCTGGCCATATAGGATGACGGCTTAAAACTGGATGCAGGCTTTTAGAATATAGTAAGGTATCTGAGTTACACCAGGAGAACTTGCATCCCCTTAGCTAAAAGCTAATGGTTTTCAATGATAAATGTGAAACTGAATTTTCATTGAAATCTCTCCTAAGTCACTTAACGTGTAGCTAAAGTTATCATATATCTGAACCTCTCTGACACAGTAATAGTTTCAGGAATTATTCAGTGTTTAATTCCTTGTTCACTACTTTCTAAATTGGACATCAAACAGACAAACAAACAAAAAAACAACCCTTGAATAAGTCACTTCCAAACAAAAATCTAGCACTTAATATTACAGAAATAAGCTATGAATTACTTATCTAAATCTTATCTTCCTTAATTTTGCCATCAAATTCACCCTGAACTACAGTTCTTCTTGGTCCCAGATCTGATCAAGTCACCTGTGATCTTAAGTCTTTTTCCCTTCTCTGTGCCTCAGTTTCCTTATATGCAGGAGAGAGCTAGCTATCCCTGAAAGTCCCTTCTGGCTCTAAATGGGATGGCCATTTCTCTTATCTCTTTCCCCAAATGCTCAAAAGTTGCTCTGCATTCCTATCCATTGAGAGAAATATACTATAGTGGAAATACACTGCATCAGGAGTTAGGGACCTAAGTTTTATCTGTAGTATTGTGACTAGTATTATTATCTCTTTTCTCTTTTCTTTGACCTGTTCTCCAGTCTTTCCCACTCAAAGGTAAATTCCTGGGCTCCATGCCAAGATTTCAGAAAGCACCCCACTGGGGTTTGGTCAGTAGTTGGATAACTAGCTCCTTGTGACAATGGCTTCATGGCTATCTGTGGTGCTTCATCCTTTATAGCTGGTCTCCAAATGTCAACTTTGGCTTTCCTTTCATCCTCAGAGTTCATGCAAGCTCTCTGCCCATTCTTGCCATGCCCTCACACAATGTGAGCTGAGTTCTGAAGAAAAGCCATTTGTCCCTAGTTTTAGATTGGACTTTGTGTCATGGGTCAAAATCGGCATCATCACAGTTGAATTTCATTTTCTACCTCTAAGGGAACCTCATGGCCTGACTTTCCTGCATACAAAAACAACTGAAATAAACACATTCTAGTTCTTCTGGTCTCAACAGAGCAAGTACAAACCATGTTCTTTACATTATTAAAATATTCCTGGAGAAGCTACTGACCAAGGCCAACAAACACGAGCAAGGAAAAGTCTGCCCCGAAAATCTACTCCACGCCGAGTAAAGGCCAACAGGACCACGGGGGTCTCAGAGCATCCAGGGGCATGTGGCTCTTGTGATTCATCCTCCGTGGCTGGGGTTCTTAAGGAGGCATTTTAGGGATTCTCTAGTCCAACCAACTCCCTCTACTTGGGGGTAAAGTGAGACAAAGAGAAGGTTGGAAGGACTTTCAATGTCCCCTATTACCGAGTGTGAATTCCAACCTAAATAGGAGAGGGGGAGGCTTGGCAACACCCACGTTGTGGTTCATGTGATCAGGGAAGGTCAGGCTCTCCAAGCTCCAACTTCTCCATGGGTTAAAATGAGGGAGCTGGACTAAATAACTGATCAAGTCAGCTCCGAATCATCAGTCCCGTGATCTTAGTTTTGGGAAGAAAGCAAGAATATACCACAATTTTAAAAGCTCTCTTGACTACTGATTTGAAAGAATGAGATGTGGGAAATATTTATAGAATTAGAAACCACAAGCTGGAATAATTAGAAAACAAGCCCTAACGCAGCCCCTTCCTGAAGGAGGAAAAAGGAAAAGATCTTTCTTGAGAAGGGAGTGTGACACAATTCTTTTCAATATCTGATTATAAAAGCAAATGAGTCCTATCTGCTCATTTTGTCAGTAATGTTCTCTATCAAGGGAAAAAGACGTTGAAATGAGCTGCTGATTCCATTACAGTTGCCAACCAATTTCATTTAAACCACATAAGCTATACTTAGCAGTGTGAAAGGATCTTGGCAAGGATTCAACAGATAAGCACCAACTGTATACAAAGCCCTGTGGTGGGTCCTGGGGATACAAACACAAGAGTACTGCACTCAATTCATTTCTGTTATACTTAATACGGTCCCTTGGTTGCATCCTGGAGGAAAGGGGTATTGGTATCCTCCATTTGGCTGTCAGTAAAGACAGCTACTAAAGGAAGAAATTATTCCAGTGGCCACACTAGTCCAACCATACATGAAAGGCCACTAACACATCCACAAATTAAGTACCTACAACGTAACAACGTAAGGACACAGAAACTGGCGAAGCACTGCTGTGACTCTCCAAGGACCCACAATCTAATAAGGGAAAAACTGTAGAGATGTGTGCGTGTGCGTGTGTGTGTGTGCGCGCACGCGTGTGTGTGTGTGTGTATGTGTGTGTACATAAAAATTGTGACACACGTGCAAAATTCGCTAAATGCAAAAAGGAAGTCAAGGGGCAGCTAGGTGGCACAGTGGATAGAGCACCAGCCCTCGAGTCAGGAATACCTGAGTTCAAATCTGGCCTCAGACACTTGACACTTACTAGCTGTGTGACCCTGGGCAAGTCACTTAACCCCAATTGCTTCACTTTAAAAAAAAAAGGAAGTCAAGGGGAAAACTTGCTGGAAAGGTGGCATCTGAGGTGGGTTTTAAGGGAGATGAATCATTCAATAAGAGACTGGGGGGGGCAGGGGGCAGGGCCAGGTGAGAGGAAACATCCATTACAGAGATGGGGGAAATGGTTTAAGAAAAGGTGTAGAGGACAGAGGGCAGGATGATGATCAACAAGCACTATGAGAATGGGGGACAGGAAGAATATGAGAAAGGGAGGAGGGGAAAGAAGGGCTGGAAAGGAATGTTGGAACCACACTGTGAAGGGCCTTGAATGCCAGGCCCAGAAGCCTCAACTCTACTTGGAAGGCAGCAGTAAAAAGCCAGTTGGGGTGGCAAGCAGGCAAGCTCCTCCTACACCTGATATAGCAGAGAAAGGTAGAGCAGGGACTCTCCTGGCCTCCAGAGAAGTGAGGCATAGCACTCCTGGCAGCCCAGAGCTCTGCACGTGGTCTGCAGATGGTTCCAAATGCAAGAGCAGGGTGTACTAGGGCCTGAGGAAGGCTCCTAGCCTCCCGGGAAAAAGAGAAAGGAGGAGGAGGAGGACACTGGAACGCTGGAAAAGTACCATGGCTTGCTTGGAAGAAGTGGGCAGGCTTACCCAGAACTGCCAACAAGCCTGGGAGTCTGGGGAAAGCACAGAACCAATGTCTCCCACTGCCTCTGGATGGATTTAAGGGAAGCCACATGGAGTGATCAGGGGAAAGGGAGGGAAAAGGACAATAGGGACAAATGTTTACTTTAAGGTCTGAACTCTGCGGTTCCACAACAGGCCATGACAATGTTTGAAGAGGCACAGACTGAAATACTTAAAGTTCCTTTTTTAAGGTCCCCTAGAGAGGGACAGAGCAGTAAGACCTGGTGAAGGACCCACCCCCTGGCAGGACACCAGGGTGCCCAAATCAACACAATGAAGGCAAAGCTGTGCTAGGCCCATCCTCTCCATGAGGCAGTGCTTGGATCCGCCACAGACCAGTGGTAGGCAGGCTAAGGGTCTAGCCTAGATTCAGGAATCCTGAAATTTCAAATCTAGGTGACAAATTATAAAAGGTTATTGTTTCTTCACATTATTAACTAGAAAACTCCATTTGAATGGTCAGGAGAAAAAATGGCAAAACTATAACAACCTATTTCAGTTAGCACTTTAAAAATAAGCTCAACTTGGTTTGATGTTGGGTTTTTTTTTTTCTTCTATCAGGGAGAAACACAATCATGCCTTAAATGCAGCATCCTTATTGTCTGAATCACTCACTGACAGGACACCCCCCCCCAAGAGATGCAGATGTTAGATCAGAAGACTTCAGTCCATAGAGGGGTACAACTGGAGTGAAAACACAAGTAAAACAACCCCCAAAGTTTAGGAAGCAGTAAAAAATGGAAACCCTGGCATGAAAAGCATCATTGCACAGATACTAAGAAAAAGCAAAGATAACCTTTAAGCCCTGGTTTTAGGGGCTATTTTCAGCACACAGACCAAAGACAAATAATAATAATACTGTATTCTCTTTCTGGTCATGTATCAAAAAACACCTAAAGGCAAAATACTCCTTCCTCATTCTGCAAAAATCTGAACCATTTTTGCTAAGTCCCAAACTCAAATAAGAACTCAACAATGTAACTAACCATAACTCCATCTGAGCTGCAATACAGCCGCACAATCTGGGCACGTTTAAAGACGTAAAAATAACCCCAGACAACTATGGAATGGCTAAATGATTGTTTTTGGCATCCCCACAGTCCAGCCATAGCATTCAATACATTCTAGTCTTCTATTTTGAAAGCTGAAGTTTCAAGAAATCAAAAGGCCTTTTTCCATGCACTCTGACAAGAGATGAAAAGAACTTGCTATCTAAATGTAGAGGGCCACGGGGGGGGGGGGGGGGGGGCAATTCTTGAAAATTCCGAATGGGATCATTAAGCATTCCAAGTATTATAGAACAGCAGTCCACAAAAAGACAGGAATACTGAGGTTGCATTCAGACCTTCTGAAACCTGATGATTACACAATAAACACAGCATGAAACCTAGAAGAATCTGAATTATTAATTCTAACAGGAATGAACTAGAAGAGGAAAATAAGATCTTGTTCTTTCAAAACATATATCCTGTCCCCTGTACAGCCTGTAACTTCATACATAATACACTGATTTACAATACATGTGCATTACAGATCTAGAGGCCACAGGTAGGTAATATCCCTGTCAATCCAATGACTATCTGATAGCCAACTTTTAAATGAAAATTTTTACCTTTTTAAGCCAAGAGAAATGCTTTGCATTTCAAAACGTATTGCTTTCCTACTTAACTTTTTTTTTTTAATTCTGTGGAAGTTTGGGCAAGTCTGACTTTGGCATTAGACATCCATCAAAGAATTACATAGCCTTCTCTTGGAGTATTTTGTTGCTTTTGGAAGACACTCCTTACCTCTCAGCCAATGATCAAAAACTGAACCAGAACAAAGCTGGACTGATCAGAGTATGTGCAAAACTTGTAGGGGAGAAGGTTCTCTGTGTAATTTTTGTGTTTTTATTTTAAACAGTCAGCATTAGAACTGCAGTTCAAACTTGCCATTCACATCCAGTCATTCATGAACTGATTATTTTTTGCCTGATCAAGATTGGTTAGATCCTGACAAGAAAGGGGAAAACTTAAAAGCAAAAGAAATTGTCAAAAAGATGAGTTGGAGAGACACTAAAGGTAAAAATGCCAATACTGATTTTGCTACAACCTCTTTCTGTTCACAGGATCTGGCCTGGAAAAAGAAACTCTTAAAACGTTGAAGTACAATACTTTTGGTGAGCACCACCAGCCCTGAGCCACAAACAGCGCAAGCAACACCAGGCACACCAAGGCAAAAATAAGCACTTCGTGTCTACCTGAAAGGTACAGCAATGGTTCAGTTTTTGATCTTTGGATGAGGCTCACAGTACCCTCCAAATGCAACAAAATATCGAGAAGCCTATGAAATTCTTTGACATTTCATGCCAAAGTCAGACTTGTCTAAATTGGCACAAAAGGTTCCCACCCCCCCAGGGGCTCACATTTCTACCAAGGAGAAGACAAACCCACAAAAAAGCATACCCAGACTATATGTAAAAATAAAAACAAGGTAGCTTTTTAGGGGCTGTGAGTGTGGGAGGTGAGCAAAGTCCTCATGTAGAAAATGGCCTGATTTCAGAAACATAGGATTCCAAGAGGCAGAATGAGGAACAAACACAAGTCATCTTCAGACCCCATCCCATCACACTGATGAGCACAGGGTTTTAAACAGGAATTTGGCACCATCTATATCAATGAACACATTTCGCTGAATCTTTTGACATCAACACCATCCAAGTCCAGCATGGGAAGACATCCTCGACAATGCTATTTGCCAATGCCGCGAGCGTACAAATCCCAAATAAGAGATGCCTTCTTTAGAGACCTCAAAGTTCTCCAGATACCAAGAGCACAACACCATCTATCCGTGTGAACACCAAGTCCCAAGACGCTACAGCCCTAACACACCAACACTCTAAGATGGGTAAAGCACAGTAATCCACACAGGAAAAAGCAGGTGGATGATGAAAATATATCACCCAGATAATGGATGGCATGCCCTGGGATGGGAAGTGCATCCAGTTAGTCCAACGGACACTAAGGATGGAGGCTGAGTGACTGAGAGAGTTGAACAGGAAGATATTCAAGTGGATCACACTAGGGAAATTGTACAAGCATTTCAGTGATCTAAACTTCCTCACATTCATCTTTTTCAATAAACATGCTACTGGTTATGCTCAGTGATTTGGAACTACAGACTAACACTATTACATGAGAATCCAAACTATGGGGGACTCAAAAGGGCAAAGGAAACCTATGGGGTATAGGGAGAGCAGGCAGTGTATTATCCATAATGGTTTGAATAGAAGTAGCACCAATCAACAACCTAGCATTTCTTAAGTACCCACCCCATGCCAGTCACTGTGTTAGGCTCTGGGACTGAAGGAATTCTTACAAAGACATCATCAAGGATAAGTGTGACATAAAAGAGGTTGGTGAATTATGTAGTAAGAGTGATGGATGACATCTGGACAGCTCTGGTGCTGCAAAAGCCTTGCTGGGTTGGTTGTCGTCCTTTGTTCTTAAAGAAGACCCAAATGCCATCACTATGGTGGGGTCAAGGTACAGTGTGTCTGACTGTGGCTGATCAGACCAATTGGAGCTTGGAAGGCTCCAGCACAGATAGCACACAAATAGTCATATGAACATTTGGAGTGGAGACCTCTCTAAATCTGCAGTCTCACATTTCTCTTGAGCCACCGAAATTCTCCTTCATTCACAGAGCACAGTGCCTTCTTTGATGCAGGGCACTCCGTGCTGGGTGGTCCTTTGCTACTGTCTCCCACACCAAGCAATCGATTCCAAAGATAGAGCACTGGACATGGAGTCAGGAAGACTCCCTGAGCCTGAATCCATACTCAGAAACCTACCAGCTGTGTGAGCTGGAGCAAACCATTTAACCTCTTACCTGCCGGGCTTGTGAGGATCAAATGAGAGCTTTCTAAAGAACTCTGCAATCCTCAAAGTGCTATCTAAAGGTTAGCTAGTATTAGTAGTATTACCTCATAGGGTTACCATGAAGCTCAAGGGGGATGATACCTAGAAAGTGCTTTGGAAACCGTAAATGGCTCTATTATATGACTATTAGAGAGTACGAGACAATCTGGGGTTTACTGACTTCACATTTGCTGAATGCACAGCACACAGCTGGGAGAAAAGAGTTAAAATGATGGGAGTAATACTAGATGATCTCTAAATTCCCCTTCCAGCTCTAAAATTCTGCCCTCCTAAAATAGAAAAGTGAGCAGAGGGATTTTTCCAGAGCATGCTACTTCTTAGAAATAGCTATTGGCCATCTCTAAACAAGATGGTGCTGTTTTAGGGATCAAGTTCTTCTGGACCATTTGTCCAGAATACCATAAAATTTGTCCAAAATACAATAAAGAATCAAGGGGGTCAGAGATCAGAGCTGGATCTGCTACCAGAAGCTACCAAATCCAACCCCCCCCCCATTTTACAGAAAAAGAAAATGGGGCCCAGGGAAGGGAGCAAAGGTAATGACAACATAACCTAATAAGACGGATACCTCACTTAGAAGGCAGACACCAGCTGTCTACAGGGGTAGTAGGTATCAGAGTTGGGACTAAAAGCCAGGTATTGGGACCCCAGGGTCCTTTTCACTAAAATGATGCTTCAAAGAATTCAAACCATTTTTGACAGACCTCACCATTGAGTGAATGCACCTACCTTTGACATCCAACAAGGGAAAGCAGAGTTTGGTTGTACATGTCTGTCTACCATCATGTCATTTTCCTCACAGTAACTTAGCTTATTCAGCTACAATGAGGGTACCTGCATCCATACTGTTATTATAGCCTTACTGGGCATAGTTATCTCTTAATAGTTTAAGCAATCTTGCTGTCACCAGCTCCTCTGGGGGAATGAAACGATTACATTCGAAAAAAACAATCAAACTTATATTGGACAGCTTCCTATTACCAAGTGTTCAAAGAAACTCTTAAGGCCCTACTGGGGGAAAGCACACACATTCACACAAAATTAACAAAGATACAAAATATTCAGCTTGCTTGTCCCTGGGTTACAAATTACAATTAGCAAATTGTACCGCTGTGAACTGAAAGCATGAAAGTGTTTCCTATAGTTCCAAAGTCCCTCACAGGAAATCATTAGTTCACAAGAGGAGAGTTGCCCCATTCGGCATTCAGAAGTGCTCGTGCCCAGGCCACCTCCTCACATACAGTAAAAGAGTAAGGAACTCCATCCGCTTTTTCCAATTGTCTGAAAATGACTCAGGGAGTTGGCGAGCAGTTCCAGAGTCGCCACAAAGTTAATGTGAAAAAGTGCCAGAAAGCTACATGTTTCAAACAAATCCTTTTAAAAGAAATTTCTCTGTCTGGGTTTTTGCTTGGCTTTATATGATGACTGTGCTACTATCATCTACGTGGTAGTCTGAGCACTTCAGAAGAGCAAGAACCAAGTCTCTCCTGTCTCTACGGAAACAAAGTGGGCGAGGCCCCTCTAACTTGGAGTCATCTTCTAGTTGCTGGAACTGACTCCAGAAGCAGGATCATCATTCCCTGATCTGCCAATTTCAGCCTCTGGACACTTCGTGTATTTGTCCCAAATACTGCTGATTTTTCCATTCATCAAGATCCTCCATGATCTGTAACCTGTGGAGTCCATGTGCACTGACCTGGACAAGGCACTTAAGCCTCACAGGGAGCACCCTTGGGCAATTCTCCAAGAGTTTAGAAGGGGCAGATCGAATGGTACAAGGCAGTTTCTCCAAGGAGAATTCCTTTTTACCAGAGAAAATCACGGGTTCTAACAACTAACAAACAGTCTACAGGTGGATGAGGTGGGCCAAGCAGAGAGCTCTGGTCCTGGAACCACTCCCTGACCCCTTCCTTCCCCCCTCCCAGGCCCGGGTTCAAAGGCTCTGTCTTCATGACCTTGACACTCTGCATCCATAAAAGGGGCCAATAATGCACTAACTGCTTAAGGAACAAGAACATAAAGGGATCCAGTGAGGATTTCTGTAAGGGACTCTGTAAACCCTGAAGAACCATAGAGTAACTCTTACTATTGTGTGCAAATGGAAAAAAAAGGTTAAGTGCAGTGTTTACAATAATCAAATAAAAGTAAAAGTCACAGATCTGAAGCTATGCTGAGAATGACTAAATTCTGTGTGAATCATTCAGAGGGCACCTGTGGGAGAGGCAGTGATTCCACTCATTATGGAGAACACTACTCACAATGCTGCAGACACAGAAAGCATGAAGACAGACTCTACCCAGGCTTGGCCTGAAGAAGCATGGGAAGGCTTCCGGTTCTTTTTCACAAATACCTGGCATCGCCTTTTCCAAGTATTATCTGTTTCTACTCACAAAACTAACATGTTGGAGAAGTGCTGGCTGAAGTTCAGAGCAGGCTTAGGGTTGAGAGGAAAGCAGCCTGCTTCATTCAGTCAGAAGACCAGGGCTCAAGTGTGGGCTTTGCCCTGGGAACACTGAGCCCCAATTTTCTCCTCCCCAAAGGAGGTGGTGAATTAGCAATCTTTAAGCGGCTTCCAGATCTGGCCTTTGTTTTCTAATTCTGGCTCCTGCCTCGTTTGGGAATGCAGGACACCCTTCTGTAATCTCAGGAAACCAAAATTTCTGGAATATTCTGAAAATAACAAATCATGCAGCAAAGCTCTAATGATGAAAACAGACCTGCATACAATTAAGTTGACCAGATAGAGAGGCAAAAGAGCCGAACCATTCTTTTTTTTTTGCAGGGCAATGAGGGTTAAGTGACTTGCCCAGGGTCACACAGCTAGTAAGTGTCAAGTGTCTGAGGCTGGATTTGAACTCAGGTCCTCCTGAATCCAGGGCTGATGGTTTATCCACTGTGCCACCTAGCCGCCCCCCCAAGCCGAACCATTCTTAACAACTACGTGAAATAGGCCAGATTATGAAGGGTACCACTAAGCCTGAGAAATCTTTCAATGGGTTACTGTTTCTAAATTACCAAGTCTTTCTTTATCCAGGGCTAAGAATGGACGTTTTCCATACATCTCCTCACTACTACTAATCTCCACAAAACAACAACTGTCAGGGAGATAGAGTTGACTTCTGCCATCTTTTGGGTCATCAAACGCAGCGCAGCCCTGAACCAGACTAAAATATCTCTGGGATATAGTTAACATAACAAAAATTTGACAGAGATAATGTGAATTTGTGGTTTTCTAAGTCACTATGCAGTCTGTAGAGATTAATTTCTTTTTGAGTTTCATATCACTGCTGTATAAGTAAACTCCTATCCAAAATGGGAGTGGAGAATGGGAATAATCTGGTCATTGAGAGTTACTATGAATTACCTACTATTCACAAGTTGTTAACTTTCTTGCTATAAGAAATGAAGAGCAGGCAGATTTGAAAAAACCTGGAAAAACTTAGATGAACTTTTGCTGAGTGAAGTGAGCAGAACCAGGAGAACACTGTACATAACAGCAACACTGTGTGATGATCGACTGTGAAAAGACTTACTCTTCTCAGCAATACAATGATCCATGGCAATTCCAAAAACTCATGATGGAAAATGCTCTCCACATCCAGAAAAAGAACTATGGAATCTGAATGCAGATCAAAGTAGACTATTTTCATTATTTGTTGTTATTTTTTTTCTTTCTTGTGGTTTTTCCCTTTTGTTTTGATTCTTCTTTTGCAACATGACTAATATGGAAATATGTATAACAGATTGTGTGTATGTATATGTATATATGCATGTATACATACACATATATCTGATTGCTTGCTTTCTTGGGGAGGGAGAGAAAGGGAAAAAAATTTGGAACTCAAAATCTTACAAAAATGAATGTTAAAAACAATCTTTACATGTAATTGGGTGGCGGGGGGCAGCTAGGTGGTGCAGTGGATAAAGCGCTGGCCCTGGATTCAGGAGGACCTGAGTTCAAATCCAGCCTCAGACACTTGACACTTACTAGCTTTGTGACCCTGGGCAAGTCACTTAACCCTCATTGCCCTGCCAAAATACAACAAACAAAAAAAACCAAACCAAACAAAAAATCATGTAATTGGAAGATAAAATACTACCAAAAACAACCAAGTTAACTTTCAAAGAATCTTATATAATGAACTATAGTTTTAGTAAAACTGCACTGAAAATTAGCCTACCTTGGACGATTCTGAGTGAACTGGATTCTGGAAGTGTTTCAAGATAGCATTATGAACACTAATTATTATTCCAAGTACTACAGACTGGGAAGGTATATGAGAGAGAGTTGGGCCTACATTTCTCTCTCTCACCCACTGGCAGGTTCTTTTTAATTAAATTCCTGACTGTACACTTATCAGTTGTATCTCTCAAAAAATTAAAATTCAGGAAAAATCCTCATTATTTCAAGTTTCCCAATCTTTGGAATCAGATAAATGGGAGTTCAGGGGAATGTCATCCAAGAAAGTAATTGTATTAGGATTAATAAGAGCACTTTGAAGTTAGAAAACCCTCCTTGAACAACTACCCTGTAAGACTCCAAGTGTGTGTTATTTGCCCAGTTTTGTAGTTAAGGAAACAGACTAAGAAAGAGGAAGTCCAATGTCACACAGCAAGTCAGTGGCAGAGCAGAGATTTGAACCTCAGTCTGTGGTCCAGTGCTTTTTGTTCTGCAATGAAACAAACAGTCGGCAGATGAGCACAACCCCCAAAATCTTTGAAGTTTCTCATTTTAATTTTGAAAATATTATTTTGCAAAGCACGGGTCACACTATGTTGGCCCTATTATCAACCATGGCTTGTGCTTGGGAAATAGTCCACAGGACCCCAAAAGAAGGTAAGCCCACCTTATAACAGGAAGGCCAATGGCTAGAAAATCTGAATGAAACACTGGGCTGGGAGAAGAAGCGACAAGCGAGTAAGATAGAGAAGGATGAAGTGGAGATGACGAGGGGGAAAGGCTTCTTGCTGAAGACTTAGCCCTTAAAGTGCTATTTAGAGTAGATTAGCAAGGCAAAGTATCAGCTGACCACTAGAAGTGGAGGGAAAGAAGGGGTTAGAAGACTGGAAAGGTAAGCGGGCTTCAAAAGCCTGAGATAACAGCACATAGCTGTGTGCATGTGGCCTCCCACATTGGACTGAGAGCACCTTGAAGTCACGGACTGGGGGTTTTGCCTTTCTTGTGGCTACAACAGTACTTGGCACATACAAGGTACTTAATAAAGGCTGGTTGACTTAATAGAGTACCTGCTATTTGAGTGTACGAAACACAGCTTCTGACGTGGATGCATGGAAAACTGCAGCTGCACCCAACTCAACTAATGTCCTATCTTTGCTATATCCTTTCCAGGGTTCTGTTATGTAAACTTATTGTTGTTCAATGTTCTGTCAAATGTCGATCGCTGTGTCATTTTGTGCCAACTCCAATCCTGAATCATCAGACCTGGAAACAAGTAGGAATGCAGCATGAAAGGACCCAGAAGAAGGCTGACAGACACCCTAGAGAGGAATTATGGCCTGACAAGTACTGTGTAAAAGATGGTTGTGATCAGGACCTGTGGTAGGATCACATACCAATGAGAGCAGAGATTCAGCCTGGTACTGAAGTGCCATGTACAACACATACACAAGGGTGACTTTAAGCAACCTGGTTTTGAAATTCTGCAAACATGATAAAGATGATACAGAAATTCAGAAAGGGATCTTATAACCTCACTGTCTTCTTTCTCCGGGCTTGTTCTGACTAATTTTCTAAAACAGACACATTCAGAATCACAGACTCACTCGGAGCAGGAGAATAGCATTTTGTCCTCTTGGTTATTCAGCGTAGGAAACATTGTAGAACATCACTAAGAGCCACTCACCCAGCTTCTATGTCTTGTGACAGGGAGCTCAGGACTCTGTGAGGAAGACTGTTTCATTCTGAGAAGTCGGAGAGAAAGTCCTTCCTCCCTTCCTCCCTCCCTTCCTTTTTTCCTTTCTTCCCTACCTACATATCTAAGTTGAACCCAAATCTGTTTTCCCTATAATAAATTCTGCTTGTTGGGCCTAGTGCTACCCTTATTGGAAAGAAGAAAACTAATCGCTGGTGTCCAGATGAACCTAACACAAACCAAAGGGCAGGTAGCATGTGCCAGATTCTTCTCCTCCTCCATGTAAGCTCAGTCTTCCTTAAAAGGAGGAGTCCTGGATTGGCAGCTGCCAGTCTGCCCAGGTCTAGGTCTTGGAATCCAGGATTCTTCCCCTCAAATGACATGGTTTCCAGATTCCATCATTGGGGTCCTGCTTTGCGGCACCTCCTCAAGTTATCAGCAGTTATATTAAAATACCCCTCCAGGAATGGTGGAATGAGTGCAGAGTCCAGTGGGGCTTTAGCTTTCCTGGATGTAAACCCTTTAATACTTTTGATCAGTTGATGACTTCACCCACTTGAACATTACCTCTAACAATGCGATCACAAGCCACCGGTGCTGCACTGTCCCTGTGCAAGTCTTGCCCACACCAACCCAAGAAGCAAGTGGAAACCACTGCTCTCTGAGGCAAGCAACAAGGATTTGAAGGCCTATTTCTTTTAAAACAACCCCCAAAATGCACTGGCTTTGTTATCAGCTCAGTTACACTGATACCAGGCTTCCAGTTAATTCAATTCCCTAGGTCTTTTTACACACAAACTGTTCTTCAGTCAAGTCGTCCTCAATTGTATCACCTGAGAGGAGATAATACAGCTCAGCAGGTTTTGCCCCAACCTGTCGATACCAAGCAATCTTTAAATAATTCCCTGGATTTTAAGAATTTAAGTTTTCCAAGTGTTTACAGGCCTAATGAGCTGCAAGTTGAATGCTAAAGAAAACAGCAGTAGAAAACACTTAGTATACTTTACATCCATCTTAATTGAACTCAGAACAAAACAGATTTTAATGTTAAATGACAACAGCTCTTTAAAGTCAATCTTTTGCCAGTGAAAAGAGTTTCGATGTAACAAATACTTATTGTAGCTCTGGGTGCCACAGAGTCAGCTTGGGCTTCCCCACAGAGGGGAGCGTAGGGGAGGGGAGGGAGCCGACTAGCGTCAGCAACACATCCATCTTCTCATTAAAGAGAGTTCAGCTCTTGGCATCTCCTGGGCTGGTTATCTCCCAGTACTTACAAATAGAAACATTGCCCGTTTATGGGAACAATAAGCACTCTTTGCATTATTCCTTCTAGGCAAACGCCATCTGACTAGGACAAGCAGGGCTGGGTGAGTTTGTCTTTTTCCTTAGATGCGTGATCCTTTCCTCTGAGGGACAGTTATGTCATCAGGCTACAGGCCACAGGCCTGAGAGCTAAAGAAAGCTCTTGGAGATGATCTAGGTCAACACCCTCAATTCACAAATGAAGAAATACAATTTGAGAGGTGAAATCGATTTTTGGAGGCTGCACAGGCTGGAGGAAAGGGCCGAGCCAGGATGCACTCCTGGGCCTAGAAGAACCAGGAACAACAACTAGCAACAGCAGCCTCAAAAAACAATTAGCATTTACATAGCACTTGAAGGTGTACACGGTGCTTTATAAATATTAGCTCATTTAGTCGTTACAATAACCCTAGGAAATAGATGCTATTGTTTGCCTCCTTATATAGATGAAGTAACTGAGGCAAACAGAGGTGAAGTGACTTGCCTAGGGCCACACCTCTAGTAAATGTCTGAGCCTGGATTTGAACTTGGTTCTGCTTGACTCCAAATTCAGTGATCTCCCCCCCCAACTGTGCTATGAAGCTGCCTTTTTCTGACTGTGAATCTACCCTCCACCTCATGTCCAATGGTTGAAGAAAAATTCTAGATACCCTATGGCTTACCAATACTTAAAACAGATGTGATTATAATGAGCAAGAATAGGTCACATTTCTGCACATTTTAAAATTTCCAAAGCACCTTCTTCCCAACCACCACATGAGGGAGGTCCCATTTTACAGATTAGCAAACAGAACCCCAGGGAAGCTAAGTGTTGTTCCCAAGGTATTGGGGCAAGTAAGTAGCAAAACCAAGAGCTGAGCCCCAGTTAGCAGTTGTACCCCAGGATCAGTCAGCTTTGCACATGTGCTAACCTCATGATGCCGAAGTGATAAATGTTATGACCTTTGCCCCTCGTTTGTCCAATCTGTTTTAACTTAATGATATCCTAGGGAAAGCAAATCCCAAGAACACTAGGAGCGCTAAGGACATAGAGGAAAAGACATCAGACACAAAGGTCTTTCTCAGTCTAGCCTACTTATTCCTAATTACTCCTAAATCAATGTGTCATTCCCACGAATACACCACCTTCCTTCATTATTGGAGTTGAAAGGGGAATTCCATTTTAACCAAGGGGAGTGGGTAGGGATATAAGGGATGTGTGTGTGTGTGTGTGTGTGTTTGTGTGTGTGTGTGTGTGTAAACATTAAAGTCTGTACATATTCTGAATCTATCTACCACTTTAAAAATTGTTTATACAATTTTTTAAAATATCAAATTAACTCCTTGGGCTAATATTAAATAAGTCCCAAGACAGAATCTGATTGAGTTACTCAATTTTGTGATTCCAGCTTTACAGATATGAAGTTAGGGAAGATCATGGAATTCAGAAAAAGTGGGCACCTTCTAGATTTTCTAGTCTCTTCCCAACTCACCTCCACTTTGCAGATAAAGAAATAGAGGCCAACAGATGTGAGCTCAGAGCCTCCTGGGTCCTGGGCTTATGCTTTGTCCACTGTGTCACCTAGCTGACCCATGATGACATCTTCAAAATAAAGTTAAGGGGCAAGAGGAATGCACTGGAAGAAATGGAAAGGGAGAGGTGGAGTGGGGAAAAGTAGCTGACATAAAAGAAACAAGAAAAAACTTATGGATTAGAAGGGAAAATGAGGAAGGAGTGGGGGAGTGAATGAACCGTACTCATCAGAATTGGCTCAAAGAGGGAATAACATACATACTCAAGCGGATATAGTAATATATTGCACACTGAGGGAAAGTGGGAGGGGAAGGAGATAGGAGAAGCAAAGAAGGAAGGGCAGGTTGGGGGAGGGGGCAGTAAAAAGCAAAACACTTTCAAGGAGGGATAGGGTGAAGGAAGATAGAAAACAGAATAGACATCAAGGGGTGGGAGTAAGATGGAGGGTAGTACAGTTAGCAACAGTAACTGTGAAAGAATTGATGAGCAGGATGGTATCAGAAGGATGTATGAAAAATGCAAACCATCAACAGAGAAAGAACTGACGGTATCTGAATACAGGTTGAAGTATACTTTTATTTGTTAGCTCCTCTTTCTAAAGGTATTTTGTCTATTTTCTTTCACAACCTGACTAATGAGAAGACATTTTGCATAACTGCACATGTATGACATATTGAATCGTTAGATTTCATAGGGAGGGATGAGGAGGGAGGGAAGAAGAAAATTTAGAACACAAAGTTTTAAAAAATCAATGTGAAAAGTAATGATGAGCAGGAGTTCAAAGAAACCTGGAAGGACCGATGCTCACTGAGAGGAACAGAACCAGGAGAACATTGTAACACAGTAACAGCAACATTGTGTGATGAACAATAGTGACAGGCTTGGCTCTTTTTAGCAATGCAATGGTCCAAAACTATTTCAAAGAACTTCATGATAGAAAATGTTCTCAACATCCAGAAAAAGAACTGTGGTTTATGAAAGCAGATTGAACCATACTGTTTCTACTTTGGCGCTATTTTTTTCCCCTTCTTTGTTGAGGTTTTTCCCTTGGGCTCTGACTCTTCTTTCATAATATTACTAATGCAGAAATATGTTTAATGTGATTGTACATAAAAAAAAAGAAATAGAGGCCAAGAGAGATGCTTTCCACAGCACAATTAAGAATTGTTGAAGAGCCTGGTCCAACCTACTGACCATCATCACAACCTTAGGAGGTAATCAGTCAATATGCTAGATCATTTTTAATATTCATTTCTATTCTGTGTATGCAAAGTAACTGCAGTCAGGACCCTCTGCCCTTTTTCCTTTCTTCTCACTTGGGGTTAATTTTGCTCTTTGTTCCTCCCAGTCCATCAATGATTCACATTAATAAACAGTAACTTCCTGCCTGTGAATACACAATTCCAATTTCCGTGACACAAGATGGTACCTTCCCAGAGGCCAGCCAACTCTTCTCCTGCACCTGGACAGGCAGTGAGTAGTCAATCTCTGCTTTGGATTTCCCCTTTGGGGGGGGGGCGGGGCGGGAAGCTCCTGGTCTCAGAGGTCGACCCATCCCACTCCAGGGATGCTCCATGGGGAAGTCTGTCCTCAGGCAGAGTGCAGCTAATCACTACCCCTGGTTCTGCTTCATTCAGCTGAAGGGCCCTGACTCAGGGCTCATCTATCTAAAGCCTGGGCCTACTAGGATCATGTATCTACATCCTGGCCGCCTCCCTCATCTGACAGAGGAGGAAATGGAGGCCCATAGGAGTTAAGTAACTTGCCCATGCTCAGCTCAGCTGAGAATTCAAGGTCAGGGCTCTTTCCTGTTCTCCTCTAGGACCTTCCAATCCATGGCTACAGATATCATGCAACTCCCCCTCCAACCCCCCCATCCCAGTTCATTTCACTGGCCCTCTCAGGGAGGTGGAGTGAATCGTTCAGGGTTATGTATCGAGCATTCAAAGCACGGCTCATGAGGGGCTTCCTGAATCAAGTCCAGGACTTTATCCCCTGTACAAGGTTATCTCATAATGTGTACATATTGGGCAGTGGAGATGGCGGTCAATATAAATTCAGGAAGACTACTTAAACCTGAGCAAATATCTCCAGGTGCTCCCCAAGAACAGGAGGAGATATTGTATCAAAAGCTTTGCTGAAATCCAGGTAAATACATCCACAGCATTCCCCTTATCAGTGCCTTTTTCAGCTTTTCCTTCTAACATAAAAGTCATTCTCCTTTAATTTGTGCAGCTCTGCCTCCTCGCTGGGGACTGCTACCACTGCGCTGTCCACCCTCAACATGGCTTCTTTCCCTTTGCTGAGCTTCCTTTTCCCCAACAAGGGCTTTTATAAAAAGCCCAACATTTGGCATGGCCCGAGCTCCTTAACCTGCTTTGGCAGCTTCTGAGTTTTGGCATGTCCAACACTAGATTAAGTTTTCTATTTTATATCCAGGCCATAGTCTTATCAGTGCTCCTTTTAGTTCTGACTTCCTATTCCAGTCCATGAAAATATCAGCCCAACTCAATTCCCAGAGACATGGAAAAGACATTGGCCCTCCCTCAAACACTGCTCATAGAACCCAAGTCCAGTGTCTGGCTCGGTATCTCTAGTAAGCATGGTCTGTGGCCTGGATGTTTGCAAATGTCCTATCTACAAGGCACATTTCTAAGGGAAAAAAAACTGCTTAAGAATTAGAAATTAAAATTTGTAGTTATAAGAGGATATAAGACAAGAGAAAAATCAACCTAAGGGCTCTCCCCGCAGGGATGATGCTTTTCCTTCTCTTCTCTTCATTAGTTTCCAGAGCAGTTTCTTCACTGGGCCTGGGGCGGGGGGGGGGGGGGGGGGGGGGGGGTGTTCAGGTCTGATTCTTTTCTCTTCTTTGAAGAACCAAGAGCAGAATTAAGTTGTGTAGTTTAATGCTGAGTTGACAGTTGTTTAGAAAGGTGATAAGGTGGAAAATCTTGAATTTTGGGCACTGTGCTGTCAAAGATTTAGACAAGTCATGGTGAGACCTGAAATTACAGAAATAGCTTCTGTTGCTTAAAATGTCTCCTCCATAACCCCCCCAATTCATCAGCTTCCTATCAAATACAAATCCATAAAAGCAGTGTCACATGTGGGAACAAGTCAGTTTCCCCACATTTGAAATATACCAGTTATTATCTTCAAAGTCATTTTAAACTATAGAAATGTGCTTTTTAAAAAGAACAATTATATAAACTTAATTTACTTTCGGAATCATAGGAAAAACAACAACAACTTTATTTTAAAAGAATATGGTGCCAAGATGAATGACATTAGCTAATGTAACAAGCTGAATAGGTCACTGGATTACTTTAACTGAAGGGGCAAAGCTTTTTACAGTTTGTGGTACGAAGCTGTCTTCTAATTCCTATTTTCCATCAACACGCATGTGTTAAACATGTGCATATCATTGTCTTAAACCACGCATGGGAACAGAAAAAGATGAGATCAACCCTCCTGCCATCTCACAAACAACTAGAAGACAAAGTTTGTCCACGTGGATCCAAGAGAAGGTGAGAGGAAGTGTCCAGCCAGGGCATTAAGACAGATGTCTCTTCTTTTTGCTTCATTTACTTTACTTGGGGGTTCTTGAGACTCTGATCAACATGATCATACTATGTGTGATATGATAGACTTTCTCATTTGTTACCTGCTCTGTTACTATTATTAACCTTTTTCGGTAGCAAAGGTTAGTGGCAATCCTAAAGACTTCAAAAAACCCAAAAGGATCAAATCTCTGCCCAATTCAACTTAAAAAAAAAAATCAGTCTTAGATGAAGGCTTAAATAGTAGACTGATCAAACTGCAGGTGACATTAAACTGTGAGAGAGAGCAAACCAAATGTGATAAGAATAGGATTCAAAGAAAGCCCCACAAGTGAGAACACTGGGCCAATTTTAATTAAGCCGACTTAAGAAGGGCCAAAAGTCAAGTCTTCCACTCAGACTCAGAAAAACAACTCTACAAGCATGGTGGGGCAGGGAGTCCAGCCATTCAGGAAAGCTATGAGGAATCATGAGTTTTAAAAGTAATGAAAATATCTGGTTTTGTAGTAGCAGTCGATAATTACCAACTGCAGAAAGACTAAACAAATTATGGCCCATGAAGAGAATGGAATCACATACTTCAACATAAAAATGCGTGAGCACGAAGAATTAAGAAAAGTACGAAGATACTCATGAACTGATACAAAGTGAAGCAAGCAGAGCCAAGAAAACAATCGCGATGACTACAATAATGTAAACAGTAATAACAAAAAGAATGAAACTGGAAACTGTGAAACTATAAAGCTTGGTCCCAAAAATGAGAGAAGAAAATTTCACTTAGAGTTACAGTAGGAAGAGTCCTGATATGTGTGACCTACATGACCTTGGACAAGCCACTTAAAGCCTCTGGGCCTCAGTTTACTCATCTGCAAAGTAAGGGGGTGGTGGACTAGGTCACCTATCAGGTCCCGTCCACCTGCTGGGGTCATAAAGTCCAGTTCCCCACCACCACCACCAAATACAGCTGAGGAACCAGATACCCTCTCTTCAAAAGGTTAAATAATGTTCCCCAAGACATGCAACTAGAGCAATATTGGAGCAGCAGTTAGACTCAGGCCCACTGATTCTACAGGGGAGTTGGTAGCTAAAGAGCTAAGGTGACCATTAGGAGAGAAGGGGTTGTCGTATATGAATACAATGGAATACTACTGTGCTGTAAGAAATGATGAGCAGGAGGAGTTCAGAGAAACCTGGAGGGTCTTGCGTGGGCTGATGATGAGTGAGATGAGCAGAACCAGAAGAACATTGTACACAGTATCATCAACATTGAGTGTTGACCTACTGTGATGGACTATATTCTTCTCACCAATGCAATGGTACAGAAGAGTTCCAGGGAACTCATGATAGAAGAGGATCTCCAAATCCAAGGGGAAAAAAAGAACTGTGGAGTATAGATGCTGAATGAACCATACTATTTCTTTTGTTTTGGGCGCTGATGTTTTTCTATTTTGAGGTATTTCGTCATTGCTCTGATTTTCCTCTTATAACATGACTAATGCAGAAATATGTTTAATGTTATTATGTGTGTGTATATATATATATATATATATATATATATATATATATATATATATATATATATATATATCCTATATCAGATTACCTGCTGTCTAGGGGAGGGGGGAGAAAAATCTGAAATTGGAAAGCTTGTATAAACAAAAGTTGAGAACTATCTTTACATGTAACGGGAAAAAAAATACTTTATTAATTAAAAAAAAAGAGAGAAGGGGTTGGGGTGGCTAGGTGGCATAGTGGATAGAGCACCGGCCCTGGAGTCAGGAGGACCTGAGTTCAAATCCGGCCTGAGACACTTGACACTTACTAGCTGTGTGACCCTGGGCAAGTCACTTAACCCCAACTGCCTCACAAGAAAGAAAGAAAGAAAGAAAGAAAGAAAGAAAGAAAGAAAGAAAGAAAGAAAGAAAGAAAGAAAGAAAGAAAGGTTTTGGAATGAGGCAGGGGGGGACTCATCCAGCTCTGTGCCATCTCCTTCTGGAGTATTGTGTTCAGTTCTAGATGGTGCGTTTTGGACAGACAGGAACTGACTACAGATCATGCAGTAAGAGGAATCGTTGAATAGCAGCTAATAATAATATGAGCTAACATTTATGTGGTGCTTACAATGTGCCAGACACTGTGCTAAGTGTTTTACACAGTTGGTATCTCATTTGGTCCTCACAACAACGTGGGAGAGGTAGGTGCTATTATTATCCCCATTTTGCAGATGAAGAAATGGAGGCAAACAGGTTAAGTGACTTGCTCAGGGTCCTACAAGTAGCAAATGACTGAAGCCAGATTTTCCCTGCAAGCGTTCCTGACTCCCAAGGTAGCACTCTATCCGCTGCACCACCCAGCTGCCTTTGAAGAAAGCCTGGAGAAGATGAAGGGGCGGGATCATTGTAGTTCTCTTCGGGAATCTGAAGGGTTATGGAAGACCTACTTCTTGCTCCCAAGGTCCCCACAGAGAGGAGCTAGGAAGAATCAGCAGAAAGCACAGAGGGATCCATTTTGGCTCTATGAGAAAGAGCTTTCTAATGATGAGCCAGCCCAAAGGTAAATGGGCTGCCTTATAAGGTTCTCACCACTCAAAGGTATCGAAAGGAATGTGCTCCACACTTGTTGGGAATCGTTACAGGGGAGATTCCTGTAGAAGTGTGGGCTGGATCAGATGTTCTCTGAGGTCCTGTGAACTTCCTAGTTTAGCCCTAGGGAGCATAGCAAACTGGACCACCTCCATCACTATCCAGCTGAGTAGGGCTGAGAACATTTAGAGTTCTGCCAGCACCCAGCCAGGCAACTGACCAAATCCCTTAATGCCAGTGGACCTTCTTCTCCTGGTCCATCTACAAAAGCAGGGCCCCTTCCAGCGCCAGGGTGCTAGCTGAAAGCTTGGGAGGTGACAAGAGCCTCCAACCACCTCCAACCTTGCTAGCCAGCATCTCCAGAGTGAGGGTGAGGGGGCCGATGGAGACAGGCCAGTGTGCTTGTGCTCCATCACTATCTTGGCAAACTAAGAGGGTCAAGAAACTTCTCCAAAATGCACAAAACGAGTCCTTTAATGTTGGAAACCAAAGCCCACCCCTGAGAACCGAAAAAGAACCAATCCGGTCACATTGCTCTGATGGCTAGGTTAGAAAGCTGCAGGTGCCTAATGTGGGTTGGCATTAAGGACACTACTAAGGTGTTACCCTATTACAATGCAAATCACACAAAGCTGTTTGTAGATGTTAAGCATGGTACATTATCTATCCCTTCTCTAATCTCTTTGATCTTTGATTTTGTCTTTAATAACTGAGCTTCCACCATCAAGTCAAATCAAGTCAACAACAGTTACTATGTGCCAAGCCAGGCCACCTGGAAAGGCAAACAGCCCCTACCCTCATGTGGCTCACAGTCTAATAGGGAAGACAGAAGGCAAACCAATGGGGACAGACAGGATACACACAAGGCAAGCCAGACCTCTTCTCAGAGGGAAGGAGTCAGGGCAGAGAAGAACACCAGCTGGTACCAAGGCTTCTCCTCCTTGCAGGATTCTCCCATCAGCCCTTTCCTTTGTCACACCTGTTGTCTATGGACTATGATGTCACTACCATATTCAGTTAATTGTCTTAATTCTTTTAGATACCCCAAGACAACAAGGTTCCTTGAAGGTAAGGACCTTCAAATTTTCAGACTCACAAAGCAGGAAGGAACCTCAGAAACTAAGCTCAACAAACACAGGCCTCATAGAGCAAGTATCTCCTCTACAATATTCCTTACAAGTCCAATCCTGGATGGAAGGCCTCAAGTGCCTTCCAGTTTGGGACAATAAGCTGGAACTCATTTATTTTTCTCTTATTGCAAACTTCCATGATTACTTCCCAGTCTGCATTCCCCCATCTCTCCAGATGGGAAGCTCTAGTTGTTACGAAGTCTTGCCTTAAACCTAGCCTAAATACCTTCAAAGCTCCTACACCCCAAGGCAGTATAGTGACCCTCAAGGGCTTGTCGATAAAAGTAATTGTACAGGTTTTCTTGTATGACACATTTTTCTCACTTCTAAGTCCTCAAAAACTCAGTGTTCTTAGAGAAAGGCCCAGAATTTCTAGCTAGGGAAATGTCGAATTGAATATCTTGAATTCTATAACAACAACAACAAGAACTATTTTTATTGTGGCTAGCATTTACATAGCACTTGAAGGTGTCTGAAATGCTTTACACGTTAACTCATTTAACCCTCACACAGTCACCTTGGGAGGTAGATGCTATCGTTACGCCCATTTTACAGATGAGGAAACTAAGGCACAGGGAGTTAAGTGCTTTGCCCAGGGTCACACAGCTCCTAAATGCCCGAGGCAGGACTCAAACTCTGGCCCTCCTTACTCTTTAAGTCCCTGCATTCTATCCACTACAACTCCCGGATGCCAAGGACACTTTGTGCAAGTCACTGTGCTAACCGTGGGGGACACAAAATGAAACCTGTCATGCCCTTCCAGGAACTTACATTCTAATGAGGGGTAGGGGATACACTATAGACACTGATCATTAGAAGTGCAAGAGAGCTTTAACAACGTGGGGATCCTCCTGCCTGAGTTGGGCCTTTAAAGAACCTCAAGTCTTTGAGGTAAAAGTGAGGAAGAACTACCCAGCATAACCAAGAGCAGGGGAGCCCCATGAATTGAGAACTAAGAAAAAGGCCCCTAAAAGCTGTATCTAGGCCAGAGCAAAGGCCTGTCCTTACCCTGACGCTCATCCTGATCTTCTTTCCACCAGCATCCCTTGCTGAACAGCCTTCCTCTGGGGGTGAGATTACAGTTGCCCCAGGCCCCCCCCCAGGAAGCTCCCTCCTCCTCCTCCTCCTCCTCCTCCTCATCTTCCAAGGGTTCCCTGATCTCCTCCGCACAAACTAGAAGAGATATGTGCCTGCACTTTGTAACTTTCCTAAGCAATTGTTCTATTTCTCATTAGATTTGAGTACATCTTAACACCCCTGCTCCCTTCCGGCACAGATAGTGCCTTATTCATCTCTGCATCCCCCTCCGCACATATCAGGCACTTAATAAATGTGTCTGTTGATGTGAAAGCTTTGAAGCAGTCATTGATTTTGTGATCCTAAATCTGCACCAGAGGCCACAGTCAAGTCCCTACTGATTTACACAATCAATGAAACTCAAAAGAAAAAAAAAGTGATTTGGCAGGTTGCAACACAATCAGCTATAACACAGCACCTGTTTTATTTAAATAGCACAACATTATATAGTTAAAAACAACAAATCGCTCTCATAAAACAAATGCTAATCTCACGATGTTTCACCATTGAGTAATTGAGAAGAGCGATTATATGAAATGTGCCAAAACATGAATTTATGGCCTCTGCTCATTTGGCAAATGTGGTAGGTGTTGTTAAATGTTGAAAAACACATATGCAAATAAGCACATAAAGTTTTGAAGCTCAGAGACTTAAATATTTACGTTAGCATAAATGTGCAAAAGAAATGTTTACACGAGCATAAATACAATACTTTCCAGGAACAATTTTTTTTAAAATGTGATTGTCAGGAAACAGCTATGAAGAGATAATATTTATGAGTTCTTGAAAATGAATTTTATGGGCATGTTAATAAGTTAGGAGAGGCAAAAATTATAGAAGATTCAGGACAACTACTGAGGGATGATCAAAATCCATTTCTCCCTGTGTGGCCACTTTCCCCCAAAAGAACAAGACCATCCCCACGACAACCACCACACATCAAAATGCCATATTAATAACAATTTGACAAAAGTTCTTGTTTTCCCAGAAATTATTAGAGAAGCTGTGTTTCCAAAATAAAGCCTAAAGCGTTCACACACACACACACACACACACACACACACACACACACTCATGGCAGAGGGTGGCACATTTTCCCCCCGCTGGAGTTTTGTGTGTTGGGAATGGCTAGACCGGTCAGCACTAGCCGAGTCTCTACGGCTGAAGCTAGACAGCTCCCATCCCTAGAAAATTCTAGCCTAGCAAATTCATTCTGCCTTCCTTCATGGTTCTTAAAAAATGAGTCACTAAGGAAAAGTGAGCAAACACTTCAGAAAGTCAGTGAATGGAGATGCCTAAAAGAGTCTGGATATTATTCGATAAGCCATCGTGAGACAAACAACTAGAATCACTCATGGAAAGTTTTACCTCTGCGGATAATGGGCTAAGAACATTTCTAGCCCACAAAGCAAGGAGGTTTTTTGCCCCTTGTACACACACTCTTCATTGACGAGGGAAAAGGGGCTCTTAACCTGGGTCCTTGAACTTTTTTTTAAATATTCCGACAGCTATATTTCGCTGTAATTGGTTTCCTCCGTATCAAAGCGTTTGGAGAAGGGGTCCCAAAGGGGACACACACACACACACACACACACACACACACACACACACGAGATGAAGAGCCCTGGCGTTGGCTGGACAAGCGGCAGCTTAACTGGGCTCTGGAGCCAACCCTGAGTTCAGGTGAAGCGCTGCAGCCGGAGCCAACCTTCCGCTACAAACAATTGGCTGGAGGTTGGCCCTGGCCACCGTTGCCTTTCCTGTTCTTTGTCAAGTGACGTGTAGAATGCCTCCGGTGTCTGGGAGCACGTCTAACATAATCATGCCACATTTGAGCACAATTTTAAAAAATAATAATCATAGCTCAATGAAGTCACAGGCCAAAGAGAAGTGTGCTAGCTTAGCTTTTCTATCCCAAGGCCAAGCGGGATGAAATCATAGTTTTCCTTTAACTCATCAGCCCCCTCCCATCCCAAGCTTCCACCAACCCCATCCCATAAGGTCTCAACAGCACCGACTGCAACAGGGTAACGCCGTCTAAGAGGGCTCGCACTCTCCAAGCGCATACCTACACACAAGCACAAGCACACACACGGGCACACTCACGCTCACACTCAGACTCCCGACCCCTTCTTTCTGCAGTAGTCTGGGAGGACCCAGTCCGGGCTCAAAGCTTTGAACTTGGCCCCTAAGGACATTCCCCCCCGCCCCCAACCTCAAGCTCCCCGCCGACCCCGGGGGCAGAGGCAGAGCAAGGAGCCCCCGCCCAGCACTCCGGACGGGCGGGAAGGGAAAGGGGGGCGGGGGAAGAAAGGGAGCAAACTCCCTGGAGGGACCAAGCCCGGGGGCCCGAGGGCAGGGGAGCCCCCCAGGGTGGGATGGGGGGGTGGTCCCCCCTGGCCCGGGCATCTCGCGTTGCCGCGGGCATCCCTTTCCCCGGCGGGCGCCGCAGTAGGAGCCCGCGGCCTCCCACTGCCCGGGGAGGGCGCAGGGGGCTCGTCCCACGGGGAGGGGTCTCGCCCCGCGGGGAGGGGGCTCCGCCCGAGCCGCACGCCTCACCTGAGAGCGGCGGGAGCCGCCGACACGACCACCTCGCCGGCCGGCCGCCGTCAGTCCGTCAGTCCGTCCGTCCCGGGCTGGGAGGGGGCGGGAGGCGCGCGGGCGGTCCCGGCCCGGTCCGTCCCGGCGCCGCCGCCTCCGCTGGAGCCGCCGCCGCCGCTGACACTCACAACAACTAACTAAGTCCCAGCCGCTGCCGCCTCCGCGCGCCCCCGCCCGCTTCGGGCCGGCCCCCGCGCGCGCCGCCGCCAGCCTCCGCGCGCTCCCGCCCCGCCCGGCTCCGCGCGCGCCGCCGCCGCCGCCCAGGAATGTCCGCGCGCGCGCGCTTTCCCTCCTCCGCCCCCCACCCCCACTCCAGCCGCCTCTTCCCTCCCCCTTCCCCTCGCGGACAGGCGCGCGCGTGTGTCCCAGAGCTCAGGGCCCTCTCTAGCCGCCACCCGAGCACCCACCTCTTGCCCCGCGGGTAGGGGAAAGCACCCTCACGCGCGCACGCGCGCGCGCGCGGGAAGGGCCAGCCGCCCCGAGGCCAGGTAGCCGAGGAAGAAAGGGGCGGGGAAAGAGTTGGCAAAGGGGACTTTGATTGGCCTGGAGGCGGGGCCAGGTGAGGGGGCGTGGCAGGCTGGCGTGGGCTCAGGCCCGCCTGAAGACCTGGGGCTCCTGGGTTCCGAAGGGGGAGCGGAGTGAAAAGAGAGTGCAAACTAAGGCCGAAGCGGCTTCCCCTCCCCCACCCCGTTCTCCCGTCGGACCCATACGAGCTTCGGTTAGGCCTCCCGGCGTCTGCACGGGGAGGAGTAAAAAAAACTACATCTCCCAGGAAGCCCTGCGAAAGCTCGGACTTGTTCACACGCACGTAGGCTCATTCCGCGACCGAGAAAAATAATCCCAGGAGTTTTTCGAGGAACGCGGGGCGAAAAGTTCCACTTGGCCTTGGGCCACACCGGAAACCCGCTAGTGTCCCCTCCCGAGGCAGGGACTTTAGAATATGGTGAGCTATCCAATGCGCAGAAGGGGCGAGGGGGCGTCCGTGGCGGGAGGTGGTGGAGGGATGCAGCGGAGGGATCCGTGCGTCAAGCTGTGAAGTGACCCTGAGCGAAGAGCGAGCGCGTCTGAAAGGGGCTGAGGGAATTGTGCTCAGTGCGGGGGGCTCCTTTGAGGCCTGCGGCCTCTCCCTGCCCGCCGCCTGCAGGTCAGTAAGCGGGGACCACCCTCGGGGTGGTCGGCTCCGAGCTGCCCGAGAAGCCTCGGAGATACCCCTCTCCCCCCGCCCCAACCCCAGCTCCCTTCCCCATTGTTGACCCTGAGTTTGCCTGGTTGGATGCTGACCGCTTGGGGGGCCGACTACTTCCGGTGGGGGGGGGGTGAAGGTCCTTGGGAGAGGGGCCACCTACTTCCGGCGGGGGGAGGGTTCAGCTCGGGGTACCTGCTCACTTCCGGTGAAGAGGACGGGCTGAGGGTAGTGGTATCAGTGAAGGCTCAGCCCCAGGTCTGGATATTGGGTTCATCTCCAGCCTCCAGCTGTGTACCTGAAACCAGGCTCAGGGTGCCAGCTAGTGATGAATGGAGGGGACGCTGAACCCTTGGTGTCAGGCAGCTCCATCCCTCCGGAGCAGTAAGAATCATAAGAATCCCGGAATGCGGGGCGTCGATGTAAGCCAGTGCCGTCTTGACCGGATTCCTCGGTCTCTTCCAGATAGTCAAACCCCTTGGCGAAGATCACGGATGTTTTGGGGCCTCCTCCTCAGCCTTTTATAAGTTCTTCTGTTATTACCATAGCTGAGATGCCTGTACGGGTTGTCCCCAAAGTCTTCGTGCGGTTTTAAGCTGACAAAGCGTTAAACTGCACGAAGATTTGGGGGGACCTCCTGTATGAGAAATCACGTGCGCCGTTTATCAGACATTTATTCAGAGCCTGCTGGTGCCAAGTAACCCAGCTCCATAGGGGCAGAGGATACACTGATAGTTGATGACAGTTCCTGCCCTCAAGAAGCTTACCATCTGGTGGGGATAGACCAACATTGTGAATTTCAGAAACAAGCTTTTGATTTGTCTCTTAGAACAGAAGTTCCTATAAGGAAACTTATTTTTCGTCAATGTCTCCAGCGCCTAACATATGGGAGCTTGACAAACTTTGAAATGAATTAAATTCTGTTACAGGCTTCTCAAATAATTCACTTTAGAAAACATTTAAGTGTTTTTATGTTCTTAACAGGGCAACTAGGTGGAAGAGTGGATAGAGAACTGGGCTTAAGAGTTCCCGTCTAGCTTCCTGACCCTCCACAAGTCACTTCACCTCTGTGGGAGATAACAGCACCCACCTCCCAGACTTGTTGTGAAGATCAAATGAGATAATACTTGTAAAGCCCTGTAGCCTCTACTAAAGATGTCTGTTCTTAGTAGAATGTACTGCATTTGAAATCAAAAGGCCCAGTGATCAAATCCTTTATGTGTGTGGCCCTAAGCAGATCACTCAAATGTTCTAAGGGCCTTGGTATCCTTATCTATAGAACGAAAGAGTGGAAATAGATGATCTCTTTTTAAAATGTTTTTTATCCATTTCCTTTTTTACACTCCTGTTCCTTTGCTATGATTTCTCCTTTCCTAACCACAGAACTTTTCCTTGTAACAAACGAATACTGTCAAGCAAAACAAATAAACACATTGCATCTATTGGCAAATGTGTGCCTCATTCCACACATAACAGTTCAACACCCATCTCCCACCCATCTCACCAACATCCCATCTCCCATCTCAGTATCTTTCCTCATCCTTACCTCTTATAAACCCTAGGTTAAAGCACAGCTTACAATGTACTTCCTACATGAAGCCTTTCCTGATCTCCCCGAAGGTTAGTATCTACCCCTGGAAACTACCTTGTTTTGATTTTATGTATTTTTGTCCAAGAAATTTTTACTTGACCACTGGTATATAAAATAGGTATATATAATCTTTTACTATTAACAAATTTTTCATGACACCCCCTCCCCCCTCACACAGACATTCAGGTATTTGACCTTATATGGGTTTGAGACCCACAGTTTGAGAAACTAGGACCTAGTATGGTGTTGAGTACTGTACAGGACTAAAATTCTAGCTAGTCTGTCTAAAATATCTAATGAATGGTCGCCAATAAATTATAAGCTTTAGCAAGAGTTAGACTTTTAAGCATTTATTAAGGAGAATAAGAATTTGGTGAAGAGAGAAAGAGGCCTAGTTTCATCTATCTATCAAAGGGAGAGCGCATTTTAGCTCCACTCTCCAAGAGAGAGCCAGCCTTGCCCTTTCTTCCTCCCACAAGCCTCTTGTGAAACTGGGAACATCCCGTCCACAGGCACACACAGCTCCAAGCTAATTGGCTGGTAGCTTTGATAGACAGTACCCACGAGCAAACGTCACTTCCTGATGCCAAAGAAAAGCCACCATGGCTTGCCCTTAGACGCCTTCTCCTCTTGGAGGAGCTTTCCTACAGTAACTCTCCAGCAGGTGGCATCACTCCAATCATTACAGTACATAGCAGGTAGACAATAAATACTTGTGTAATGATTGATGTTAGGTTTGGTGTTAGCTAGTGATCTGAGCTCTGAAGTCTTGATTGTATTTTCCATTATATTTTTGTGGTCAACCTATAAATTGTTCTTTTGGTTCTACTTACTTGATTCTGATGGATGACCTTTGAGGGTACCCTTCAACTCCAATATTTTATTATTCTGTTCTTTAGCAAGTCTGAAACATTTAGTATATAGTGAATGCTAATTATTTGACCCTATAACTGAAATTGCCATCAATTGGCTTGATTTGACATAATTTAGAGATTAAGACTATTAAATTTACTTCTGTTGAGCTTCTTTTTTTTTTCACATTGATTTTTTTTTTTTTTTTGCGGGGCAATGGGGGTTAAGTGACTTGCCCAGGGTCACACAGCTAGTAAGTGTCAAGTGTCTGAGGCCGGATTTGAACTCAGGTATTCCTGAATCCAGGGCCGGTGCTTTATCCACTGTACCACCTAGCTGCCCCACTCTGTTGAGCTTCTAATAAACTATTCCATTCAGTTTATTAAGCAAACTCTTAATCCAAGATGAAAGTTAAAGCAGGATTTCTTCATCTTAAGCTATTTTGTGGGGAGTTTTTAGTCTTTTTGTTTGGGGAGTTTCTGTTTGTTTTTTGTTTTTTTTTTGTTTTGGTGAGGCAGTTGGGGTTAAGTGGCTTGCCTAGGGTCACACAGCCAGTAAGTGTTAAGTGTCTGATGCCAGATTTGAACTCAGGTCCTCCTGACTCCAGGGCTGGTGCTCTATCCACTGCTGCACCTAGCTGCCCCATGGTCTTGTTTTTAAGAAAACAAATTGTTTTTTTCTAGGTCTCTAAAATCCAGTTCTTAGTTTTTGGTTTGTTGTATTGGGTGAGGGGAGAGTGAAGGAAGGACTTGCAGAATTATCATAGATAAGATGTATTGAAAAAAACACACAACATAAATAAAGTCTGGGCCGCAATTTAATAAAAATGGGGAACATACAAATGACCTCCAAATAATTAGCAAGATATTTATTTCATTATCATAAGAATATTTTATCAAAAGGAAAATAGAAATGTTCATTATTTGTTAAGCTATAAAACAGAATATTGTAGATTCACCCCCAGCAGATTAAACTCTGAGATTTGGAATTATGGAAGTAATAGGAAATCGTGAAAAAAGTTGGAGAAAATGATGTTAAAATATGGACTGAGGTCATTACATTTCCTTTGGGTAGTTGGAAAGCAAAGGAGTATATTAAATTGGCCTTTATGATGTACCACAAGAGAAATGCAATATAAGAGAAATAAGAAAAATTGCTGTAGCTTAAAGACTTGAGCAGGTTGAGGAAGTGTCTGTTCAGAAAAAAGCAATATATAAAGCACATATCTGAGAAAGGATGTTTTCTGATAAGTGGCAGTTATTCATTGGTTCTATTAAAGTAGAAATATTACAGGAGGATGTGCCGAGTGGAGAGGTGAAAACCATAGAACATTTTAGAAAGAGTTATGTGGAGAAGCTGGTGGATTTGCTATATGACAGAATGAAGCTTTAAAAAATATACTTGATTGCTGTTTCTGTTATTTGTTCTAACCAGGACACCAAATAAAAATTAGAAAATAAACTCTAAAATGTATAGACTGTATTTGGGGGGGATAACCAAAATTTGGTTGAATTACATAAGAATCTGCAGTCATAAGTAATAACACTCAGATTACATCACTATGTCTTTTATCGAAGCATCCAGGGATCTCACACAGATCAAAGTAATTAAGAATAAGAGCCAATAATACAAAAGTCATTGAAACATTTGTCATCTTACACAGGTGTTTTACTCTTGGAACATAGACCTTTGAGTAAGAATGGACTCCAAAAGTCTTCTATTTCAGTCCAGTACAAGCTCCTCCCCAACATCCACACCAAGTGGGGATCGAATCTCTGCCTTAAATGATATACAACTCTCTCTCTCACAGGGCAGTCCATTCCATTTGGGGATAGCTCTGCTTTGAACCCCTGCTCTCCCTGCCCCAGATGTATACGTTGATCTAGAATTGGCCTTCCTGTGATTTCTGCAGTTTACTATTTTTGTTTATCTTTTGTCCATTTTAGACTCTTCCCATCCAAAGTATCCTAATATTCTTGAAATATTTGTATATCCTAAAGGTTTGAGTAGTGACTAAGCCTTTCTTATTCTATAGATGTTTTTTTCTCCTTTTCTTATCTGTTTTTTTTTTTTAAGTTACAAAAATTGCAGTCTTTGACTTTCCAGATGGAAATCAAGTACAGGAAACTCAGTTGCTACCTCTCTACTTATAAGGTGTAGGGTATGATCATGGTTTGAACAACATCCAAGATGCAACCTAAAATTTGTATGATCTTGCTTCCCATTTAAAGCACCTAAAACCCTGCTTCTCAGCATTTCAGCTAACTGCTATCTAAACTCTATTGCATCCTCTATTTGAATACCCAGGCTTTCAGTTCAGTAAATATTTATTAAATGCTTCCTCCTCCCCCTACCAAGATTCTAAAATCAGCATCTCGAAATTGGAATGAACCTCAGAGAGTGTAAACTTGTTCAGTCCCATTCCTGAGTCTCCTTTACATACTCTTCCCCCCACCAACAGTGTTGGGGAACATGCTATTCCCTAAGGCCTTGGGTTCATTATTAGAAAGCTCCAATTGTTGCAAAGTTCTTACATGCAATCAGACAAAATCTACCTCTTTGTAGCTTCTATTCATTGTATTTAGTTCTGTTCCTATCCCAGAACCAAGCAAAATGAGTCTGATCCTCAGACTGCTTACCCTAAAATTGCCACAACCCCTTCAGGAGGTGCAAAGAGAATAAAGATGTCCTGAATATGTTACTCTAATCACCTCCGTCTCTGTGAGGTTCAAATGTCAGCTGCTCCCCTCCAACCCCCTCCTTGTTGGTATAGCTGTCTACTTGTATATCCTGATTATGTGAGATAATGTTTCCTAACCTTTTTCCTTCCCCTTTTCCCCAGTGTATTCTTCCTCCTCTCTCTTTCCATTCTTCTCTTAAGATCATCTAGGTATAACTCCAAGGCCTTGTCTAATTAGACTATCTCTGTGACCCTGAAAGATGATAGGCAACTGAGAGGATAAAGTATCATCTTCTCATATTTGAATAGAGGCAGTTTATCTTTGTTTAGTTCTTTATCATTTGTTCATTCCTGTTTGCTTTTTTATGTTTTTCTTTACTCCTGTTTTTGAACTTGTTTGCATGCAGCTCTGGTGTTTTTGATCATGAGTGCTTAGAAGTCCTCTTGCATTAAAGTTCCATTTTCCCCCTCTAGCATTATAATCCATTTTGCTGGGTAAGTTATCCTTGGCTCCTGAAGTCTTGTATTCCAGGTTCTTTATAAAGGTGGCTGCTAAATTGTGTGCGGCTCCTTAAGTACTTTAATTTAGTATCATAACTTTTTGCTTTAATTCTTTCTGGCTGCTTGCTGCATTTTTTCTTTGACCTAGAAGCTCTGGATTTTGACTCTGACATTCCATGGAGTTTTTATTTTAGGGTTTCTTTCATGAGGTGACTAGTAGATTCTTTTCTATTTCTACTTTGTCCTCTGGTTTTAAGAGAACTGAGCAATTTTCTTGAAATATGATAGGCTCTTTTTTTGGTCATCGCATTCAGATAGTTGAATGATTCTCAGTTTTTTTCTTGTTTTTTTCCAGGTCATTTGTTTTGCTTCTATTTTTTTCAGTCTTTTGACTTTGTTTTAGTATTTCTTGTTGTCTTCTGGAGTTATTAGTTTTCTATTTGGTCCATTCTAATTTGCAAGAAATTTGTTGCTTGGGCAAGGTTTGTGTACTTCTTGTGCCAGGCTATGAATTCCCTTTCCAATTTTCTTCCATGGCTCTCATATCTTTTCCAGTTTTTTCCTCAAGCACTTACTTATTAAAAAAATTTAAACTCTTTTAAAAAATTCTTGCTACATCTATTCCAGGAATTCCAGTTGAATTTGTTTTCCTCGTGTTTTTGTCCAAAGCTTTGCTTGTAGATACTTTGGAACCATTTTCTTCTTCTGAGTTTGTGTCCTGTGTTTCCCTTATCAACACAATAGTTTTTCATGGTGGGATTCTTTTTTTTTTTTCTTACTCATTCTTCCAGTCTACTTCCTGACTGGATTTTAGGATATGTTAGGGCTGGGCTCCCCTGCACTTCTTGAGGAAAGATCTAGGTTGATACTGTAGCTGCTTTCTTGGGAGATCCTCTTGAGAGGATTTCAGGGACAGGCTGGAGACCTGTAAACTTTGATCGCTTTTAGAGTGGTCAAATCGCTGCTTCCCTGGTCCGAGTTCTGCAAGTTCCTGACCGGCTTTGGGTCTGAGCAACAATAGACTGCTTTTGGACTCAGCCCCTGGATCAGAGTGGCAGAATTGTAGGCTTCCCTTTGGTATCTGCCTTGGTTATTTCTCCGAAAACTGAGCCAGATACTGAAAGTGAGACCTGCTTTGCTTCTGGGGTCTGAGTCCCCCCACCACAGCTTGCTTCTGAACTTCATTTCTAGTATACTGCCCAGGGTCTCCCTACCAGGGAACACCACCTCTGCATTCATGTCCCATTCTCCATTAACGCAGGGTCAAGATAGCGGAGTACAAAGTAGTCAGTTCAAAAAAGAGAGAGACAAAGTAGCCAGTTCACACCTATCCCCTTTGTGATGCGCAGGATGTGTTTGGGACATTCTCTTACTTTGATAAACAGTCTCTCCTTGGGTGCTGCTTGCTTTTGAGTTGAGCCCTGGCCCCAGTATCCATAGACTTCTGTCCCCCTATGTGGATCTGGGCTGGACAAGTGACCATTGTGACTTTATGCATTTTTCCATCAGGATTTGGTCTGGTGCATTTCCTAGATCTGTGTTTAGGAGTTTTGTGGAAGAGAACTTGGAATTGCTTCCTACTCCAATATGTTACTTTACATTTTTAAGTCGGATTCATTTAATGAGGTTACAATGCTAGAAGTTTGGAAATTGATTATCTACCCATCAGAGTTTTATTTACCTTCTTTGGCAAATGGAAGGCCACTAATTTCTAGGACTGCTTTAGTAATTCAGTAAAAACAAGAATTACAATAGCTTTCAGAAGTATGTAGAGTTAAAAAAGGAAGCATTAGTAAAGAATGGCTCCAGTGTTTTCCCTATACCCTCTGCTGTCTGTGAATTATGATGTAAATGAATGGCTTCACTTACATTTGTGAACTTTTTTTGGTGTGGAAATTAACAAAACTTTAAGGGGTTCCTTCTTTTAAATACTGAGTTACATTCTATAATCCCTGCTCTGAAGTCAGAAGAGGCAAGGAATAATTCATGAAACAACAGTGTCTATCATAATATCATTTCAAGGAGGCAGCTAGGTGGTACAGTAGATAAAGCATCAGCCCTGAATTCAGGACGACCTGAGTTCAAATTTGGCCTCAGACACTTGACACTTAGTAGCTGTGTGACCCTGGGCAAGTCGCTTAACCCTGATTGCCCCACCAAAATAATGATAATAATATCCTTTCAAGTATCTATTCAGCTGCAAATATTTATTATTTTTCCAGTATGGGTACTCCAGATTTGCTGTCTTCCAGTGATCTAGTTTTTCATGAGTTTCTAAGGATGAAAAATTCATTACCCTGCAGTCTACCTTATGATCCTCTATTAACTAAGCTAGGACAGCGGTCCTCATGTGACAGACTTGGTCTCACTGGATCCATATTCAATGCCTTTGCAACATGGTAGAATATCAAATAGTAGATTTAGAGCAAGAAGGAATTTTAAATGCCATCTCATCCAACACTCTCATTTTACAGATGAGGAAACAGGGACCAAAGAGGGGAAGGGAAGATTCATTCATAGAGAGGTTAAATGCATAACCAGAATCACACATGAAGTGAAAGAGGTCAGATTTGAACCCAGGTCCTGAGTCTAAAACCAGGTCTCCACTTTACCACACTGCCTCTCCTGTGGGAATATAAGTCAACTGCCATAACCTTTGAAAAAGGCAGGCATCTTCATTCTCTGATAGACTACTAGTAGGATTTTAGTGGAGAAATAATATTCATATAGCACGCTAAGGTTTACAAGAGCACGTTGCCTAACACCTTGAGCTAAGACATAGCTGGGAAGTAGATTTGGGGGGCCTGACTGAATAGCATCTGCTATTTGCAATGGGATCACAGATTGCAGATCTGTATGGTGTATCTTGATTAGCTTGACCTCTATTCTCACATTCTGCCTACTCTTCCCTATTGAATATTAAGCATTTTTGGTATGTGTGATAACATTAACCTTGGCCAAGAATAAACACGGACATGATAAATACAAAGAACTCAGATGTGAACTCTTTGCAAGCTTTAAAGCACTATATAAATGCTAGCTGTTATTGCTGTATTATTACATCTACACAGGCATTTCTCCCAGGTGTATTTGGAAGAGAAATTGAGCAGCATGATAATGTGGAATAGAAAGAGCCCTGGTCACCACTACTTGTTAGCCCTCTGACCTTGGGTAAATCAGTATCTCTTGCCTTCGATTTCCTCATCCATTGACTTGGAGGGTGATACCTTCCATCAGTGTCCAAAACCAGGTGAACTGTCTAGGCCTCAGATTTGTGAGTCTGTATGTGAGGAAAGGAAGGCATGCATACTAAAACAGTGTTTTCGGAATTAAGTTGATTCTTTCTGGCTTTTCCATAACTCACGCTAAGTGTCTGCGGACCCTTAAAGAGTTTGGGTAACTTTTCCTGCATCTGCCTTGAAGTTAGCATTTCAAGATTATTGGAAAACTTGAAGCTTTCAGTCACACTCTCTCAGCCTCTTTCAGCAGTCAGTGGATCTCTGCTCTTAAGGATGTGATCTGCTTCTTGGGCCCAAAAGCAATTTCGTTTTACTTCTTTGCCATCTAGAGAATTGGCTGAGTTCTCTGTCTTCTGAGAGAAAAATAGAAGCTACACAAATAAAGGCAGAGCCTGCCAGAATTCCCTATATACTGCCAGGTACTGTAACATCAGTGTTTAACAGCCTCCCCCCCCCCCCCCAGTATATTTCTCTGGTATGTTCCTGCTTCATTCTGTAGATGTGATGCTAGTATTTGACTTCCTTAAATCCAAATAGATGTAATCTCTCCCGCCTCTCAGCCTCCAACTCTCCATACCTATCTTATTGCACTTTTACCGTCTCCCTTATGGTATGTAGTAAGGTGTCTCTATATTTTGGTATATATATGGTATGTAGTAAGGTATTTCTATATTTTGACTATTGTAGTAAGTGGTAAGAAGATCCTTGAAGGTGGGGATCTATCTTCAAGTAGGTTTACTCCTATTTGCCTTCCCCACAATACAATACATACTCATTGTCCGTTGGCATCAGTGAGTATTAACCTGCAGGTGCTATTTGGATATATCACTTCAGTGTAGAGAGTTTCTGGGTATAGACAGAGAAGTTCTTCTGAGCTGAACTTTTTTTTTTTTTAATCCTTATAACTTGTGTCCTTTAGGAAAGCTTGCAGCTAGGTGAGGTGACTGAGATGAATGTCACTCCGCCTTAGACCTCCTTAATATTTATCTGGAAGATAATAACCAATTCAGTTCAACATACCCTTGTCGAATGCCTACCAACGGTCACTTTCTGTTATGGCCACTAGGAATTGAGGAATTTCCCTCTTTTTAATATGGGCAAATTGTTCCTCTTTTCTTTTTCCAGCCTACTGTGCACCATGCCAATTTCCCCAGAAGGACCTGGAGCTTCTGTGATAGTTGTTCAGGAATTTCAGTCATATCTGACTCTTTGTGACCTCATTTGGGGTTTTCTTGGCAAAGATACTGGAGCAGATTGCCATTTCCTTCTCCAGTTCATTTTACAGATAAGGAAACAGGCAAAGAAAGTCAAGTGACTTGTTCAGGGTCACCCAGCTAGTGTCTCAGGACAGATTTGAACTCAGGTCTTCCTGACTCCAGGGGCTCAGTGCTGTATCCACAACAGAAGGCCCTCTACTCCCATCCTCAGCCAGAGCTGCCTCTCAGACAGTCCCTCCCTTTAATTCAGCAGATATTTATCAAGTCCCAGTTATGTAGCAAGCTCTGTGCTGGTTACTGGAGGAAACAAAAATGAAACATAGCCTTTGCTCATGAGGACCTGTTATAGTGTAGATGTACCCCAATAGGAATGACAGGGTACAGTGTGATCAAAGCAATGTACTCCAGATGAGTGAGCCAAGAAAACTTGAGGGATGACGAAGACTGGGGGGGGGGGGCAGGGAATCAAGACAAGTTTCGTGGTACTTGAGGTGGGCCTTACAGGAAAAGAAGGACTTCAGTAGGCAGAGATGAGTCCAGCTATTAGGATCCTGGCTATGTCAGTGCCTGGGAGCAAGAAAATACACAACAGCAAGGTCAGGGAGTGGCTAGTAGTCTGATTTGGCCACAACAGTGTGTGAAGGGAACTTAAGGGGAATAAGTCTAGGAAGGTATATTGGAGTATGGTCATGGGGAGCCTTGAATGTCAAGCGATGGAGTTTGTAGTTTATGCTAACTACCAGACAGTTTAAAAAAAAAAGCAAAAAGTTACGATACTAAATTAAAACAACAGAAAGCTAAAAAGTGTGTTCAGTTTTGATGTCTTTGATGTTTCTATTACACAAATACTATATGTTATGTTTTGTTTTACCTGAGGCAGTAAGTTCCTATAGCAAAAACTATATCATGTGTATGACCTGTATCAGAACTAGTATATTATTGATGCTCGGTAACCATTACCAGGACTAGTTCTCTGTTATTCCAAAATTGTCATCTGTATGGAATTACAATGGCTATTGTTCTGTGCTGATCTTCCTGAGAATTCTCTAGGGATCTTAGCTGATGATGAGCATCCCTTCTACTCAGTGGAGTTGGCGCTTGGGGCCAGATTTTACCCAACCTCCACCGCTCAGCTGCACCTGCTGACATTTCCTAAATTTGAAACTAGAGGCAGAGAGCTCTCAGTGGTGGCATCTTGGCTGGGCCACTTGCCCCCTTTGCCAGAACCAGAACTCTTTGGAGCATCGGGGCATGATGCTGAGGTGGACTCATTACTTGAGCATTTTCCTTGTCTCTGGGTTAGGAGAAGCACAGTGTGCACCGTATTGTTCATCAGGGCTATGTGTCATGGCGAGATGGCAAAAAGGTGGCAAATCTTTACATAAATATGTGGCAGAGAATGATGGTTGATGCATTTCTCTTCTAAAATATCCCCCTTTAGTATTGTAGATAGAGAACTGAAAGGTTTTGAAGGTCATCTTGTCCAACTCCTTCATTTTACATAAGAGGAAACTGAGGCCCAGAGGGGATGAAGTGGCTTGTCATAGAACACATGGCTAGCAAGCCACAGAGTGGACTTCTAGACAAATCCATTTTTCTTTCCATTATTAAGTGACCAATGCCCACTATTCCAAAATCCTCATTTTCTTAGAGATAATGTTTTTCATTCTACTCAATAACTTCTATTACATGATGTATAAAAATCAGACAAAAGTAAACATGAATTGCCTAATTTCATATTTTGAGGAAAAAATCTTGAGATGTACAACAATTTGAACCAAGTTGTTAGCAACAATCAGTTCTTTTTTTTTTTTTTTTTTCCGGGGCAATGAGGGTTAAGTTACTTGCCCAGGGTCAAACAGCTAGTAAGTGTCAAGTGTCTAAAGTCAGATTTGAATTTAGGCCCTCCTAAATCCAGGGCCAGTGCTTTATCCACTGCACCACCTAGCTGCCTCAACAATCAGCTCTTAACACACAAAGTAGTACCTGGTTATTTCCAATTTAGAACAAGATAAATTTCAGGAGGGAAGTGTTTCAGGTTTCTGTCTACCTGATTCCTTAACATATGGATTCCATAACAAATGGATCCTTTAAGTTTATTTCTAGAGCCCAGACACCAGTACTCCTATAAGTAGCTTTAAGTAGAAACCACATTTTAAGTATTTCCATGCAGATTTGTAAAGGACAGTGGAGTGGTTAAAGGTTTATAATAGAGTTAAAAGAATGAGAATTTTGAATGCTTAGAAAACATCAAGTTTCCAATTAGAAAATATTTATTTTTCATCTTAGCAAAATTGTTTATATTCAGTCTCTGGGTGAAATAATTTTTTAAAGCACCATCTATTTATTGATATAGTACAGATTTGCTAGACAGAATTCTTGAGCCAGTGAATTCGGGAGCTGATAAGAATTTATCAATGTTTGCTTCTGGATATTACAAAATATGTTTCTGAATTTCATAAATATGCAGTTGCCACTATAGACTCTTTCTTTGGTTTTCTGAAGTGTGACTCATTGACCCCTGAGGCTCTTGCAAGAAGAAGAAGATAGATAAAACTGGGGTATAACTATTATAATGTGCTAAGTCATGGTTATAGTGTTGTGATACCATACCATATGTAAGAACAGTCTTTTCAGGATAATTGCTAATTTAAGGACTGTATTATGTAAATGTTGTGGAGTGGTTTTTATGTTGATTCCTAAAAGGGGGCATGAGCAGCTTTATTTTGCCAAAAAGACAGTGTCAGCTGCTAGCCACTTATTTCCTAGCAAAACAAACTACTTGCAAAAATCTAATTGGCAGGTTTTCTTTTCCCTAGAGTTTAATTACAATCTCTCTGCATCATTCCATGATATTGAGGATGTTGTAGATTCTTCTAGTGTACCAGAAAAAAGGACTTGGGTCAGCTTCAGCCTGTACTAATCGTATGTCCTCTTTAGCTTGGGTAGTGGCTGCATTTAGCAGCATCATGACTGGTAGCAAATGAATATATTATTTATATTATCCTTTTCCCTATTTTAAAAGGGGTCAAGAGTTTGGATTTTTTTGGCATTGACCCAAATACATTTCTGTCTTGAAGACTAGGATTTATTTAGCTAGCTATGCATGGCATGTTCTGGGAGGGGAAGTTGTTTGTTTGAAGCGTTAGAGATTCACAATACAGAGCCAGGAAAGGGGGAATGTCAGAGCAGGAAAGGGCCATAGAGATCATCTGCTCTTGTTTTGCAGACAAGAAACTAAGGCCCAGAAGGAAGGGCTAAGCAGCCTGCCTGATGCCTCATAGGGAATAAGGGAGCCAGGAGTCCAATCCAGGGCCTACTAGGTCACATCAAGTTTCCCCTAGACCATGCTTCATGCTAAGTGACAGAGCCAGAACTCGTACTCAGCTCATTCGTGCTTTGTACTATGCCACTGATCTTTCCAGATCTTAGCCCAGTCCTTTTTGAGGTGCTAAAGGAATGAATCCCATTAGGGTTGAACATAGATCCATCTTTGAATCCTGAGAGTCCTTGTGTCCTGGTGGATAGAGAGCTGGCCTTGGGGCCAAAAAGACCTGAGTTAAAGTCTCACCTATGACATTTACCAGTTCTGTGACCCTGGGCAGGTCACCAAACCTTTCCTTGCCCTAGGCACCTCTCTAAGAGAAGGTGATGACTTGTACTTCCCCCAAGAGTTTCCTATGCCAGTGAAGTCACAGGCCAGACTTCATACTCTATTCACATCCTGATTCCAGCCAACCTTTTTTCAGATAGTTGGAATAAACCACACATAGGATCATGAGGGCCTGTACCATGATATGGCAGCATCAGAGGAGAGAAAGGGGCCAGAGATGTGAAGGAGGTCAAGTGGACAGGCTTGGGTGACAGGAGAGTGGGGAAGAGTAAGGAAGTGAGGATGCCAGCTAGGTTGTAAGCATGGGTGACTGGGAGGATGGTGGTGCCCCCAGTGGTAATCAGGAAGTTAGGAAGAGGGGAGAAGGGTGAGGTACCTTTAGTGAATCCACTTTTGGACACATGGATTTGAAGATGTCACCGGAACATCCAGATCACGATATCCCGAGGCAGTTGGTCTGAGAAATCATCAGTACAGAGACTAAGTGAAGACTAAGAGTAAACAAAGGAGTGGGATTGAATGGGCACGTCATCATCACTCACAACACCAGGCAGAAGTGCTCTTCATTTATGACCTTTACTTCTTGATGGCTTTCCATGTTCACCTGGCAATGAGAAAGCCATTCCTGAGGCCACAAGAGCTTCAGTTCAGAGTTTTCACATTCTCAGTCTGCACGTGACATTGTGGGCTCTTTATAAACTATTGAGGAGAGGGTAGCTAATCACTTTTAAGTTGTATATAGCATATAAGCTTAGTAAAAACTGAGAGGATTTTCAAAGCTAAGCCCCGAGCAGGGAGAGTGTGTGTTTACCTGGGGTTTTATAGAGTTGGCCACTTGAAGCTGCCCTTCTCTCCTTTCTTGTGTCACTGCTTTTATGCCTTCTTACGTTTCACAATAACCTGCTGTATATGCATATACCTCTGTTTTTATCTGGTGAGTCCATGGAAGATTTCATTGACTAGGCCTGTAACCTACTTTACTGAAGTAATGCTGACACGTTCTGGGAGTCCGAGGTGGCATGAGACCAAAACATAACTGGCATCATGGGATCCCAGTTGGTTTAACTGCTCTGCCTGTCCTACTTGATAGTGCATGTGTAATTATACTGAATGGTAATCATTCTCAAGAGGTACTGAAGTAGATTGCATTAAAAAGGGATTGAAGGAAAGGAGATGGGAACTAGAGAGAGAGAAACACAAACTATATGGAGTATGTGAGAAAGCCTAGAAATTAAGCCTTTTGGTGACCTTGTAGTTTAAAGGCCTTAACCGGGTGTTTAAAGTGAATGATGGTGAGCAAATGATCTTGTCAATCAGGAAGTGCATTTTAAACTATCATATGTTTATATACATTGAACATTGAATTTAATGTTAACTTTATTTTATCTAATATCTTTATTGTTTTACAAGCTCAGTATCATGGATTTGATAAATTTATTGTTCTACTTCAGCCTTTTAGAAGAGAAGGCCAAAACTATGTCACTTTTTAATTTGCTGTGTTCAGCCCTTAACAATTTCATTTAATAGCCTTATTAACTAGCTAATTCAAAGAGGTAAAATTATTTGTGACTTTATTGAGTTTGTGAACAAATCATAAAAAACAAAGAAGATATTCTTTGAAGATTAGAGTCACTCTCTTAATTAGCACACCGTTAGAGACCAGAAATGAGCCTATAAGCAGGACTTTGGGTGTTGTTTGGTTGCCTGGCAGACATATGACTCTGGGAGGAGAGTCCAGCAGCTGCTTCAGGTATCAGATTTTTACCATTGTGTACTTTAAGGGTGTCTGGAGAAATAATGGAGGAGCAGGGGCACAAGAAGGTGTGGGCATCTACTGGGATGCACCTAGTCAAGAGCAGCATTGGAAGCGACTGCCGGAGGGATTGAGCAAACACTTAACTTGTCACCAATGATATCGATGAATGGATTTGGAAAGTGGCTGGAAAACACTTCAGAATCAGGGTGTTGGGCACAAAGAGCACTCCCCTAAACCAGCACATCATGTGACTCGGGACGTGAATTTGAGTGGAGGCGTGTTCCTGCTCATTCAGAAGTTGAAGGCAATATAGAAACTCAGAGATTAGCTAGAAAAGTAACTGGGAAGTAAGGAGACTCAAATCAATATTTGCAGATGTTGAATTTGGCTTATCCCTTCAATGTAATCTCTACAACATTTTCTCTTACCTTTTTTCCCTTTGACTTGGAACTATTGCTAGAACTTTTTGGCCATTTTCCTTTTTTCTTTTTTTTTATTCTCATGTAGTTTCTAGGTTTATCTTTGTGTTGATGTTTTAAATTCCTTTAGGAATTATTTTCACATTCAGTAACAATTGTAGAAAGGTAGATATCACCTCATCTTTCTGTGAGGTCTAGCTAAACTCTTGACTGCCTCAGCCACTTATAACCCATCCCAATTGCTTGACCGCTCACTGTCCAGGCCACTTGACTGGCTTGGATGATTGGGAGTCTCCAATGTTTCCTTCCAGTAAGATGGATTGGCACTGCACTGCCTCCTTATGACTCCTTGACCTTTGCACCTGCCCTGCCCTGCCCTGCCCGTATGACCTGCAGTTCCCTGGTGCTGTCATTCCACCTGCTGATTGAGGCTGAGGATGCCTGAACTTCACTATGTGCCAGTCAGCTGCATTCTCAGGGCTTCTGGGTCTGTCCCGCCTCCCTGCAGCTGAGCTTAGTTTTATTTTTTGTCTCTCCCAGTTAGAGTGCAAACATAAGCAACACTGTCCTGCTCTTTCTTTATGAATCTTGGCACCTGGTAAGTGCTTAATAAATGTTTTTTCATTCCAAAAAAAAATGAAAGAAAATGATTGTTTGAGGAAGAAATTCAGAAGCCTGTGTCTCAATGTTTTGAATATATGGTGTTGGTTTGACCTTGAAAGGATCTCAAAGTAGGAGATTCTTTAGTCCAGTCTGTATAAAAACAGGAATCTCCCCTATAGCACCTCTTCAGGAAGGCATCCAACTTAATCTTGAAGACTTTAGTGGTGTTGAGAGCTCATTACATTATCAGGAAACCCATTCCACCTTTGAACAGGACATTTCTATTTATATTAGGCTGAAATTTGTCTCCCTAAAACTTTGGCCCTTTGCTCCAGGTTCTGTCCTCTGAAGCCAAGCAGAGACCATATCTAGGTATTTTATTGGTCAAATATAGGCCTAAGTTCCTTCTTGACCTCCTCCTAGAAAGAATTTTTAAGTGAATGTTCACTACCATAGGACCAGAAATTCAAAACAGGAAAGAGCCTTTCAATCAACATGTGTTTATTAAGCATCTGCCATGGTGCCAGGTACTTAAGAAGTCAGAAAAGCCTTTACACTAAAGGGTAAAATGATGAAAAACAATACAGTCCTTGCCCTCAAGGAGCATGTAATTCAGTGAGATGAAAGTAAGTATGTATACAAAAAAAATCGGAACCAAGGAAGACTAGGCTAAAGGAGAAATCACCTTGAATACCCAGTGTGAGGCATCTTGGATTAGTGGGGAAAATACTGGATTTGGACTCTATATAAGACCTGGGTTCAACTCCTACTCAGGTGTTTACTGTCTTTATGACCCTCAGTAAGTCATCAAAGATCACAGATTTAAAGATAGAAATGACCTTAGAGTCATCTAGTCCAACTCCTTTATTTTGCAGTTGCTCTCTTACCTACCAAACCCTTGGAGACACTGGAGATGCCTTGAAGCTGTAAATAGGATTTGAGGGGCTGCTTGGTTGACTAACAGACATGTGGCTCTGGGTAATGGGACCACCAGCAGCACTAGGCATCAAACTCTTCAACATTGTGCATCTAAAGAGTGTTTGGAGAAATAATGGAGAAGAGAAACAAGGAAGAGCCCCCTTCCCTGAGGCCCAGAGAAGTCAGGTGACTTGGTAAAGGTCAAACAGATAGAAAGTGACAGAAAAAAATTTTTTTTTAAAAAGAAAGAAAGTGGGCAGCTAGATGGCGCAGTGGATAGAGCACCGGCCCTGGAGTCAGGAGTACCTGAGTTCAAATCCGGCCTCAGACACTTAACACTTACTAGCTGTGTGACCCTGGGCAAGTCACTTAACCCCAATTGCCTCACTTAAAAAAAAAAAAAGGAAAAGAAAGTGACAGAAGTAAGATTTGTATCCAGGTCCTCTCACTTTAAATCCATTCCTCTTTCCACTGTGCCATGTTCTTTCAGCTTCAATTTCCTTATCTATAAAGGGGAAGATTATCTATCCATGGGAAAGATTAAATAACAGTATATGGAAAGCATTTAGCAAACCATTTGCAAAGCACTGTGTAGATGTCAGCTCTTATTTTTTTCATCATCCCTTTCTTATGAGGGCATTGGTTCAAGAGTACATATAAAGATCATGGTCTTGGCAAGAAGAAGGGTCACATCACTATCAGACCCTGGAGAAAAGGAAGGGATGCTTTCAAAGGGCTTTGAGATGAAGAGGAGAGAGAGGGAATTCCAAGTGAATGACCTTCATTTCCTCAGTAAAAGAAGAGATGAAGTCCTTACCTAAGACAGAGAGGGTTAGTGGTGTGAGTAAAACCTAAATGGTTCTGGAATGCCTTTTTAAAATCATTTAAATAAGGATATGCCCGACTTAGAAATTCACATCAAATAAAACCATTAAGCTACATTGTAGCTCATACTTTGGGATGAGCTCAGACACCATCTACAGTCTCCACTCCATTCATATATTAAATGTAGATTGACTGGCTAATACTCATAAGCTTCTGTGATGTGAGCTCTCCTGTCATTCTCTATGCAAGACTCTACATTGGGCTTGCCTTGGAACAGGTTGGAACAGGTACCATCTGTAAAGCAAGTGAAGATGTGGGGTTTGTTTAGTTACACTTACTGTCCTTAAGAATTTTCCCTTTACTTTGTTTTTGGAGGCAGCCAGGTGGCACCGTGGCTATAGAGCACTGGCCCTGAATTTGGGAGGATCTGGGTTCAGCTATGACCTCAGACACTTAGTAGCTGTGTGACCCTGGGCAAGTCACAACCCTATTTGCCTTAAACATCCGGGGCCATCTCCAGTTATCCTGAGGTGTATTTTGCCACTGGGCCCAGATGGCTCTGGAGGAGAGAGTGAGGCCGGTGACCTTGCACAGCCTTCCCTCACTTCAATCCAATTCTCTGCAAGTCATGACCTCCCCTGATATTATGGTCCTCTTTCAGAACCAAGGACAGACAACAACAACTACTTGTATTCTAGCGTAGTACTTTGGTTCTTTTTGTTCCCTTTCTCTTCCAAAGCATACAATTAGGTGACAACCTTGCCTGATACCTTGTGAAAACTGGAATACTCTTTAATATCTATTTCGAAGTAATAATACTTCCTTTATGGTCATTGTGTTCTATGTATGCAACAGTGGGTAAAAACCAAACATTGCCTTAGTACAGTGGCTGTCACATAATAGGTGCTTAATAAATGTCTTTTTAATTGAATTGACAAGTTTCTTTTATCACATTGTACCAGCCTGGGTTTGGTCTACACCTGTAGTCACTGTTTAGACCAGACCTCCTTCTCCTACCCCTGGAGGTGGTCTAGGCGCTTTACTCAGAGGCCCCAGATCCTTCATTTCAGTCTGTTCTTCCTACCCCAACTCCCCAGTCAGGATGCAGAGTTTGAAGCCGTTCGGTAGTCCCTCAGTGTCAGGTGGTTTGGTGGCTTTTGTTTTTGCCATCCCTACTTACAGTTAACCTAATTTCAGCTGATATAGCAGCTGTTTGAGTGTCTCTATGATTGTCTTGGAATCACAGAGTTTAGAGCAGAAAGGGACCTTTTAATTTTACATATAAGGAAACTGAGGGCCCAGAGAAATGACAGGATTTGCCCAAGTGTTAAGTAGTGGAGCAAGGATTTTCAGCAAGGTTCTCTAATTTTCCATCCAGTGCTCTTTCCATTACCCCACCCTGAAAACAACTGTGTGTCTCTGTAAGAATTGCTCCTGTGCTGGTAAACTGGCTCTATTTCTAGAATTGATTGTTGATGCTTTGCCCATTGTAGGCTTCTAGGATTTAGGATTGGAAGGGGCCCTAGAGCTCATGCAGCCTAGCCTCCTCACTTACAGATAAGGAAACTGTCACAGGGTGTGGCTAAGAGTCAGAACTAGGCTTCTTAGCCTTGTCTTCTGACTTTCTGCAGGAAACTGCATCTCTCACCTGCTTGTGACTTCTACTATTGCTTAGGGCCTGGTCTGAGTGAGACAGCAGCATCCCTGCTTTGTGGACATTGTTTGGTTGGACAGTTCATTCCACATAGGTACTGAGTTCTCTCTTGGGTGCCAGAAGACATTCTGCTCTCCATTCAGTGTATTACTTCTTTGTAGAGCGATGCCTCCTTGGGTAGTATGCTGTGTAAGCAGCAGCATTCGGCTTTCAGCCTTGTGAATAGACTGGTGAATATCTTTGGTTGTAGATTGGATTTTCCTTATGTTGTCTGATATATGACCTTCATTGTCTAAAGGCTTGTCAGTAGTCCATAGTGCTGTGCCAGCTCTATAAAAATAAGGGTGATCAATTTCATGTCTCCTTTCTCTTGGAACATAATGAACATATGGCCCAAGTGAGTTTAACTTAAAGCACTAGCAAAACACTTGGACTCTCTTGCCTTACTGTCTGACTCACGGCTTCCCCTGGGGCATGGGAGCCAGAGAAGTGTTTTGTATTTGAGAAGATTTGGCTTGGATACTCTGCAGTGCAGATAATCTTGAGTTTGGGGATAGCTCATTTTCTACATTCAGTCTTCAGTCCTAATAAGGGCACCAACTTGTGTCCTAAGAAAATAGTGACAGAAAGATTATTTGGAAACTGGTATAAATTAACTTTAAGCAAAGGGCCTGAACTCTGTGAAAATAGGCATTTTCTTTAGTATGAGAAAATTTCATTCTTGTGACACATTGTTTCTTCTAACCTTTGGCTCTCATTTTGAATGCTTTAAGACACTTGATTCTATGCTGCCTTCACTTCGCTCGTTGAGGTTAAGGAAATGCTTTTGTGTTGGCTCATAAAGTCTGTAGTGATTCATTACTTTAGACATGACCAGCGCTTTCCATACATCCATCCATCTTCCTGGTCTATAAGCCAAAATGTTTATCCCTTTGTGTTTGGTAAAATGGTTACCTATGACTTAAACCTGAAAAATCCCCTTCTTAGCTCTTTTAGCCTAAGTTATTAATAGTTTCCATTATCAGAATCCAAGTGATTTGGTCATCTAAGGTACCTTTTCCCAAAAGCTATGATGATTTCCTGTAATAAGAGAAACTCTTCTAATCATTCTCTTCTTTGCTTTCCTTTTTCTTCTTATACTGTTACTTTTTTGGAAAAAACAAAACAAAACTGTTTTGAGCAAAGTTTCTAAGGGGTCCTGTTTTTATTGGTCAAAACATCATGAATGTTAATGAAGCCCGGGGCATATTAAATTTATGATGGAGAAAGAATGTCCTTGACAGGTTTTTATGCCACCGTCCTGGAGCTATTATATATATTTGTGACATATTTTAAGCAAAAGTCTATAAGCTGATTCTATATTTGGATTGAAAGATGGCTTTAAATAAACTAAACTTAGAACCAGACCCTTGAATAACTGTATCAGAGCATTAGACCAAGATTTCAACTGTCAAGTTTCCTCATTGAGAGAGATGGCATTAGAGAGATAATGGGATCAAATGAAAATTCTTTATTTTAAATTGAGATAAATAATAGTGATGAAATCATAGAATTGAAATCCTTGAGATCGTCCAGTCCACTCATCACTTCACAGATGAGAAGATTTAGACCTCCTTTGTTAGTGATTTAGCCAGGCTGAAGCAGAACCCTCTTGACCTCTTGATTTTGTGCTTTTTCTGCACTATCATATTGCTGCTTTTGTAAATGGATAACAGTGTAATCTCATAGAAAAATGGAACTAATTTTTTAATGATTTATCTCTTATGACTGAATTCCAGGTTTGCTACAGTTGATTACCACTATTCAGCCCATTTGGTTATATTTTCATTTTTACCTTAGCTTCTCTTATCTTTTCAGTCTGTGTAATGCCCAAATATATTAATTTCACTCCCACTAGAGGCTTTCGAGAATTAGCTGGATCAGAGAATCATAGATTTAGAGCTGGAAAGGGACCTGGACTGAAGCTTGATGAAATCATATGATTTGCCCAGAATCACAAAGCTACTGTCTGAGGCAGAATTCGAACTCGGGTCTCCCTAGCATCAAACCCAGTGCTTGAGTCATTGTGCCACCTCTCTGCCATAATTAGATTAGAAGGCTAGAGATGTTTTGTGTCTTTGACAACATATTCAGACAGGCAACATGGGACAGTGGGGGTAAAGCCCAGTTCTGAAATAGAGACGGCATCTCTAGCTCTGTGACTGTATGGTCCTAAACCAAGCTTGTTATTATTACTCCTCTCAAATGTGCTGCTTCTCATGATTTTACAGTTTCTACCTGTGGCAACTCCCTGCCTCCCACGTTCTAGATCTTGGAGTTTAATCTGACTTCTCTGTCTCATCTGCAATATATCTTATATCTGTCTGCTTTCTCTCTCTCTTGCTACTGCCACCCCGCCAACAGAGACCCTTCCATTGCCCACTATGTGGTTGTTACCCTAGCCTCTTAACAGATCTTTCTGCCTCCACTTTAGCTGTTCCTGTTCCAAACTATCTTCCACACAGCTACCAAAGTAATATTCCTAAAGCATAGGTCTGGCCATGTCAGTCCTCATCCCTCCAGTGACTCCCTGCTACCTCTTGGGAACAGTGCCAACTCCTCTCTTTATTATATAAATCCCTTTCTAGTCTTCCTTGAGCCTGCCTTTTCAGACTTAGCATACATTGCTCCCCTTTACCTTGTTAAGGGCTAAAATTCGAGCTAAACTGTCTAAAATATCTAATGAGTGGTCGCCAATAAATTATAAGCTTAGACTTTTAAGCGTTTATTAAAGAGAATAAGAATTTGGTAAAGAGAGAGAGAAAGGCCTAGATTCCTATCTATTAAAGGGAGAGCACATTTCTAGCTCCGCTCTCCACCAGAATCCAAAGGAAAGAGAGCGAGACCAAGCGCCAGTCTCTTCTTTCCTCCTCCCACTACCCAACGTCACTTCCTGACGCCAAAGAAAAGACTCCTGGTCTTGCCCTCAAAGACCTTCGCTTCATGGGCGGAACTCTTCTACAGTAAGTCTCCAGTAGGTGGTGTCATTCCAATCGTTACAACCTGCTGTACGGGCCAGCCAAAAACTGACCTAATTTCTCTACTTCACATCTCTCTAGATACTTTAGCACACACTGGCCCAGTCCCTAGAATGTACTCCTACCTCACCTTCACCTTTTTGTATAGTGGTGACCCTGCACTCCTTGGTTATAAAGAAAAAATTGAGCAGGCACTTTCAGTATATGTTCATTTATAAATTGCATATGTGCATTACTCTATTAATATGTAACATTTATGTAGTGCTTTAAAGTTTGCAAAGCACCATATTTTTATTATCTCATTTGATCCCTCACAACAACCCTGTGAGGTAGATAATATAACTTCTGTTGTACAGATGGCAAAAGTAAGGCTGAAATAGGAAAAGTAATTTGCCCCAGGTCACAAAAGTAGTGCCCGAGGCAGGATGGAATTCAGTTCTTAATAATTCTAAGTCCTATACTCTATCCACTCTGCATTATAAAACATACACAAAAGTTAAAATAGAATTAAAGATGAAATAAACATTATTTTAAGAGATTACATTTTAGCAACAGAAAACCTAATAGAAGTTTGATAATAGCAAAACATTACTTCCACTAAAATATTACTTCATATTAATATTTTGTGATAGATTTTATTGACTTTTTAAAAAATTTTTGGCTTAATACTGATACACTTATTTAAGGGTCTGGTTCTAAGGTTAGTTTGTTTCAGTCATTAGTTTTTAGGACAGTCATATCTTAGAAAACTACCTTGCAAAGATACAAATGGAAGAAGTTTATCATTGCCCATGCTTACTAAATCACGGTACTCATTTTTTCAGCCTCATTTACTAGTCATGCAGAAATTTGTGTTAAAATTCTGCTAGTAAATAATCATCGTGACTTTAGTTCTTGCATACTAATAGAAAGGTGTTGTATTTTTATATCTTTAATAAATGTCTTCAAAACTCAAAAAACTCTTTGGAAGATTTTAAAGAATTTAGAAAATTGTGTTTCCAGTTTTAATTGTGTTGGCATATGGTTTTATGCTGTTGTGAGGATCAAATGAGATAATAATTGTAAAGTACTTAGCACAATGCCTGGCACATAGTAGGTGTCATATCAATTCTATTCCCTTCCCCATATATTTATTTAACAAGATACATGTAAACTCTAGTATTTAATAAGAGGATACATTGTATGAATAAGGGCGACTCTGTCAATACCATTGTGTTGTTAAACTCTCACTTTTTTCTCAGGATACCTTGAATACTATATGAGACATGAGAACATGTCATATAGACTGAGTAAAGGTGCCAAAGTCCCTCTGCATGTTAAATATTGGTAAATATTAATTTTTTAGCTAAAAATAAATAGACATTGTTTTTCTCATATTTTCTTCCCATATCCCAGTGGATTGCCTTTTGCCATTCCTGGGTTATACATACCCTGATTTAGAGACCATTATCTCAGAATCCCTAGCTTTCTTCAAAGCTCAGCTCGAGGGCCACCTCCTATATGGCCACCTTCCTAACCCTCCTCAACTTTGAGGCTCTCTCCATTGAAATTATGTTGTCTTTGGGGCAGCCATGATACAGTGTGCTTAGGGAATTGTCAGGAACATTTGGACTCAAGTCCACCCAGACATAGCCTGACTGAGGTGACTTTGGACTCAAATAACTCTGAAACTGTAAGATGCAGGGAGAGCCATTGTAACTGATACAGGGAATTTCTTCACCCATTAGTCCTTGTTGAATGAAATTTCAAATCTAGCTTTTTTTTTTTTTAAGTGTGTTTACTCACATGTATACATGTTTCCTCAAAAAGGCCAGAACCGTTTCATTTGTGTGTAGTACATCGTGGCTGTTTATTAAATACTTACTGATTGATACCAGTTCCATAACAATCTTCATCACACAACAGTCATCTGCCCAGAAATCAGCAGCAACTTTCTGTTGCCTGCTGTGACGTCCAGACCCCTCCACCGGACAATCAAGGCCCCCTGCCATCTGTGTAACCACTCGACCTTTTAGCCTCGTAATGCCTCTCCATACCATCTGTGTTCCAGCCAAACTGGAACTATCTTCTCCTCCAAACAGACTGTGTCAGCCCACCTCCACTTTTGCTTATTTGTCCCTGAATCTGTAATATCCTTCCTTCCCCCATTTGATTGATGAATTCCTTCTCATCCATTAGAGCCTAATTTAACACTACCTATTAGAGTGTGAGCTCCTCGAAATGCCAGTGAAAGCAATTCTGAGGTTCCATCTCACAGCCATCATATTTCCAGAGTTGACCTGTGTTAGGAGATCTACAGGAAAACAGGCACATTAACACCTTATTAGCAAAGCTGAGAATTAGTCTAGTCATTATGGAAAGGAATTGGAAACTGGACCTCCAGAATTAGTCAACTATACACTCCCTTTGACCTAGAGATGCTGTTCTCACTGGACCTGTAACCCAGAGAGGCCAAAGAAAGAGGAGGACCCACATTTACAAAAATATGGCAGCAATTTTTGCAGTGACAAAAAACTGGTGACTAAGGGGGTTTTGATCGGTCACAAAATGGCTGGACAAATTGTGTATTAATGTAATGGAATACTATTGTGCCATGAGAAATGACCAAAGGGATCATTTCAGAGACCCCTGGGAAAACTTGTATGAACTAATGATAGTGCAATGAGCATAATAAGGAGAATAATTTATATAGTAATGACAATATTGTAAAGACAAACAACTTTGAAAGATTTAAGAACTCTGACCAATGGCAAAATGACCAGAGGACTGTTGATGAAGCATACTACTCATCACCCAACAATGAAGCAATGGACTCAAGGTGTGGAATGAAGCATATATTTTTGGATATGGCCAATGAAGATTTTTTTTTTTTGCTTGACTATATATTTATTACAATGGTTACTTTCCTCCTTCCTTTTCTTTCCTCTCAGTGGAGAAAGTAGGAGGGAGAGAATATCTTTTCTTCATATAATTTTTTTTAATTTTGAAAAGAATATAAACTCCTTGAGGGCAGGCATTTCTCTGTATCCTCAGTCACTCAATAAACATTAGTACCTACTACATGCAAGGCACTGTGCTAAGCACTATACATACAAAAAGGCAAGAGACAGTCTCTGCTCTTAGGGAATTCACAATCTAATGGAGGAGACAAGCAAATAAGTATGTACAAACAAGCTACATATAGAATAAATAGGAAATAAGAGAGGGAAGGCACTAGAATTAAGAACTATTGGGGAAGGCTCTCAGGACTTGAAGGAATTCAGAGAAGCCAGGAGGCAAAGATGAAGAAGAGAGAGCAGTAGAGTCAGGGGGACTGAAAAGGCCTGGGCCAAGAGGCAGGGAGTCCTCTTGGTGAACAGGTGTTTGGCAGAATTCCTAGAATGTGACAGGTGCTCGATAGAGGAGTTAGCCAACCCACTGACCTCCCCCAGGCAGCTTCCCCTGTTTCTCCATTTCATTAAGGACCTTTACTCTCCAATCTCATGTGGCTCTTTGTAACTCTTGGATGCGTCTTATGTAACGTTGTTTCCTAGAAGTTCTCTGGGTCGCTGTCTCCCCTCACCCCCACTAGACTTAGTTATATGCGGGCTGCTTGGGGTTTGGGGCTGGATTAATATCCTCAGAAGAGCTGGTCCTGCTGACATGAATATGGAAATCATATAGACGAAATCACATTGGAACAATAAAGATCAAATGTTGGCAGAGAAACCAAGAATGAGGGAGCTTTAAACAGTTTCTACCAATTAATGTCCAAAAATGAAATGTATTGGGAAGAGGAGAAAGGAAAAATATGTCATTCGAAACATGGCTTTTTTAAAAGTAATGCCACATTTAAGAGAGCAGTGGTAGAAAGCACTAAATTTAGGGTAAGATGATACGGGTTCTAATCTGAGCTCTGCTATTTACTTTGCCTGTATCTTAGAAAAAGACAATTTCTCTCTGAATCTCGTTTTTTTCCATCTATAAAACAAGGGGATTAGATTAAATAATCTTGCTCCTTTCTAATATAAATCACATGTTCTCTGGCCTGGTACATCCCAGAAATTTGGAAACCTAAGGTTGTTTTGTTGTTGTCGTCATCATTTTTAACTAGTCAAACATGCCAATGACGTGTAAAGCAATGGGTCTTTATTATGGTACAATTTAAGGTACAGAATCAGAGAATTTCAGAGACAGAAGAAACCCCAGCAGCCAGGTAGGTCAGTGTACACGCAAAAGGAATTCCCACAATGCAAGTGATCATCCAGCCTCTGTGTGAAGACTTCCAAGGAGAGGAAGCCTATCTATCACCTCTCTAGGTAACCTGTTCCAATTTTGAATTACTCTAATTGTAAAGATTCCCTCCCTAATATCAGGTCTAAATTTCCCTCTTAACTTCCATTGTTCTTGGTTCTGTCCTCTTTTTGTACACATTTATCCCTATTGAATTTCATTTTAGTCCAGTGCTCTAGTCTGTCATGATTTTTTTGGATCCATATGCTATCATCTACTAGCAACTTGGTTCCTCTTGCAAGTTTAGAGTGGGAGATTATGGTCTAGGTTCAGTCCACAAGCACAACTTTTTCCTGTAGATGGATTATTAGAAGGGAAATGAAAATCAGAAACTCAGCTTTGGGAATTTTAAACACATGTGTAGTTGGGTTTCTGCATATGTTTGGTGACTGTTTCTGAAGATCTGGGTATTAATAGCATTGTTAGTCATTGCCACTGTAATCCAAATAAGGTAATTCAGAAATTCACATTTTTTCCCCTTTCATTTCTGACTGTTCATTCAACATCTTGCACACAGCCCTACGCTGATGCCCCATTGTGGCTTGGAAAAATTCTGCATTCTCAAAACTTGTGCCAACAGAGTCCTATCACGCCAAATAGATCTCAGCTTAATCCCCCCTCTGAGTCGGTTGACTTTCTGTGGATCTGTCTTTATCATATTTTAGAAAGACTCATCACTAGCACGTTGGCCACTTGGTGAAGGATTCTCTGGACAACCCAGAAAGCAAAGAAAAAAATTTAAATGTAAATGTAGTTGGTGGAGCTGTGGAGTGGTTTAACAGTTCTAGGAAGCAGTTTGGAATTATACTAAGAAGATGTCTAAACTTTACTTTTCAACCCAGATATCTCACTCCTAGACACATACCCCCCGCCAAAAAAAAGGTCAAAGATAGGCAGAAAGCTCACATATATGCCAGAATATTTATACACTTTTCTTAGTAACAAAGTACTAGAAACAAAAGTTAATGCTCATCAACAGGAAAGACAAATGTGACAAATCAGTTGATCAGTAAGTGTCTCCCATGTACTCTGCACCATGAAAACAAAAACAGCAAATGAAACAGTCTCTACTCAGGTGGAGTTTGCATGGGGGTGGGGGTGGGTGGGAGCGGGGGAAACAGACATATTTTAAAAATAGAAAATAAACAAATACAAAGTCGTTAAATATGAAATAGTTTGGAAGCAATAGACTTTGGCTGCTAGGCAGCACAAGGAATAGAGGACTGGACCTGGAGTCAAGAAGACCTGAGTTCAAATATGGCCTCAGATATTAACCAGCTGGATGATTCTGGACAAGTCATTTAACCTCCATTTCCCTCAGTTTCCTCAAATGTAAAATGGGAGTGATAGCATCACCTGCCTCACAGAGTTGTGAGGATCAAACGAGATAATATTTGTAAAGCCCTTAGCACAGTGCCTGGCACATAGTAGGTGTTATATTACATTCATGCTTATTCCCTTCCTTTCCCCTATTAGTTCCCCTATTAGGGTAGAGGGATGGGGCATAGGGAAAGACTTAATATAGAATGGTGGTGCTCTTGATGGAACAGAAGAGAGATCATTCTAGGCATGGTGAACTAGCACTACAAAGGCATATGGATGGGAGATGTTGTATTGGAGGAACAGAGAAAAGACCAGTTTAGCAGGATCTCAAAGTATGGAAAGTAAAAATTTGTTCATTGAGATTGGACAGATAGGTTGGGACAAACTTTAAAAGCTTAAACAAGTGAGTGTATAATTGACCTCAGAAACTATGCCCAAAGGGCTATAAAACTATGTATACCCTTTGATCCAGCAATATCACTGCTACGTTTATATCCCAAAGACATCGCCAAAAAGAGAAAAAGACCTATTTGTACAAAAATATTTATAGCAGCTCTTTTTGTGGTGGCTAAGAATTGGAAATCAAAGGAATGCCCATCAATTGGGGAATGGCTAAACAAGCTGTGGTATATGATTATGATGGAATATTATTGTGCTATAAGAAATGACAAGCAGAATGATTACAAAAAGGCCTGGAAAGACTTGTATAAACTGATGTATAGTGAAGTGAGCAGACCCAGGAGAACTCTGTGCACAGTGACAACAATATTATTTGGTGAAGAACTGTGAATGACTTAACCATCCTCAGCAGTACTATGATCCAAGACAATCCCAATTGTCTGATGGACTAATGATGAAGCATACTATCCACCTCTAAAGAAAGAACTGATATTATATGAACATAGACTGAAGCATGCTATTTTTCATATTCTTTCATTTTTTTTCTTTTTTGAAGTCTTCTTATACAAAATGACTAATATGGTAATATTTTACATAATTGCATATGTATAACCTATATCTGATACTTATCACCTCAGGGAGGGGAGGAAGAGGAGGGATAGAATCTAGATCTCAAAACTTTTTTTTCCTTATTAAAACCCTGAAAGGGTTTTTTTTTAATTATTTTTTAAATCATAAAAGTATTTTATTATTTCCAGTTACTTGTAAAAATAGTTTTCAACATGTGTTTTCATAAGATTTTGAGTTCCAAATTTTTCTTCCTTCCGTCCCCCTCCCCAAGACAGGAAGTAGTCTGATATAGGTTATATATGTACAATCACATTAAACATATTTGTGCATTAGTCATGTTGTGAAAAAAGAATCAGAACAAAAGGGGAAAACCTCAAAAAAGAAAAAACAAAAGTAGAAACAGTATGGTTCAATCTGCATTCAGAATTGTAGGGGGCAAATTTTAATTGGGGAGTGTTAGCTAGGCGGCTCACTGCAATATTGGGGCAAAGAAGGAGACCGACAGCCTCCCTCAAAAACAGAACCAGGTTTATTAACAAGAACGAACTTAAAAACACAAGCAAGATCAGTAGAATTAAGGGAACGGAAAAAAATGGGGGAAGGGAAACGATACAACCTGAATAACACAACCACCCAGGGATCAGCTGAGAACACATGGCTGTGTCCTGTCCGCTTTCCAGCTTCAAGCTAGAATGGCGAAACTCCCCCCCTTCTCCTTCCCAGCAGACCCCAGCCTGACCACACACAGCCCCAAGCCAATTGGCTGGCAGCCCTGACTGACAAGTCACATGACTGCCCTCACTGGGCTTCCAGTCATTATAATTTTGCCAGGCCCATGGCAACGGCTACAACCTGTGGGTAGAGAGAGTACTGTGCCAATACACGCGCCAGGATTTTTAAAATTCTAGCCAAAAGATGGGGTCATAAAATCCTCAAATAACAATTCTTTACAGGATCCATAATTCTTTTTTTCTGGGTTTGGAGAACATTTTCCATCATGAGTTCTTTGGAATTGTCTTAGATCATTGCACTGCTGAGAAGAGCCAAGTCTATCATAGTTGATTATCACACAATGTTGCTGTTACTGTGTACAATGTTCTCCTCATTTTGCTCATCTCACTCAGCATTAATTCATGAAAAAATTCTCTAAATCACTACTGATCAAAGAAGTACAAATTAAAACAACTCTGAGGTACCACCTGACACCTGTCAGATTGGCTAATATGACAAAAAAAAAGGAAAATAAGAAATGTTGAAGAAGCTGTGGAATAATTGGAACACTAATGCATTGTTGGTGGAGCTGTGAACTGATCCAACTATTCTGGAGAGCAGTTTGGAACTATGCCCAAAGGGCTATGGGACTGTTCGTACCCTTTGACCCAGTGGTACCACTGCTAGGTCTGTATCCCAAAGAGACCATAGAAAAGGGAAAAGGACCCGCTTGTACAAAAATATTTATAGCAGCTCTCTTTGTGGTGGCAAAGAATTGGAAAACAAGGGAATGTCCATCAATAAAGGGATGGCTAAACAAGTTGTGGTATATGAATGTAATGGAATACTATTGTGCATGTGGGTCCTTTTCCCTTTTCTATGATCTCTTTGGGATACAGTAGTGGTATTACTGAATCAGAGGGTATGGACAGCCCCCTAGCCCTTTGGGCATAGAAACTCAAAACTTTAAATAAAAATGTTTATTTATAATTGATCCCAGAGGAGTCCCTGGGGTAGATTGATGAGGGGAGTGATATGGTCATGTGTGTATTTAAAAAAAATCACTTTGGCAGCACCATGTAAAATGGACTAGGGTGGTAAGAAATGTGAATCCAAAAGTGCTGGTGTAGTAATCTAGCCAAGAAGTGATGAGGAGCTGAATAGGTGGCAACTTTGTGAGTAGAGAGAGCCACAAGAGTGTAACAGCTGATTGGATCTGTGGGGTAAGGAATGGAGGATAATGCCAACATTAGGAACCCCCACATTTAGGAGAGGGAGTGAGGAGGATAAGCCAGCAGAGCAGATGGAGGATGAGTCGTGCTGGTAGAAGGAGGTCTGGAGAGAAGAGAGTATCCAGGAGGGGAGGGTATTCAGCAGTGCTCAGTGCAGCCCATAGAGTAAGAAGAAGGAGGGAGAAGAAAAGACACCAAAGTGTTTGGAAATTAGGAAATCATCAGTAAGTCTGCAGAGTAGTTCCCATTGAGTGATATGGTGGAAAGCTTTTTCCAAGGTTTGGCTATGAAAAAGAGGAGCTCCATAGAATAAGGGTTCAAGGGTATTCTTTTGTTTGTTTGTTTTTGATGAAGAATCTTGGTTTAATGAATAAAATCATTAGAACAAGGGGCAGCACATACAATTGCTTGCTTCGGAATGCACAGGTAGTCATAATTATAATAATTAATGGTGATAATTGAAACTTAGCAAGATTTGGAGTCAAAAGATATGGAAAGATATGGAAACACAGCAGTTCAGTTAATCTGTCTAAGATTTAGTTTCATTATCCAAATTTTAATTCTATAAAAATAGAAGTTCCCTAGAAAACATTCTATGGGCATTGGCTTTCCCATGACTTTTAATTATCAGTGGAATATACACCTTCACATGTAGGACAGATTTTAGGCAAAATAATAGGTAAGAATTTCCCAACATTTTAGCTTCCTTTTTCATTTCTCCTCTTAAGTGTATCCCTTATGTCTGCTTCTACAATTTGTTTACCTATCAAAATCTATTCTCAAGTGAGGATCTGATCAACTTATTTGTAGTAAGGTATAATTTCTTGAAACGTTTTAATGTCTTTCGTTCAGGGGATTGTTAGAGTATAATGAAGTTGTGGGGTTTGTTTGTTTTAAGGATTAAGAGAGTTTTAGAGAAGTTTGAAGGCTGGGAATAAACCAGTAGATTGAGAGAAGTTGAAGAGTGAGATGGGAATAATTGAGGTTGGTCTTAGAAAAGAAACATGCAGCCTCAGTCAGAGACCTCCTGGAGAAGGGGGGAAAGTATAGGGAACATGTGTGCGGTTTTTGAGATGAAGAGATGGGAAGAAGAACAAGCTCAGTACATGGCTTCACTAAAGGAATAAGAAGCATAGTCTACAATGGAGAGGGAGGGTTGTGGAAAGCTTGAGGAAGAACATTTGTAAGAGCTACCAATATCCAGAACTGTAAACATAAAATACATTTTAATAACAAAAAAGGAATGACAAATTTTAAATGTGAAACATTCAACATCATCATTGATCAAAACATCAGCCTCTGAAGACACAGTCCCTCATTGTTGCTTATTTTTTCTACCTCTGTCAAATCCTAAAGATTTTTCTTAAATGGAAAAAGATGTTTCATAAAGTAAAGATGATACTTATTGGAAGGGTCAGGGAACCATAAACCAGACATTATGAATTAATGAACCCCTATTCCTAAATTGCAAGCACTATGTTCAGCACTGGGGGATAACAGCTAGAGAAAGACAATCTATGGTCAAGTTGGCACTTTGGGGGGAAGGACAACATTTTAAGTGTTTAGCTACTGGGTAAATAAAAAGACTTATAAATGTTCTAAGTCCTAAAAGTCAAAAGAATGCACCAGAGGGGTATTTTGCATAACCCAGGCAGGCATGTTAGATGGTCAGTAGGTCAGATGGATAGTGGGAAACTGTAGGGCATAGAAGCAGGTGTGTTTTTGCAGGTGCCTGATTTGAGCAGAGAGGGAATGCCTAAGAGGTCAGGAAATTAAGTTTCCTGGAATGTGTAAGGAGTCCTGTGTCAGAACTGGACAAATGCTATGTGCTATAAGTAAGCATCAGCCTTCTTCATTTGTGTTCCCGTCATCCTGTAAGTCCTTCATTGTGGAGCTACCCACTGTACTGGTGGCTTTTTGCATCTTCTAAACTTCGATTAGCTTCAGTTCAATCTCCATCTGTTGTTCTTTGTCAGTGACAACTATGTGCTGATTGCCCCCCTTTCACTTCCTAGTTCCATTCAGTGAGCATTTAAGTGCCTAGTATGTGTATGGCACGGCTTCAGACACGGGAGGTAGAAAGAGAAAACCAAAAACAGTCCATCCTGTCAGGGAGCTTATATTCCATTAACTAAGGGCATAGAACATGAAAACAGACAAGTCTGTGTGATTATTTGAGGAGGGAAAGAACATTAACTGCTAGGAAGATCAAGAAAGTTGTGCCAGAAGAGACTGTGTTAGCTGAAGATTACAGAAGGAAAGGGGTTTCAAGAGGTGGACGGATGGATGGATAAAATAGAAGAATCAGTTTAGACTTCATGCTCCATAAGGGCACAAAAGCTGGCATTTCATTTCAATTATTCCCAGTGCCTAACACAGAACTTTGAACACAGTAAGTGCCTAATCAGAACACCCACACATCCACCACCGAACACCCCCACACACAAATAGCAGGTATTAAAAGGCACCTTCTCCTTTCTCTTTCCCTGTTTTCACCATCTTTCAGGGGTGTGTGTGTGTGTGTGTGTGTGTTTAAGGCAGATGAAAAAGAAGAAACCCAGAATATTTCATCATACTGCAGACATCTTTTTAACATCCCAGAGTGTCCCAAGGGATGCTGATTGGGAAAAAGTATTCTAGGCCAAGGAAGCAGTGATGAGTTTGTCTCTTTAGTTTTTAATTTTGGCAATGACACAGAGCTTCTTTCACTTGGAAATTGTCTTCTTATTTATATAATAACAAAGGATACATGCATACACACACACACACACACACACACACATACTGTTGTTGAGGGAGTGATGAGTGATTTCAGAACTGATTTTAACTTTTTCCATGGATAGAAACAGTAAAAGATTCTTGCAGTATATGATGATGAGAATCTAATTATAAAAACAAAAGTCTGTGGACATTTGTGTATTCTGACCATTATATTCCAAGTACTGTGGTAGGCATTGGTGGGGATACAGAGATAATTAAGACAAGTCTGGGGGGGCAGCTAGGTGGCACAGTGGATAAAGCACTGGCCCTGGATTCAGGAGTACCTGAGTTCAAATCTGGTCTCAGATACTTGACACTTACTGGCTGTGTGACCATGGGCAAGTCACTTAATCCCCCATAGCCCCACAAAAAAAAAAAATTTAAGACAAGTCTGTGCTCTCATGGGACTTACAGCCTAATAGAACTAGAACCTATACAGATACATTACTATACAGTAACAACAATGCAGACTGTAATTTAAAAAACAAAAAAGATACAAGGTTATGTGAGGTCTCAGAAAAGAAAAAGTATTTTCTCTCTGGTGGGAAGGTGAAGTAGGAGGTTTGGGAAAGTTTTCTTGAGAACGTGGCATTTGAATCGGCTCTTGACAGTCGGGTTGCATTTCAGAAGAGATCTTCGAACAAATAGAGTGAACAGAAGCACAAAAAGCAAGAAACTACTGGATATGTACAGAAGTAGTACAAAAGCAAGTAGTCCAGTTTGACAGAAGCATAGTACACGTGGAAGGGAACAGTATGACGTAAGGCTGGAAAAGTGGAAAAATCCCAGCGTAATGAAGGACCTACAACACCAGGGTATCCTCTACAAGAGTAAAGGGTTTAGACTTTGTAGGCAAAAGGAAAGCCATCGGAAAAATTTTGAGCAAAGGAGAGTGACACAGTCAGATCTCTCTACATAAAGAAAGGTGACTATATCAGCAATGGGAAGAATTAATCTAAGGTGGGGAGTAGGTGAAGGCAAGGAAACTAGGTAGGCTGCAGAAGAGTCTATCTAGGAAGAAATGAGAGCATCGGTTAGGCTGGGAGCAGTGGAAGCAGAAAGGAGGGACCAGGTGTGATCAATAGATAGCACTCTAATAGAATCAAGGTAACTTTTGATAACTGACTAGCTATGAGATTCGTGGAAGAAGGGGGAGAGTCAGAGTTTGGGACTGAGGTGGAATAGAGGTGAAAGGAAAAGATTCTGGGGAGAAAGCTAAGTTTTATTATGAATCTAATTTGTTCCCTGATGGAAAAATCCAGTGGACAGTTGGAAATTTGTATCTGATATTTTCTAGAAAGGTCAGGCCTGGTGATAGAGATTTTAGAATTAGAGGTTTAAAAAAAGAAGAAGAATTAGAGGTAATAATACCAGGCATTTCAATCGTGGCTTCATGATCCTTGAAGATTTGTAAAATCTTATATGGACGTCGTCATTAGTATAATCCAGGTGCTGTGTAGTTTGTGCTGTGGATTCCAAGACAAAAAAAAATAACAGCGATCTGACATCATGAATTGGTTATTTTTGCAGAGGCTATAGTTGAAGTCATCGGATATGGAGTGAGATTGTCAAAGGGAAGTATGAGGAGAGAAGAGAGGAGGGCCCAAAAGATGACCTGGAAAGAAAGAATGAAGCCAGTGAAATATACCAAGAAGGAATAGTCAGAAATAAGGAGGAGAAAACAACCACAGCAACCTGTCAGAGGGACCCCCAAGGCTGTCAGGTTTCTGCCATACACCAGCAGTTCTCACCAACAAGGGCTCTGCCTACCTCCTTTTGCATTCTTTTTTCATACACATTCTCCATGTCTGCTGGACGTGATCTTGTATTTCCTATCTCTACCTCATGGAATCCCCAGTTTCCTCCAAAACACACAACTAGGCCCTTCTTGATTCCCACCTTCCCCCCACCCTTAAAAATGAGCATTTTATTGCTTGAATATACTTGGATTTACATCGTAGGTGCTTAATACATGTTAATTGAATTGGATCTATTTTTCTAAGTCATCCAGTTATGTTCTGAGGCATCGGGTGCACCTCATTGTTAGAATGTTTTTATTTAAGCAGAACACAAATCTGTCTGTGAGAGTAAGGGCAGTGAGATTGTGAGTATGGAACAGAAGAAGGACTAGAAGTTATTTTTTGTGCGAGCTGTTCTAAGCACCCCACCCCAGCCTTCCTTATTCCCTCCCAAAGTATCCTATGTTCGAAAATTATCCCCTACCCACCCCCAAAAGAACATTGTAAGTAAGCTCCCATTCCCTCAGTTTAGCAGATCACAGTTATATGTTAAAAGGAAAGGAACATGATCAAACTTTTGTTGATATAGCTTCTTAACACTGGTAAAAGTATTTGCATTTTTTTTAAGTAGCTGCTTGTTAAGCCAAACAAATATCTGATTAGTATCATTTTAGGCTGTTTTTGCCCTTTTCATTGACAAATTGAAATAAAAACTTTCCACATGGAAAGATACAGAAGTCAGGGAGTGGACAGCCAAAGGGGCCAGTCCCCAGGACATGTGGACTAGCTGTGCCTGAGAAGCTGTCTCTAGGGTCAGCTTCCCTAAAACTGTTATTTCTTTTTGCAGTTTTTTCCTTCCTTTATTTCTGAACCCAAGAGCTTCTCTAAAAATTCCAAATGAGGGGGCAGCTAGGTGGCGCAGTGGATAAAGCACTGATCCTGGATTCAGGAGTACCTGAGTTCAAATACAGCTTCAGACACTTGACACTTACTAGCTGTGTGACCCTGGGCAAGTCACTTAACCCCCATGGCCCTGCAAAAAAAAAAAAAAAAAATTCCAAATGTTTTCACAGTAGCTTTCTGAGCAGCATCAGTGGGGTGTAGATTGGGGAGGAAGAATGGCATTTTGTATAGAGATCATTTGTAAGTCAAGGACTACTGTACTGATCTTCTTAACCCATAAATTGGGAGATTAATGTTGACCAAAGGAAAAAAAAAATTGCACTGCCTAAATTTAAGTACTTGTTAGTGTCCATTTAGATTACTTTGCCTTTTTATGGTATTTTTTTTTCCCAGCAGATCTGCTGGCTTTTGGGATAGAATCCATTTTAGTAAAAAGATAAGGTTTTTTTTATTACTAAATAACTGTAATTTTTTGGCCCGAAATAATAAGAATTCCAGTTTGATTACACTGGTTCATAATTCAATGAACATTCACTAGATATATGTATAATGCACAGGTGGATATTTAATCAAGTAATATCATTAAATTCAAGCAACATTAAGCACCTACTATGTGTAAGTCATTATGTTAAGTGCTGGGATCAGGAAGACAAGAAATGGAATAGTCCCTGCCCTTAGAGAGCTTACTTCCTACCAGGAGTTATAGCAGGTACAGAGGAAGAAATCTGCAGCTACTTGTGTGTGTTGGGGGTAAGGAGGGTGTAGGTGATCAGGAAAGGTGTGGCCAAGAGGGCGACACCTGATTGAAGCCTTTGAAGGAAGCTGGGAATTCTGAGAAGAAGTGATCAGGAAGGTTTATGTTCCAGACATGGAGGCACAAAGGCACAGGGCAAGAGATAGAATACTGAATAAGTCTAGAAAGGAGCCAGATTGTAGACGACTAAATTCCAGGCTGAAAAGTTTATATTTTATCGTAGAGACAATAGAAACCCAATGAAAATTTTGGAGCGAGGGAGTGACTTGTACTGGAGTAAGATTATTTTACCAACACGTTGCACTTGAATTGCTGATAGGACATCCATGTGGATATGTCCAACAGGCCGGACAGCAATTCAGAAGGAGAAAGATTAGAGCTACATGTACAGATTTTTTGAGTAATCTTTCTAGGTGGCATTTTTGTTGGTTTGTTAATGGAATCCATTTTGGTGGGTTGTGGAGAGATTTTGTGTGAGATATTTTGGAGGAAGAAATGACAAAATTTGGCAACTAAATTACTAGGTTGAGTGAAAATGAAGAGTACAGAATGTTGATAAGGTTGTGAAATGAGTGACTGGGAGGAAAGTCCTGCTCTTCACAATAACAGACAAGGATGGAAGGAGGAGTGCTTTTGAGATTAGATAATGGGTTCTGTTTTGGGCGAGGTGGATTCCCCAGTGGGCAGTTGGGGGTAGGGAATTGGAGCTCAGAAGAACAATAGAGATGGATATTGTATCTGGAAGTTATCTGTGGCAGCTAATGAAGTCACCAACAGTCTGTAAACTTTTTTTTTTTTTTGGTGGGGCAATGAGGGTTAAGTGACTTGCCCAGGGTCACACAGCTAGTAAGTGTCAAGTGTCTGAGCCCGGATTTGAACTCAGGTACTCCTGAATCCAGGGCCAGTGCTCTCTCCACTGCACCACCTAGCTGCCCTGTAAACATTTATTACAGCTGTTAGGTGCCAGGCACTATACAAGTGCAACAAATGAAACCTCCCCTACTCATAATGAGCTTACATTCTAGTAATGAGAGATTATAAAGAAAAGGCCTAGGACAGACCTTTGAGCAGGTAAACTGGCCAATGAATGAATATGACATAGATGCTGATTCAGCAAAGGGCACTGAGGGTTGCTCAGACAGGTAGAAGGAAAGCCAAGAGAAAAGTGTCATGAAAGCCCAGAGGAAAGAGGATAATCCCGGAGGAGAAAGAGGGTGGTCAGCAGTAGCAAATACTGCTGAGAGGTCGAGAAGGAAAGGTCTTTGGATTTGGCAGTTAAAAGAACATTGAGGGGGCAGCTAGGTGGCATGGTGGATAAAGCACCGGCCCTGGATTCAGGAGTACTTGAGTTCAAATCCGGCCTCAGACACTTGACACTAACTGGTTGTGTGACCCTGGGCAAGTCACTTAACCCCCATTGCCCGCAAAAAAACAAAAACAAAAAAGAACATTGATGACTTTGTAGTGAGCAATTTTAGTTGAGAGATGAGTTAAGAAGCCAGGTTGCAGAGGGTGCAAAGAGGTGAGAAAACAGAAATAAGGCGTATAGACAGCTTTTACAAGGAATTTGGCTAAGGAAGAGGAGAGAGCTATAGGAGAAGTTTCCTTGTTAAAGAGAAAAGCCAGTGGGGCAGCTAGGAAGCACAGTGGATAAAGCACCAGCCCTCTATTCAGGGGGACCAGAGTTCAAATCTGGCCTCAGACACCTGACACTTACTAGCTGTGTGACCCTGGGCAAGTCAATTAACCCTTATTGCCCTGCAAAAAAAGAAAAGCCACTCCTTCATTAGCAACTGGAGTAAAGGAGAATGGGGGGGGGGGGATAGCAAGATGTTGTAAGATGAAAATAAGGGGAGAAGCTCTCAGTGAGTGGCCTCAGTTTTCTAAATAAAGTATAAGACAAGGTCCTTAGCTATTGGGATGGCATAGGAAGCTTAAGAGGAGAGGTTTGGAGAAGTCTCTGGAATAGAGAATTGTGGTAAAAGACAAGCAAAAGGAGGGTTGCTTTGCTTCAGCAATGACCCAGTTGAGATTAATTAAAATCAATGTGTAGTGGGTACAGTCAGTGTGGTTGCGTGACTTCGTCCAGCTCCATTCTATAGCATGAGTGGGTGCTGAAGAGACAGATGGTGTGAGAAGGAGCCAGAGACTCAAGAGAAGAACCTAGTGTAGAACTGAGCTGGTTCACTAAGAACAACAGCAATAATAGTAGCTAGCATTTATGTGGCACTTACTATGTGCTGGCACTGTGCTAAGCACTATTTGCCCATTTTACAGATGAAAAAACTAAGGAAGCAAAAATAAAGTGACTTGTCCAGGATCACACAGCTAGTAAGTATCTGCAGTCATAGTTTAACTTGGGCCTCCTTGACTCCAGCCCAGAGCTGGTAGCCCGAGCAAGGATAATAACCAGAGAAAATGCTGAGAGATGGAGCAATAAAAGAGCACGAGGAGGGGTCAAATGAAACAGTATGCAGCTGCCTGGAAAACCTTAATGCATTATGGGTATTGGTAGTTTCTGAGCGGATAAAGGCATTTCCGAGGGCATCTTCATAAAAATGGATGCCATGATCAAGGATGTAACTTTCCCTCTATTTACCTGAAATGAGCTTCAAGAGAATGGGAATTGAATAGTTTGAGGAGCTGCAGGGTTGGTGGTATTTATGGGAATATTTACATTTTTTATGTTGAAGCCCCTTTATTTAAAGGGCCAAGAGTTGAGGTAGATGAGGGAGACTATGAGCCAAGCAGTGAATGCATTCAGAAAAAAGTGTCCTATGGGTTAGTAGATAACTGCCTTCAGAACTCGTATTGGGTGAAAACACTGGATGGTCAGGTATATGGCCTGGCCTCTCTCTGGGGTCCTTTGCTCAGTGCAGCAGCCTGCGTTTTCTCACGAGCTTCTTCCTGACACAGTGGCATGGCCTTGCAGGCTGCTGTTGCATGTAATACCTTCTTCTGCCTTTTGCTTCTGCATTCTGGTACTTTAAAAAAAAGAGCAGATCACAAGGCTATCAAACCTATTTCCAGAAAAGAGTATTTTAAAATGAACTCAGTGGAAGTTAGACTGCTGTGGGAATGATGTAGTGGAAACTATGGGCATTTCACCCCCAGCTCCGCTACTTAGCTGTGTGACTTTAGACCAGTCACTTTCCCCTCAATGAGTTAGACTAGGTGATCTCAAGGACTCCTTTCCTATTCAGATCAAATAAACGGAAGGGTCTTCTTTATACAGAAGATGCCCCCTCAGTGGCAGCTTAGTGAAGGAATTTTCCACAAAGTCATGGCCCCAGAAACCCAAAGGAAAACTAAGGTTCAAAAGGAAAGTAGAAAATTCCTGACTATCTCCCAAGCCCGCTTCTGCCAGTCATTTTAATGGGAAGAGCGACCCTACTTTGTGTCTCACATAGAGACTTCCTAGAGCCTTGGTATTTAGAGCTGGAAGGGAACTTTCTACAGTGTTGACAGGGACCTCAGCACCCATCTGGACAGCCCAGGCAGGAAAGGAAACTCCTCTGTCAACCAGCCTCCACTGGAAGAAACCAGGTCCTCTTGTCCCCAGGGGAGAGAACGTAACCGTGCCACCTTCAGCAGCTGCTGTGCCACTTTGGGGTACCTGACTGTTAGGACATCAAGTCTCAGTTGGCCTCTCTTCAAATTCTACCCATTGGCCTTTGGGCCAAACAAAGCAAGTCTTACCCCCATGGCACAGCTCATCAAAGGCTTAGACAGTCTCATCATGTTCCCTTGAGTTTTGTCTTGTCCCGTTCTTTCATCAGGTCCTTCACCATCCTGGCGGTCCTCTGGACACTTTCCAGTTTATCAGTGTCCTCCTTAAATTGTGGAGGCCAGAACTGAACACAGTCCTCCTCTTGAGGTCTAAGGAGGGCAGTGCAGTGGAACCATCCCCTCTGGATTCTTGGAAGCTTGGCTTCTCTCAGGTCAGCCTGGGATTGTATTGGCTTTTTTGGCTGGCCATTGAGTGCTACTGACTCTTGCTGACCTTGCAGTTTAGTAAAAGGCCCCAGATCTTCTTCAGAGCAGCTGCTCCTCAGCCATGCCTCCCCCATCTTGTACTCAGGACTCTGATTTTGGCATTTATCTATGTTGAATTACATCCACTTACATTTAGCCCATTGCTTTTGAGTTCACATGATGCCCAAATGGGGGAAAGGACATTCTTGAGATCACACAGGATCATTCAGAGTCAGGATTTAGTTCCTGGTCCTTTTAACTCAAGTGTGGAAGAAGCAGCATAGCTCCCATTCATTGTATCTGCCTCATTGTATTGCCTTTCAGCGTGTGTGTGTGTGTGTGTGTGTGTGTGTGTGTGTGTGTGTGTGTGTGTGTGTGTATGTATTCTGAGTGTCTCCCCTTCCAGAACATCATTCTTCACATTTCTAAAATGACTTACACTGGTATTTCAAACTCAGTGTGACCTTGAGGTCTGGGGCATTGTCAGGCACAGATACCACACAAGACTGATTGCAGGAAGTGGTTTGGTAGACTTCATGCTAGTTGGTCACCCCTAATGCTGAGCCTTACATATTCCCATTCATTCTGTTGAAAATCAGAGTTTTCCAAATGATTTGACTCAAAACCTTTGGAATTATCCTTTTCTCATTCTGCCCCCTCCTCCCACCTCTCAGTATTGGTCTAACCCACTCACCCCCATCAGCCTTTTTTTTTAGTGCTCAATTCTTGGGGACCCAGCTGTTCACTGATGAGAGAAAATACTATCTAAACCATATGAGTTAAGTAAAACAAACTTAAAAGTAAGAAAGAAATGTGTGTTCTCTGAACTTCCTTTGTTTATATGATTTGTTTATATGTTGTTAAGGTTCTTGTCCAGCTGTCTCCCCACATTTCAGAAATGAATGAAGGCACAAAGGCCTGTGACTGGGAACAGATGTGGAGAGAGTTCATTTGGGAACCAAGTACAGAGAGAGGGTCATGCTGTGCAGCATAGAAGTAAAAACACTTCATTTGCCCACCAACAGATAGTACATTTTTCCTTTGGGCTGAGCATGGGAGAGCCAAGAGTAGCCAAATTGACAAGCCTGGAGTTCTAGAAAGGTTGTTGACCTTCCTGGAAGACTTTCAGAAAGAAGCCTGGCAAGTGAATTCTAGCTTCTTAGAGATATACAAACATCTGTTCCCCTTTGGGAAAACCAGAATATAGGGTGGTATTGGATTCAGGTATACAGTGTTAGACTGTTATTTCTAATTCACTTAAATTTCCTTTTATGTGAAATGAGGAAACAGCGGATGAAGGCAGCAAAATTTAGTGTTTTATTTGCTAAGAAAAGAATTTGTACTGACCCCCCCCCTTCCCCTCCCACTCACATACTCTTCCATTGAGTCTGGACCATTCCAGAGCATCTATGACAGTTCTGTGCCCGTTGTATTAAGGGGTGGATTCTGCATTTGATGTGAAGACTTATTCCATTTCCAGGACTCCTGGCTTTGGGATTTGAGCATGCCATTGTTGCATTGAACCCTCCCCTCCAGCCTTAAATGAATTTCTTATCGTGGGGAGAAGAGAGTTCAATCGTGTCTCGAGGACAATGGAAAGTTTTCTATCCTGCCTCCTGTACTTCACCTGGTGTGATTCAGTTGTCACAATATTTGAAGAAGTGTAGTGTCAGATTAAACATTTCTCCATTTTGGGCTGGAAGACCCAAACTAAAAGGGAAAATGTGACCTAGACTATCAGCATTGCTATTTTGAAGTCATGTTTTGAGAGAGTCCAGCCACAGCATCATCACCTGGAAATTGTTTCTAAAACTGTCACCAGTGGAGCAAGTCCTCGTTCTGCCTTGGCTGAGATGGGTACTCGTTTTTAATTGCTACTCTAAGAGATCATCTCCTTAGCAACACACTCTAACTGGGTGGAGCCCACAAAGCCTAAATTTTGGGATTTCTTTATGATTCTTATTCTTCTTATTCTTTAGATTTCTCCCGGTTGGTTGAGGTCCTTTTTCCTCTGAGTCCTTTGTATTCTGCTGAAGTGTCTGAAGCTTAGGGTCATCTCTAGCAATTGGACATCAGCTTTTGTGCTAGGTGGGAGGCTTCTACTTTTAGCTACATAGGGTGAAACCCTTAGTGGTAAGCCTGGAAAAGGAGAAAGGAAATATCTTTGCAGAGGTACACTTGACAAAATGGCTTGGTTTGTGATGTTGCCTTTTTTTCCCTTTGGGTTCTGTAGCCTAAAGGATCTTGTGGTTTTTTTATAATTATTTTTTCAATTAAGCTTATTTATTTCCTTTACCCAGTGCATGATATTTCTGATGGCATGCAAGGGAACAAGGAGGAAGGTATTTCTGACCTGGAAGTGTGGTTTCTTTGACTCATAACCACATCAGTCTGCCCTCCCTCCCCCACTTCCCTTTCAGCATTTCCTTAGGAGGGCTCAGTTTATCACCTTTTAAGCTCAAGATGAATCATCTGGGCCTTTGGGTTAGACTCAGAGCTGGATAGTACTGCACTAACAATGCCTTTCATTTATATAATACTCAGAGTGCTTGTCATCTGAAGAGCTCAGTGTTTATAAAGCACTTTCTCTTTAACCCTCACTAGACCCCGTGCATTAGGTCAATATTATTGTCTGGATTCTAGACATGGAAAAGTAAGGTACAGTGAGGGTTAAATGACTTGCCCAGGGTCATGATGCTCACCACTTTGCAGCACAACGTCTACAGCAGGAATACTTTTATTTATTTGTTTGTTTGTTTGTTTATTTATTTTTAATTTTTGGTGAGGCAATTGGGGTTAAGTAACTTGCCCAGGGACACACAGCCAGTAAGTGTTAAGTGTCTGAGGCCGGATTTGAACTCAGGTCCTCCTGACTCCAGGGCCGGTGCTCTATCCACTGCGCCACCTAGCTGCCCCCAGCAGGAATACTTTTAAAGCTCTTTGGGGTGGATAAGTATCTTTTCTCCTATCATGCCCCAAATGTGAACGTCTCTCAACTCTTCTTGGTCTGCTCAGCTGATAGGAGCAGACTTAAAGATTTGAACTGATAAATCCTAGACACAAAACCAAATATTTAAGACCAGCGCTGCTCTGCTGATTTGGTAACATTAAGGAAAGTTCTTAAAATGTGCTTGACTTTTGCTGGAATTAATTAAGCTATTAATTATGTTTTCACCTTCCCTTCCTTTCAGAGAGATGGAAAATCTGATGAGTAGCTCAGCCCTCCCCCCGCTGTTTGCAGACGATGATGGCTCTAAGGAGAGCAGTGATATGACTGCCCCTGGGTAAGTAGCTGCTTTGGGCTGCTCTGCCTCAACTTCTGCTAAAACTTGGAGGTGCTGGCCAACCAGGAAGCCATCAAGCACCAGCCGGGCCATTTTGTGTGCTCTTGTTCTACAGTACTGTGGAGATCCATTATAAACTTCTCTTTCATCTGTATCGTGCTCTCATTTGCAAAACACAGCCACCCAGGAAGAGATAGATAAAAGTTGATGACCTGGCTGCTGCTTTTTTCTTTCTGTGTGTTTTTTGGTTTTTTATTTTTGGTAGGGCAATGAGGGTTAAGTGATTTGCCCAGGGTCAAACGGCTAGTAATTTTCTTTCTGTTTTTATCATGCATGTGCAATGCTCTCTTATGAAATCTCTATCAAAGGAATAGTCCCCATTAAAGAAATAACTACCTTAGGAATAGTCCTGAAAAAGAAATGAACCATAATAAACCCGTATTCCCCCAGACCAGAACCTATTAAGCTGGGGGTCACGGTGGGGTTAAGTAACCGAATGAGGGGGTCACAAGAAATTTGGCAGAAAATGTTTGATTTGTGTACCTGTATACTCAAGGTTGTGTAAAAAATTTCTTGGGGCAGCTAGGTAGTGCAGTGGATAGAGCACTGGCCCTGGATTCAAGAGGACCTGAGTTCAAATCCAGCCTCAGACACTTGACACTTACTAGCCCTGAACAAGTCAATTAAAACCTCTCAGTGCCCTAGGGAACTTTCTAAGACTATACATTGTATAAAAAGTATACATTGGTAAAGGCAGTTTTCTCATCTGGGAGTTCTCTCTACCAGTGAAATTACAACTCCAACCCTGTCCTAAGGGTAATCGCTGCCCCCAAAAGAGAAAATGTATTTATTAATAGATTTGAGATGGTCCATAATCTCCAAATAGAATTATTGTGACTTCCTTAGAATTGTGATGGTAACCACATTCCAACTGCTTTAGTAGAGTCGAAGCTTAGGAGTCATTGTCTCCCTCCTGTCACCCCTCTCTCCTCCAGTTTGATGCCATGTGATAAAGCAAGGGTGACAGATACCTTAGAAGTCACCAGGTCTGTAATGATCAGGAAGACTCCCTAAGTAGTCCATTCCACTTTTGAACAACTCTCATTGTTAAGAATTATAGTTTTGGGGCAGCTAGGTGGCGCAGTGGATAGAGCACCGGCCCTGGAGTCAGGAGGACCTGAGTTCAAATCCGGCCTCAGACACTTAACATTTACTAGCTGTGTGATCCTGGGCAAGTCGCTTAACCCCAATTGCCTCACTAAAAAAAAAAAGAATTATAGTTTTTCTGCTGGGAAAACTATAAAAGATAATACCATATGCGAATTAAGAGAATATGGAATATATCTATCAGATTTATGGGCAGAGGAAGAATTTAGGACTAAAGAAGAGGAAGAGAGTAAAATACATAATTTTGATTATGGTGCTCTTGAGACATATTGAGCCATTGGTTGTTTTTTGTTTTTTGGTTTTTGGTGAGGCAATTGGGGTTAAGTGACTTGCCCAGGGTCACACAGCTAGTAAGTGTCAAATGTCTGAGGTCATATTTGAACTCAGGTCCTCCTGAATCCAGGGCCCGTGTTTTATCCTCTGCACCACCTCGATGCCCCTCATCAGTTGTTTTAAAACACCACCCCTACCACCACCTAAAACCAACAAGACTTTTCCCCAAGACCTTTGTAACCCTAACCCTAATCTTCTATCCCTCCTTCCCTGCTGGTATTAGAAGGCAATGGGGGGTAGGGGGCAGGAGAGGCCCCCTTTTGCTGCATGGGCAGCAGATTAAAGTAGACGGATGAGAGTGATTCTATTCAGAAATGGTTAGGGTCTTGCCACTGAAATGAACTATAGATCAGGTTAGCTTGAGAAGCTTTCTAAGAAAGGACGGTTCCTCCCTTCCCTGTGCAGCTCCCACTTTCCCTGCCTGGTCTCTGGAGCAGTGTTTTTCTTGTGAGTGACCCCACACAGCTTGGGTTGCAAATGAAGCCCTGTAGTTTAGAGGCCTCTGTTACATAGGAAAAGCTGCAGCATTAAGAGAAGCCTTCTTCCTGGGGACCCCAAAAGGGGAAGAGTTTGGGGTAAAGTCCGTTTCTCTTCATTGACAGCCTTCCTGAAGCTCTTTCTTCAGATTCTGACCAGCTTTCAGTAAGAGAGGAGGAAACAGCATGTTTGACTCTCTTCCCCACCCTGTACGAATGGCATCAATTGTTTAAATCATTGGTTGTGATCAGATAACTAATAAAGGCGTGGCAGTGTGTTTTGGCTGGAAGTAAGTGGTTTTATTCTATGTACATGCTTCCAGGCAGAGTCCTTGTTTCTTCTGAAGGCTAAAGTTTTGTGCATATTCCTCTTACTCTTAGGTTAGCCCATCCCGAGGTTACATACCCCACTGGAGCCACACCATCCACAAACAATCCAGATTTTGTGGAAGATCTCTCCCAAGTCCAGCTGCTCCAGAATGAATCTTCAAATACAGTAGAAAATAGTGAACAGCGCCATGAGGATGAGGTGAGCCAACATAAGTGATCCATATATTCCCCCTCTCACGATTCTCTCAAGAGTCAGTAAACAAGGACACACATATCGAGGCATTGTACCTCTCTGGGCATATTTCTCCAGTTCAGCTGTAGTCCATCTCTAGGACCGTCTTTCCCACCTAGCACTCCTTCTCTCTCCCACTGCCCTTATATGAGCTTTCATTTCCTCCTAGGCCTTCTTGTCATTCTCCTCTCCCTGGAATCCTTCCTTCAGTCTGCCAGAAAAGTCTTCTGCATCATTCTAGCCATGGCACATTCCTTAGCTCATGGCTCTCCATTGGCCCCCTGGTCAGCCTTCATGCTTCTTGACCTCGAATTCGGAGCTTCTGCAGTTTCATCCCTGTTTTACTGCCCTGCCTGTGCTCTATATTCCAGCCAAACTTAAGTATTCTGTTTCCCCGGAATACCCGGCAACTTTCATTCTTCCTCTCCTCGTTGATGCTGTTTCCTAGACTCAGAAGGACCTGCTTTTAACAAAGGTTTATTGAATTTGTGCCTGTCCTTTTAAAGCCTGTCTAAATCACTGCCCTCTTAGTTGAAGCCTTTCTTGATGCTAATAACATTTTACTTAAGCCTCGCATAACACTTTGTTTTAACCCTCTGCGTGTGTCATATGTTATGGTCATTTCTATATGTATCTAATCCCCTACTAGATGGTAAGGCCCATGAGGGTAGAATTCATAACTCACTCTCTTCTGGTATCTTAATAGGTAAATTAATTAGTTTCTAATTATTTGATTTTTCATAGAGTCATTTACCCTCTAGAACATAAGTGGGGTGTGTGGGATTTTCAGGAGGACTAACAAGTTGGTTTGCCAAGCCCTTTTCAGGGCTGTTCATCCACCTTTGTTGTTCACCTCTCAACCAGCTCCTACCTGTGGCTCCAAGAAGCTGCAGCTTGTGCAGCTGCCAGCCCCAGGTAGGACCGTCTCAGCAGACAGGCTAAACCAGGTTGAGGGAAACCGACAGGCCTCAAATCTGCCATTGAATTAGGGGCCTGTCTGCCCCAAGCATATGAAACTTGGGCAGATATGGGCAGCTGAAGCAGGTGTTGGGTCAGACATAGAAGATGCCAAGATCCTTGAATGAATCCCAGGTCATCACCAGCCATCTTGACTCTTGTCCTGCCACTGGACCAGTGACTGGAAGAGAGTGTGAGGCTCTCACTTAGATCCAGTTCATGCAGAAGTCAGGACGTCCCTCTGTGATGTCATTGGTCCTTTCCAAACCAAAGGACAGACAACCAAAGCATATGCATTATTTGATTGTCACGAAGGCAAGCTGCTTATTCCTAAAGAAGTATAAAATGCTGTTGCCACTGTTGGGCCATTGTTTCCTTATCTTCTTATCAAGCTAAGTGTATCAGCTCCATATTTTTGTACCTTTAAAAGCCTCTAAAGATTAACTGACAGCATTGGCTTTTGATCCTCGTCATCTTGGCACCTCTTGAGGTTATAGCGAATGCTGTTCCTTGTTAAGCCAGGCCAGGGCAAGCCCTTGCTGGCACTATGGTGGCATAATTCTTTGTGCCCACTCATTGACATTGTGTGTGGTAACTCCCATCTCTGCTCTTGGCACCTGTGCCTGCAATTAAGGATCTGTGGGTCTGGAGTGCATCTTTCCCCCACATAGAGAGTGTGTGAGGTGGGCAACATCATGGTCACAGGCCTGGGGCGTTCCTTCTGTGCCATAGCAAAGACAAGACAGGAGGAACCAGAGAGAGAAAGAGAGCCTGGGTGTCCCAGGACCAGAGTCTGAACCTGGGCTGGGTTGGCCTGGAGCAAGTTACTTAGCCTCTCTGGCCCCAGGGGATGACCTTCAAGGTCACCTTGTGTATTTTTTGGATCCTGGGATCATTACTAGGTTCTCCTTGTAAAAACTTTTAGTATGAATCAATAATCTCCTGAAGTACATTTAACAACTCAGTGTAAGTATATTTAAGAAAATATTAAAAGAACAAACCATTAACCTTCAAAACTCTTTGCTTTGGCTGTCATTGCACTCACTGAAATTCAGCTAAAGATTAGATGTTCAGGTATGTAATTAAAATCTGTGATACTAGGAACCTAGGATAACATTGCTTTTATGGTAAATTATATGGGAAGTAAACTCTCTAAAGAAGCTTAGGAAAAAATCACCTAGAGTTTACATAGTTGCCATGTCTATCTACTTCTGATATCCCTTCATCTTCTGGATGCAGTGTCCTTCCTACCTTGTGTTAGTCTAGCAGCTCACGGGGCTATTCTCAGGTAACAACTTGGGTTCTTGTGGCAAAATGCTCTGTGTACATCCTGGATCACACATTGAAAGAGCTTCTGTGTCAGAGGCCTAGACTTGAAGGGTCGTGACATCCAGCACCACAATGCTGGTTTCGGTGAGTAGAGATTAACACTCGAATCACCCTGGAAAAGTGAAACTAGTTTGCAGGGTGATGGATGAGGTTCTGGCCCTGGGACAGAGGAAAATATCTAGGGTTTTGTTTTGACAGAAAGAATAGCATGTGTTCTTTGAATCAAAGTTCTTGTCTGACTCCCCCATCCCCTCCTTTTTTTAGCAAAGAAATAAACGAGGAGGTTGGTCCAAAGGAAGAAAGAGGAAGAAGCCACTTCGAGACAGCAATGCTCCAAAGTCCCCCCTCACAGGGTATGTGCGGTTCATGAATGAACGTCGAGAACAACTTCGAGCGAAGCGGCCTGAGGTCCCCTTTCCAGAAATCACGAGGATGCTGGGCAATGAATGGAGCAAGCTGCCTCCTGAGGAGAAACAGGTTATCAATTCAAATTCCTGGTGCTTCCCTTGGCTTCGATTATGGCTTGAAGAGAAGGGAGGCTCGAGGCTGCTCTCTACTGCTGCGGCAGGTGGAGTAATGAGAGTCACTCCAAAGCTCTGTGCCGTCTTGGGGGGCACTCAGATCCCAGCTATACCAGATGAAACAGAGCTGCTTTCACTGTGCCTCTGGGGGGGCAATCACCAATGCTGCTTCCTAAATGCTGAGCACCTCCCATTGGTGTCTCTGCCTGGCCAGACCAAGTTGGGGTCTATCTGGAGTGAAAGAAGCTTAGCAGTGGTGCAAGATTGGAAGGATGCTTTGGAGGAGGGATCTTTGGTGACTAGTGCTCATTCCTTACCCTGCTTATACTTGTTAAAGTTCCCTGAAATAGATCTGGAAGGCCTTTTCTTTCAACCAGCTTGTGAAAATGTTCTAAAGCTGAAAACACAGTTTCCGTTTTTCTTTCTAAGTTGCGTTAACTGAGTTCAAGTGGAACAGATCCTATTACGGCTAAAATGCCATTCTTCCCCAATAGCCATCATTGTTTTTTTTGAATTGTGAAATGGATTCCCTGCTCTGTTTGCTGTAGCAGATCGAAGAAGTGGGGATTGTAAAGAGCAGGTGTTTAATATCTGCTCTTTTTGTTTTATTGTGGATTAATCCAGGGTCATAGATTTAGACATGGAGGGGACCTTAGTTAATCTAACCCTCTCATTTTACAGATGAGGAAATGGACGCCCAGGGAAATTAAGGTGACTTTCCTAAGGTTACAAACAGAAAACAGAGCTGAGATGGGTACGCAGGGCCTCCAGCTCAAGACCAGCATTCCTTCCACAGTACTGCGTTGCCTCAGAAATAACTTCAGCTCGTTGGATTAAAAGGAAAAAGGCAATTGACCCAAATGATCCAGTAAATCAATAGTCTTTGTGTAAATAATTAATGGGACAAAGGCCAAAAAAAAAATGTGTAAATGGAGACAGAATCAAAGTGGTTTATTTAGGGGTCCTCAGAGTGAGATCATCTTTTTCCCCCGGCTTCTTTCCTTCTATCTTCAATGCTCCATTGCCGTGGTCCTTAGAAAGCCAAATGGCATGAGGTCATCCTCCCAGAATGAGTTGATGATACATAAACAAAACAATATTCTGTTTGTCCCCCAGTGACCAGCTGAGTGTTGCCTTTACATCCCACATGCTCCCTGAGGCTTTGGGTAGCTGTATGGACCTCAGCCCACCAGATTTAAAGAAATAATCCATGCGTTTGACTCCTGAATGTTGTCTGAAACTTTTTGAGAATTCGTCCAGATGAGACAGTCAGTAGCCTGAAAGGCAGAGGCTCTTTCTCTTTATGAAAACATCCAGAAGTTAATTTACTGCCACTCTACTCTCAGTATTCCAAGTTCCTTTTTTTTTTTCACTGCCTGTCCACGCCTCTTCGTGGCATGGGTATTTTGCATCACCAAGCCTTCTCAGCAATAATTTAATTTTCCCTTTGTAGCGTTACCTGGATGAAGCTGACCGAGATAAGGAGCGTTATATGAAGGAGCTGGAGCAGTATCAGAAGACCGAGGCCTACAAAGTCTTTAGTAGGAAAGCTCAGGATCGGCAGAAGGGCAAATCTCACAGGCAGGGTATGGAGACCCGTCCATTCTTGTCTTTGTGTGTATCATGACTCTGCCCAAAGCCCCTCCCCCTCCCCATGACAGTTTAACTAGAGGCCACCTCCCTGCTTTACCTTCCACATTTGTACCCTAAACGAAATGGAAAGAAGCTGCTTCCAAGTTCACTCGTCATAGGACTTCCAGCTGCAGAATCTTCAGGAGTCCCTGTTGGACTTGTGCTGAAACATGCTACATCAGACACCCTCTTTTCCTCTTATCAGTCCAGGCTGTTGGTTTGGCCCCAGAGAGCCCCCTGTCCTACTTGTGACCTCCTTCAGTTCTCAAATGTTCAAGTCCCTCTAGCCCCCACTGTCAGGCCGGCAAGACCTGCAGTGTGAGCAAGGCCAGGGGAGAGTATGCAGGAGTTCAGCCCCAACCCGAGTCCTAGGTTTTTGTTCCTAGCTCCCAGAGACCCAGCCTCCCCACCTGTAAGTGAGGGTCACCTGTCCCTTGCCTTGTCTCTGAGGGGTCCTCACTACATAAGTATCACTTACTATTAGGCAGCAGCAAAGTCAGGAGGTAATTGATGTGATGGTTCTCTCATGTTCTTTCATTGCCTTCCCCCTGGAATGGTTGGCTCTGCTCAGGGGCATCTGTTCTTTCTCTTCTATCTCCCTGCCGTGCCTGTTGGCTGCCTGACCTACAGGGCACGCCCCCCAAATGGTGGTGGTGGACCGACCAAGCCGGACAGGAGGAGTGACCTCATGGGATATGTGGGGATGCATGTGGTACTTATTTGTCCTTTGGCACCGTTTTGCACTTGGATTTTTTTACTTCAGCTGAATGTTCTCTTGTTTTCAGAAGGAGCTCGGCAGGCTGCTCATGATCACGAGGTAAATAGGTCTCTGTCTGTCAAATATTTTACCATAATCCTGTCTTTGGAACATATTAGGGGCTTTTCCCCCAAGATCGATTCATTCAAAAAACATGCATTATGGGCCTGTTGTGTACAGAGTGCTGTGCAGATGACTCCAAGATAATAGCATTTTGTGACATGCAGGAGAGACTTGTGAAGACAGGTGCTCCAAGGGCCAAAGGGAATGTTCTTTGCTGATGGTGGAATCAGAGAAGGCTTTGGTTTGGGGTTTAAGGGGTAGGTGAGACAGGCTAGGAAATAACATAAAGATGTAGATGGGGAGTGAGGGGAGGCAGATGAAAGTCCAATTCATATCCTACATCTTGATTTCATTAGGTTGAGCTAATTAGGGGTCCCAGCAAGAGATTAAACGCTCCTGTTTGGTCCTTCACAAGACTGGAACCTCCAGCCATGTTCCTTTCCCTGCCTATAAGGAGTCACTACTAGAAGTGAGAGGCAATAGAGGCAGTAGGATACCATTGGAAACTGCTGGCATGCCCCCTCCCTGCTAGAAGCTCCTTACCTTTATTTTTCATCATTTGCCACCTGAATCTAAATCTTAAAAAAGTCTTTTAGATGGTAAGGCATAAGAAAACATCTGGTCTCTTAAAAAAAACTGGGGACTCCTGGATTAGAATATATGAATAAGAAACAAAAACTATTACCTTGAAAGGAATTAGAGAAATTAGGAATTAGAGAAAAACCTTGAGAAATCACAAAATAAATTAATAGAAACAGCTGGAAGGAACCTTAGAGCTCATCTAGCCTAATGGCTCCCAGCATTTTTGAGTGTAATGATCCATATTTAAAGTAAAAATATTGGGGGGACCCCTTGCAATCCCTTTATGGCCCTTGCTCTGAGCACCTGCCCTCTTCCCTTGTCTGCCATCTTACAATACTTCGAATCAGCATGTCAGTCCCCATGCCACCTAATGAGATGAGGTTCTAGAGCTTCTGAAATGAGTGCTCATTGTCCTTAGCCATTCTATTGGCACATTGGCTTCTGCAGATGTTACTATGTCTTTAAGCTTGATGTTGTTCTCCATGTTTTGTTTAAGGCCTTTCTGGGGTAGACAACCCAAGAGGAATGGGGCATATATTCTCAGTTGAATAAATAATAGCTGAGTACGTCATGCCATTTAGTAAACAAGGATTAACTGTCTCCTTTATGCAAGATGTGATATCAGCATAGTATAATGGATAGAGGTGTTGGGATAGAGTAAAGAAGGACCTGAATTCAAATCTTGCCTCTGACCTTTACTAGCTGGGTGACCCCAGCCACCTTACTTAATCTCTCTGTGCACCTTGGTCAACTTCCCAGGATTCATCTACCAGGTCACAGCTAAATTTTGATTTACATTGGTGATGGGAATTTCCTCATTGGTGAACTCACAGATCCCTTCAGCATTGGCATATAGAAGGCACTGTGCTAAGTAAGCCTATGGGGCAGCAAAAACAAATGAGACAATACTAATCCTATTCTCAAGAAATTTATTTGTTAACAACCAAAGAAGAGGCAGCTCCTCAAATAATTCTAATATGTTGAATTACAAACGGATAGGTGTAGCAAAAAACACTAATAGATACTGATTTCCTTCCTTCTTATAAGAGATTTGAATAGGGTTATATTATCTCATGGAATGTGTAGAAGGGAAGACTTTGTAGAAGTGGGGCCTGAGGCTGGGAAGGATTTAACAGGTATAGGAAAGAGAGAGTGTGGGCCAGACAAGTGATAGGATTAAAGCTTGGCTTCAGCCCATTGAGAAAGGGACAGGCAGGGATGCCATTTCTAAGGTGGAAAAATTGGGAAAAAGTTAAACCCCACTGAACGTTTTTAACCCTACCAGAAATGCATGGTATAGTGGATTAAAAACTGGCCTGGGGAGCAGCTAGGTGGCACAGTGGATAGAGCACTGGCCTTGGATTCAGGAGGATCTGAGTTCAAATCCAGCCTCAGACACTTAACACTAGCTGTGTGACCTTGGGCAAGTCACTTAACCCTCATTGCCCAACCAAAACAAACCAAAAAAGCTGGCCTGACCAGTCTGCCTCCTCTATACCCCCTCCTTTTCTCTGACACTGCTTTCACCTTGATGATCGAACCTTTATCACTTCACTCAGTTATCAGAGTCCTCTTCCTAAAGCATAGGTCTGACCAGGTCACCCCTGTTTAGGAAACTTCAATGGCTCCCTACCCCTTCCTGGACGAAGATATAAAATCGTCCCTCTGGCTTTAAAGCCCTTTATCACCTGGCCCCTTCCTAACCTTCTAGACACCTTATCCTTTATTGCCTTCCCTGTCCTTTACAATCCAGGATGCTGACCTTGCATAAAAAGCTCCCTCTCCCAATCTGATTCCTTGTCATTGGCTGTCCCCATGCCTGAAATGCTCTCCCTCCTCGTTGCTACCTCCCAGAAGGTTCCTGCCTGCCTTCAGGTCTCAGCTAACCCTCTTCTTTCTGAAAGAAGCCTTCTCTGGTCCTTAATGTGAGTGCCTCCCCACTGAGGCTGTCTCCAATTTATCCTGTGTATGTACTTGTATGTTGTCCTCTCCATTAGATGGAGCTCCTTGGGAGCAAGGCCTGTCTTTTGCCTTTTCTGATGTGCCTGGTTCTTAGCACAGGGCTTGCCACATGGGCTTAATAAATATTATGGGGGGCAGCTAAATGGCACAGTGGATAGAGCACCAGCCCTGGATTCAGGAGGACCTGAGTTCAAATCAGGTCTCAGACACTTGACACTTACTAGTTGTGTGACCCTGGGCAAGTCACTTAACCCCCATTGCCCTGCAACAATAAATAAATATATATATATATATATATATATATATATATAATGAATGTAACTTGAAACCAAGAAGATGTGAACAAGTCACTCCATCTCTCAATGTTCTAGGCACCTCACTAGGACTCTAGTTATGGAGAAGGTGCCAGCCTGCATCAGTAGAGGGACTTTTGCCATCAAGGACTCCCCTATACCAATAAAATCATAGGTTCCATCTCTGTTCTTTCTTCTTGAATCCTGAGACAATCCTGAGTCTTTCACAGATTCGCATCTGGTCCTTTAGAGCCTGTGTAAGGTAGCCTAGATGACTTGTAAAGTCTCTTCCAACTCTGATATTCCTTGACTCCCACCCAGCCCGTACTTTATTCCGTTATTCAGAGTCTGCAGAAGCAGAGCACAGGTTTTTTCTATGGGCAGAAGTGTTTATGTACAAGTTTGACTTGAAGTAGTAGAGTGGGTTTAGTCAGGTTGCATATTCCAATGTAATTACTGTTTAAGTCAAGGAAACTTCCTTAAGAACAGCGGTTTACTTATCATAAAGTTGTATTTCTCAAATGCAGTTCTGTACCAGTGACCTTTGAAAGATAGGGGGAAATGATTCAAATTCACAAGTCCATTCTTGTTTTTTAAATTCCCCTCTATTTAGTATGAGGATTTTAAAGTCTGGTAGCTATTACTATTTTATTCATCCTATGAATTCCACATAAGCACAATTCTGTACGGCACTCCAACACTCTAATTGTACATGATGAACTGCTATGAATTTTATTTTTACTTGGAGACTGCTGGCAACCTTTAGTGTTAACAGAGAATAATTTTGTGATTGCTTATTTTTCTCTCCCTTTTTTATTCTTTTTATGTACTTCACCACCAATTTTTTTCTCTATTAAACTTCCCTGTTTGTTCTGTGCTTTCCTGAGAACTTCAGTATCGAGAATACTTGACTATGTATATAGACTTCCTACTAATCACAGCCTCCCAAGAGGGGCTGAGCAGGAACCAGAAGTACTGATTCTGTGTGAGCCTCCATCCCCACACTGTGTCTTGATGGTCACTCCCAGCAGCAGGCCATGTTTGCCTCTCTGGCTTTCAACTAAGGTAAAACAGCTGGGATAATGAAAATTTGATTGAATACTAGATACTCTTGGAGTGATTAGCCCCAAAGACAGGAAGTTACTTTCCAGAGTCTTACAACTGTTAACAGCAGAGTTAGGAGGAGAAACCTGGTCCCCTTATTTATGACTCTATTGCACTGTTTAATCTCAGAGTTGGAAGGATGGAAATCTAGTCTAATTCATACATGAACAAGAATCCCCTCTACAAAATTTCCAGTAATCATTCAGCCTTCTCTTGAAGTCCACTTGTGGCCTTCTAAGACAAGCCCACTTTCCTTTGGGACAGCCGTAATTCTTAGGAAATTTTTTTTTCTTATATTGAGGCAATAACTTAAAAATTGCTGCTAATGTATCACAACACACACCCCCACCCCCTTTCCGGCTGCAGCTCTTCTATCTCCCAGCATCCCCAGCCTTTTAATGAATCTCCATATGGCAGGTTCTTCAGTCCCTGTACCATTTTGGTCTTCTGCATAGTTGTCAGCTTGTCATTGGCCTCTTCGAACTGAATCTATGACCTCCATGGCAGAGTACAGCAAGATTAGCTTCTCTCCTTTGGCCACCATGCCAGGATTCAAACAACCTGGTGAGCCATGGTGTGACCATACACCTGAGAGCTACACGAGGGAATTTACCCACCCACAAGTCCCTGTGTTGTCGTTGGGGGAGCGGGGGACGTGGGGGGACAGGGCAATGCAGAAGATGATGCTAGACCGTCAGTCTTGGATTCGATGAGATGCAACCCAGAGAACTGAAGAGCCAAATAAAGCCTTACCTGAGAACCGTGCTACCACGTGGTGGACTGCATGCTGCAACCTGACCATACATACCATGGTCAAAGCTCTCTGGGCCTCGGTCACCTTTGTTCTGCTCTCATTTCCTCCCACGTGATCCAGGGTGAAAACCTAAAGCCGGCAGTGTTCTGGCTGCTCTCAGATTAAATGCCAGCCCAGAAGACCCAGGAGTCCTATAGGGTTACTCCCTGAAAGTGTTATCTCATGTGAAGACCAAGATAGAAACAATAATTTTGTTTCTCCTTTAATTTATGAGAAATGACAAAATGACACTCAGCCTGAACAAATTAGGCCTTTTCAATGAAGAGGTAATCAGATCCGTATGACTTTAATCCCTGGAGCAATCTTCGGAGCAGCTTAAGTACATCCAAGCCCCCAAGAGGATCCTCTCCATGCCGAGTAATGCACTCAGTAATGGAAGAGTGCTGATGGCTTTCATTACCGCTCTTCCGTTAAGTAGAATTTCTCAGTTGCCTTTTAAAGACTGAACAGTTTCACTTAATTGCTTTAATGTTTCTTCTTTTGTACTTCAAGAATCTGGACCATGGGACAGTGTGAATTGCATCTCCATCATACTGTCCCCTGCCCTTGGATAGTTGTCGGCCCAAGCTAGGCTCTGTCAGTGAGGAAAACCAAGTACCTCACTACCTTAAAATCATGAGATACACAATCCTGGCAAGGAGAAGCAGGCCCACCTTCCCTCTGAGAACTGGGCAGTTGTCACTGGGTCTCCTCGGTGCCTTCATGAAGGACTCACCTAGAGCTATATAGAGGAATAAGGGGAGGGGCTGACTGAGGCCCCAGGATGGAGGATTAAAGTGGGACATTCACAAAACAGGGAGAAATGGACGTGACTGTGAGACGAAGCGATAAAGGGCTGAGGTTCTTCCTGTGTGACATAAGGCCTCCTTCTTGCTGCTTTCTAGCCCCATCTGAGTCCTATTTTAGGAGCTGTATACTTGGAGTTTTCTGTGGTGACTCACAACAGAGTTTGGGCAGCAAGAAGGGGGGAAGCCACTGGCGCATGGCCTCCGGGCTCCTCCGCATCATTCCGTCCACCTTCACCAAGGGAACTGGCTTAACGTTCATCGCACTTCGTGTCTTAAGATGGCTTCTTGGTAGGAAGACTGTTTTATTTTTAACCAGTTTTAGGAACAGTAACTTTCTCTTCACAACCAAAACAAAAGCGGCATGGTCTCAGGATCGAGGTTAATTAAATAAATCCTCACTGACAATTGGCCTATGGAAACACTGCTGATCAAATCCCACGTATCCAGTCCTGTCAGTTGGCACGTTGCCAAAAGGTGGACCATCTACCCTGCCCGGCCCCTGCAAAGCAGGCCTTGCCTGCTTGCCTGCCAGCTAGTGAGTGGGCACTCTGCCACTCTGATGACCTCCCTGGCCAACTGCTCTCTACGCAGCTTCTCTACCAGGCATCAGATCACACTTGGTGCTCAAGGATACAACACTGTAGGGGTAGCAGAAGAGCTTTAAATGTATTTATGGGGACGCCTATTTGGTTCTTCCTCCCGGCCTGGATGCTGCAGAGGCTTCGGTCTGGCATCATTCTCTTCTCCTCTCCTTTTCTTTTTTTGTGGGGCAATTGGGGTTAAGTGACTTGCCCAGGGTCACACAGCTAGTAAGTGATAAGTGTCTGAGGCTGGATTTGAACTCAGGTACTCCTGAATCCAGGGCTGGTGCTCTAGCCACTGCACCATCTAGCTGCCCCCTCTCCTTTTCTAAATGACCTGTTGACTACCCTTGGGAGTGGGCTTCAAAAACCAAGGTTTTTGAAGGAGATTCCCTTCATGGATATATGTATTCTTTTTTTTTTTTTTTTTTGGTGAGGCAATTGGGGTTAAGTGACTTGCCCAGGGTCACACAGCTAGTAAGTGTTTATGTGTCTGAGGCCAGTTTGGAACTCAGGTTCTCCTGACTCCAGGGCCGGTGCCCTATCCACTGCGCCACCTAGCTGCCCCGATATATGTATTCTTAATGACTTCCACTTAGAAATCGTCGCCTACCTACATCGCCATTGGTAGCCTCTCTAAGATATTTGCTTTAAGAAGTGTTAGGGGCCCTTGATGAGTCCATGTTTTGTGTTGTCTTCAATGGTATATCAGGTCACCATCTTTGTTATTTTCCCCTTTGGCTTCTTGCTTTTAAAGACTGCTTTAGAATGCCTCTTTACTCTTCACCTGCTCAGGCCCCCAGCTTTAACCTCTCTTCCTCCACAGGTGACTGGCAAACCTGCCTCCCCTCAAACTCCTCAATGTCCGCTCAGACACACCTGGCACAGAACCCAGCTCATTCCTTTTCTCCTAATCCTTCTCTTCTGACTTAACTGTTCCTGACCATTCACTCTTTTCTCCACATGTTCAAACACGGCGCTACTTTTAGGCCCTTCTTTAATCCTGCCATTCTTCGTCCCTTACTCGACACCCCATGACTTCACCCCCGTAAATTCTGCCCATTCTCTCAAATCCAACTCAGAATGCCTCATCTTTGAAGCCTTTCCTGCTCCCCACATCTTCAGTGCTCTTCCTTACATAGTAGCCCTTTGGGGAGAGCTTCTCTAATTTCTGTAATAATGAAATATCTTAAATTATAGCTTTCTCTTTGGGTGTTTTAATTACCCTGTTGGATTGCAAGCTCTTTGAGAATATGGCCTATGTGTCTTCTCCCACCTCTACTCTTAGGAGCACAGTGCCCTCCTGCACACAGTAAGCCCTTGAGGAATTGAATTAAATAAAATTGAAATGTATTTATTTCTTCCAAGGAGGTTGGAAGGAAAGCTCAACGTGCCCAGAGTTAGGGGGGAGGCGAGATCCTTAGAAGTCCGTGGTTCTCTGTAAGTACCATGATTTGTAGCATAATAGGCAGATTCTACTTAATGTGCTTATCTACTTTGTAGAATTAGAGTTAGGCATTCGCCTCAGTAAGAGAATGTTTTTACACAACCGTCAGAAAAGCAAATGCTCATTCTCACTTCTTCCTCTATCCTTTCCCAGTACCACCTCTTTCAGAACTCTTTCATTATTGGGGTTGGCAGAGCAAAAGGCTTAGAAATGCTTCTAAATTTTTACTTCTTTTCTTTATTAGGAAAATGCATATTCAGATTTGTCTTAAGGCTTATTATTTTGTGGTGGAGCATCTGAGAGGACTGAACATTTGAACTATCCAAACCATCATGTAAATCCAATTCAGGTTTTAAAAAAATCTTAACTCAGAATCTTATAAAAACAGGTGTTGAAAATGTATCTTCACGTGTAACTGGAAAATAATAAAATACTTTTAAGATTATTTTTTTTTAATCCTAATGCCCTCGTATTGTTGAGATACCCATTTGTTAGACCCAGTTTCCTCTTGGGGTGTCCTCAAGGCCTGGACTCTCCCTGTCCTTGCCCTGGTTGCTTTAGGGCACAGGGGTTCTGCATGCGGACTGTTTTGTGGGAAGCCTTTTGTTTTGCCCAGTTCTTGCTAAGAATTCACTGAACTTAACGCTTTCTCCATCTCTGATCCACAGAAGGAAGTAGATGTGAAAGAAAGGTCTGTTTTTGACATACCCATATTCACAGAAGAATTTCTCAACCACAGCAAAGGTGATTGATTGACTGCTTCAGCTTCCCGGGGTGACTGGGCAGCTGCCTCCTGGGGCCTGGGAGGTAGTGCTTCTCAGGTCTCTTCTCCCCTTGTGAAACCAAGCAGATCTTTCCCTTTCAGGATTTGTGCTCTAAAAGATGTTTGAGGCTGAGTGGAAGGGAGTCATCAAACAAGCATTGTAGGTTTTGGAGAGGAAGGCTAGCAGTCATTTTGATTCCCATGTCAGGAAATCAGATGGCCCTAATGGGCCAGACTCTTATTTCATGGCCAGAATCATCCAGAATTGATCTTAAAAACATTACAGACGTACAGAAGGACAACTATGGCAGTTCTCTGCATAATCATACATGCATAACCCATATCTGATTGCTTCCCACCTCAGGGAATGGGGAGGGAGGGAAGGAGGGATAAAAATTGGAACCCAAAACTATAAATAAGAATGTTTATTACATGAAAAAAACAATAGAATGAAATGAAGTCAAGTTAAACCCACCTTAACTCAGTCAGTTTTGCAGAAGTTTATGAAAGTCCTGCCTGACTCCTCAAAGATAACACCTCCCATCCTTCTCTTTTCCTGGGTCTGTGCCCTGGGCATCTTCAGCCCGAGAAGCAGAGCTGCGACAGCTGCGTAAATCCAACATGGAGTTTGAAGAGAGGAACGCAGCCCTCCAGAAGCACGTGGAGAGCATGCGAACAGCCGTGGAGAAGCTGGAGGTGGATGTGCTGCAGGAGCGGAGCCGCAACACCGTCCTGCAGCAGCATCTGGAAACCTTGCGGCAGGCCCTCACCAGCAGCTTTGCGGGGGTGCCGCTACCTGGTGAGAACTCCTTCCTGACAGAACCGCTTCTGGGAATCACTGTAGATTCATTGTCAACATGCAAGGCCATGTCGGGGAGTGTTACTGTTGTTGCCTTTGTCTGAAATTGATGGTTAGGTGGGGAGTCACATTTTTTCCCATCTTTTTCTTGTCTTTTCCCAACTTCAGGAAGTGGAGAGACCCCCACAGTGGATACCATTGATTCGTACATGAACAGACTGCACAGCATTATTCTAGCTAATCCCCAGGACAGTGAAAACTTCATAGCCACGGTTCGAGAGGTTGTGAACAGGCTTGATCGCTAGTGACTGGTAAGTGTTCTCTTGTGGTGTCAGCGCTTGAGTCAAATCACTGTAACCCAAGGTGGGGTCAGCCTCACGTTATCAAATGGAAATATGTTTGTGAGAGAAGTTGAAGCCCCATAAGCAATTGTCTCCAAATGGAATAAGCAGCTGATTGGAGGAGGGAAAACCCCCAAGCTGCTTCTGTTGGAGTAAAAGTTTATTAGCAGACGGAATGCTCATGCACCTTGTTTGTGCTGATGGTGTGTGAGCCTTGTTTTTAAATGACTTAGCCCAGCTTAGGGGGCCGAGCACTAGACTTGGAGCCAGCAAGACCTGAAGTTTAGGCCTGCTTCAGACACTTGGCGACTGCATGACCCTGGGCAAGTCACTGAACCTCCTCTGCAGGCTGGCTCCTTCTCTGTAAAATGGCTATAGTTGTTGGAGGACCTACCTCAAAGGGCTGTTCTGAGGATCAAGTGAGATTGTATTTGAAAGTGCTTGACAAAGTCTAGAAAATCTTTGGGGTTATTAAAGGAGGGTAGCTGGGTAGTGCAGTGGCTAGAGCACCAAGCCTGGAGTCAAGGAGACTTGTGTTCAAATCCAGCCTCAGACACTTCCTGGCTGTGTGACCCTGGGCAGGTCACTTCACCCTGTTTGCCTCAGTTTCTTCGTCTGTAAAAGGAGCTGGAGAAGGAAATGGCAAACCACCCCAGGATCTCTGCCAAGAAAATCCCAGGGGCAGCTAGGTGGCACAGTGGATAAAACACAGGCCCTGGATTCAGGAGGACCTGTGTTCAAATGCGACCTCAGACATTTGACACTTACTAGCTGTGTGACCCTAGGCAAGTCACTTGACCCGCATTGTTCTGAAAAAACCCCAATAACAAACAAATGGGGTCAGGGAGAGTCGGATGTGACTGAACAACAGCAGCAATGATTAAGGCAGAATTAATAAGATTTTATTGCAAGTGTACTGACAATTAAGAGCAGGATGGCAGCTTCATGAGCTCAATCACCCCTCAGGTCCTAATTATAGTAGGAAGATCCCTGGGCTAGGCATCAGTGGACCCGAGTTTGGATCCTGCCCCTTTCACTCTCCCTTCCATGGCCTTTGGTACGTGAGCCCCTGAACTGCTCTCCATTTATCCGGAAGAGCACAGGTTAGTATAGTAGGGAGAAGTCAGCAAACAACCTGGGTTCAGATCCCGACATGCCACCAGTGTGCCAGATATACTCCCCTCAACTAGATGCAGGTCTTCATCCTCCTCTGTCAGATGAACAGAGGGAGCAGGTGATTTGTCAGGTTCTTCTGAACTTTCCATTTTTTGTCTTTGAATCCACACGTTGCATGGACAGTTCCAGATGGGGTAAGGACTTGCCCATGGTCACACAGATTTGAACCTAGGGCTTCTGATTCCCCATGTGACACATCTGCTGCTATACCACTTTGGAAACCTGGTGTCACCAGCCTCCCAACAGCACGGCCAGACTCTTGTTTTATTCCCCCATGAAGACATCCCAAATCCCCCCACATACAAATAAAGGGAGAGTCTTTGGGTGCCACCACACACTGAGTGGGCTAGAATTAATGGCACACACAGGGCAGATCAGAACTGAAGCTTCTAGTTTGCCACTTTGAAACCCAGGCATGTGGGTGTGCTCCATTGGCATGTCACCCTGAGCTGCATGTACTCAAGAAAATTAAAAATCCCTGTTTGCCTGTCTAACAGGGCAGCGACTGCTGGCAAAGACAAAGGTAGGCATGTCCATCCTTCCTGACCGTGCCCGGTATTGGTAACCACACAGGGAAGTTCGTTATGCTTTATCCTCAGCTGGGCTTTGATGAGGAAAAGGGTTCTTGTCCTTGCAATGAGTAGCCAGATGGAACGGACTGTACTTAGCAGAGGTGGCCCGGGTTCCCTGTAGAATCAAGAAGTGGCATTATCACCACTGCTTATGAAGGGAACAGCTTGTAAATCCGAGCTTGGGATTTTCCGGAGCTCATCATCCTTCTCATTTTCACACAGCGTTTTCAATTAGCATACTTGTAAGCTTAAAAAGAGAGAGCTGGGAGAGTCTGGAAAAAGGCAATAATTGATACCACAGTCTCTCCTCAAGTCCTTGTAGGGCACTTACTGTGGGACGGAGAAGGGGGCAGGGACCAACGCCTCTTTGTTTCAATGGGGTTGCCAGTGAGGCGACTGCCCTAGAATATGCCTTAGAAAACCCAAAGAAGCTTAATTCTGCAAGGTATCACCCACAGCTCCAGCCCCCAAATATTATGAGGTGAAAAATGAGATGAAAATATGAACCGTTAGACCACTACAGATTCTCAGCCTCTGACCACTCCAAGATGACTAAGAATAGCTATCTCTGCTCCCCCCCCCCATGCCCCACCCCCAAATCTGTCAAATGAGACAATTACAAAGACTGTGATTAATTCTAGCTTGGCCTCATTATACAAATATGTACAGACAGCTAGGCCTGATGTCCCCAGCATTCATGGTGCAATTAATTACTCTGACACTGCCTTGGCAGAGGTTTCATCCACTGTTAGGAGCTTGTGAGTGAAGGGAAGTTAATGGTGTGTAAGACCAGGCAAATCATAGAATCAGGACACCAGAATGGCAAAGACACCTTAGACTCTAGGTAGTCCCACCCCCTTGTTTTACAAAAGTAGAAACTGAGGCCCAGAGAAGAAAAATAACGTGTGTAAAGTCACATCCTGTGTCAAAGGCAGTCAGGATGGGAACCCCAATCCCCTGACACCTAAGCCAAAGCCTTTTTACCATGTGAAATGGGAGAAAAGCTGCAGACAACAGAAAAGGAGGGATCCTCGACAGAATGGGCAGTTAGTAGATCCCCCATATTATGGGGGTCTAAGTGGAAGATTGTTGGGTTTTCTCCTTTTCATTTTTATGTAGTATTTAGACAAACGGTGAGCTCCGGGAAAGATGGAGGGTTTCCCTAGGACAGGACCTGGCCCTCAAGGAGTTTATAGGCTCCTAGGAGGTAAGACACCAACACTGGGCATTCTGTATGGTCAAACACATTAGCAACATGGACACAACAAAGTGACTTCAAAGGCCTTAAGGAGAAAGTTATTAACAACAGGGGCTTCTGGGAGACCACCACATTCCATGTGGCAGCTTCGTTTGGTGTATTTTCATAAACATACAACCCCAACTGTCATCACAGCAACTTACATTTCTATAACCCTCGAAGGTTATAGAACAACATGGGATGGGGGGCGGCTAGGTGGCGCAGTGGATAAAGCACCGGCCCTGAATTCAGGAGTACCTGAGTTCAAATCCGGTCTCAGATACTTGACACTTACTAGCTGTGTGACCCTGGGCAAGTCACTTTACCCCCATTGCCCCGCAAAAAAAAAAAAAACAAAAACAAAACAACATGGGAGAAACAGCACGAATCTGGGAGTCAGCAAGTCCCTTCCGCTCTGTACCTCAGTGTCCTCATCTGTAAATTGGGGATGATTATAATGGTGCCTACCTCACTTTGTGGTTGTCAGAATCAAAATGAGATCATGTATGGAAAGCGCTTTGAAAACCTTAAAACACTGTACAGATGTTAGCTGTAATTATTATTACTACAAATCATTTTCCCTGTATTAGCCTTGTGAGGTTACCGTAATAAAAGTAGTACACAGGTAAAGGTTGAATTGATTTGCCTCGGGTCACAAAGGTAGGACTTCTCGGGACGATCATTCAAACCCAGGTCTGCTGAAAGCTGGTGCTCTCCCTGCTATCAGCCATGGCCCGATATTCCATAGAGGGAAGTGGGCTTGGAATGGGAGCACACACAGGGTCATCCTGTGAATGACCTGTTTTCAGAACATGGCCAGAATGGGTAAACTGCCTGATTTCAGATGGTTGGAATGGTTAGATATTTGTTGCCGGTTCAGTACAAATTTCTATCAGTGTATGTGATTGTATTTTTATTGTAGTGCATGTTCATATGAAGTTTTATGCAGTATTTATTTTAGATCATGTGCACCCAAAACATTTCTCTATATTCAGACATAAGGTACATTTATAGTTGGAGAAAACTGGACTTGGCGTAAACCACACATTCCTTGGACTGAAACCCCACCCTAATTTTAGATCACTGGACCCACTCCCTGTTGGCAGTTTTTCTCTCCTCATAGGTGACCTCAGACTGACCTCTCTGGTATCCCCATTGCCCTCGTCCAAAGGCAGCGTTCACAGCACACTTAGAAATGCGGCCACAAACACCTGGACACAAGTTACCTTGGGCTTGGGCTTAGCCAGCCCTGGAGTCTTGTTCAGCCTTGCTCTGTTCTATTTACTTTCCCAGAAAAACAAGAAACAGGCATTTTAGGCTCAGAGCCCCGCTTCTTCCCAAGAGATGCTCACCCTTTCCCTGTTTTCCTTGGCTTTGTCCACAGGTGCTGTGGCTCCAAGATGTTCTCCAAGTGATTCTGCTTGTGAGGAATGAGAAGCCATGATGGAAACAGACTGCCTGGGGGCGGAAGGAGGCCTTGGGGAAAGTGACCTGTGCATGCACACCAGCCTCCCCCACCCCTGGAAAGCCATAGGGATATCCTGAGGTGCATCTGGGCGCCTCCACTCCTCATCCTCGTCTGAGGCTCTGAGAGCACCCAGAGGCTCTCAGGGCTTCAGCTTCCTCTCATTTCAGTTTCTGTTGCAGAGAAAAGGCAAGATTCCTCCTGGGGCCATACCGAATGGGCTTTCCCTGCCCCCCGTCCCCAGGGCCACTCCTGTTCCTTTTTGGTTTTCAGCTTCCATCACCATCTGACTCTTTGACCCTTTGCCAGTCAGCCATGCTCCTTGGCAGACACAACATCCCTCATGTGTTAGCCTGTTATACCATGGAAGCTGTGTGTTCTTGTCCTCAGTGCCCTCTCTGGCTTCTGACTGGGCTTGGCTGGTCCCCACGGTTTCCTGGGCATCTCTCCCAAGTGTTTGTGGTATTTCAAGGCCACTTCTTCTTTCTGAGGGAGCACTGTGACCATGGAGAAGGTTAGCGGTATCAAGAAAGCCCTAGCCTTACCTCTTTGGCGCTTCGAACGTTGTCAGCGTTTGGTCTTTCATGAAAAGTGAGAAGGCCGCTGTTTCTCTCGTTTGTGCTGATTTATGGACTCAGATGGGAGACCCCTCGTTTACAAAGAGGATCTCCTCATTCAACATAGATCCCCTTATACTGACATATGTATAGAGGAATTTCCTTTGCTTTCACCTTCCATCTGTAGCCTTTAGAAAAACAAATTGATGCAGATGGGGCAGCTCCTGTTCTCTCCCCACCAAGGGTTGTTTGAAGCTTCAGGGCCAGCCTGATAAGGGTTTCCATCTGTTTACCCCAGTCACTCACAGAAGCATGGGTGGGTGGTCAGCTCATGGTGGCCACTCTTCTGCATGGCATTCAACTGGGAGGAAACAGGAGACTTTGTGAGAGCTGCTGGTGTGGGGCTCTCCTGTCTTGTCATGCCATCAACTCTTCTTTCCAGTGTGTCATTCACTGGTTGCTTTTTAATAACTTGAGAAAAAAAGAGGTGCCCTTCTTCCCCCCTCCCCCCACTCACACACTCGCTCTCGCACATGAGAGCACACACACACACACACACACACACACCCTTACATTCTTTTATTTGCACGGCATTAAGAGCCCTATTCATTGTGGCTTGAAAAAGACCACCCCTGAGCAGCTTAGTCTTTGTAAAAAGACTCTGCTATCCAAGGACCCACCTAGATTTGTATGGAGTGACCCACAAGCCGGCCACTAAGTGGTGAGTACTTTGGCCATGGTGACCCAGTCACTTTGAATCCCCCATTCACACAGCCCAGCCATTCAATGGGAGAAAGCGCAGGTCCGTCATGGCCCAGCCTAGGCATGGAAACATCAGCCAGCTTTCGAATGTTGTGACAAGTGACTGATTGCCCCACCCCCTCCTCTGGTCCCTTGTCCCGCTGCAGGTGGCCTTGATTCCATGCACGCCTCATGTTTATTCTCAAGTGTAAATAAGTAAGAGACTTCCTCCAGGGGCGACAGAGGCTTCGCCAGAGCTCCTCTGGCCTCCTGACAGTGTCCCTCTCCAGTGCCCCAGCTTTGATTGTTGTGAACCCTCATTAACAGCGCTTTTGTGACTTGGAGCAGCGAAGTTCATTGTAACCCCAGGTAGGGATGAGGCGTGGACGTGACGACGGCATGAAGCGTTTATAGAACCAGTGATAGAAACACACACAGAGTTACACCCCCAGCTAGCTCAGAAGCTTCATCTGACTCGCAGGTAGCCAGGATGCAGCCCCTGCAAACCTGTCAGGTGCTTCAGAGCAAATCTGAGTGTCCTCCTCTCCCACCATGAGGAGCTACATGAGATTATAGCAGAGCTTGAGCCCTGGTGACACAAATGTGACTGTTCTTTATTAAGAAAACTTATTTTTGTTTTGTTTTTTTTTTCTTGTCAAGATATGAATCGTCACCTTCTCCGTGTTAGTATTGTTTAAAAAAAAAAAACAACTCCCACAGGACGCAGCTTTGGGGGCAGGGAGTCAAACAAAAGGTGTTTTCTGAAGTGAAGAGAAAAATCCACGTGTTGTCCCTGTGTCTGGAGTGGTTCAAATGCCAAGTTTTCCGTACAAGTGTCTTTGTAATTAAGCTTCTAGATTTTCTTTGTTTTGTTCATTAGAAGTTGATGTGCTTGCTTAACATTTGTTTCATTAAAACTTTTCAACATTGAATCCATTTTGATTCCATCTTAACTGCATTTTAATGAGTGAAATCTTACCAGTGCTGCCTTTTGTCTGAGACTTTGTCAACTTTACATTAGTCACCAGCCCTGTTGTGCTTTCAAAATCAGTAATGCATTCATTTTACCAATTGCTTATTCAAAGTATGTCTTAACCTGTTGGTGAATTTTGTTTCTTTATATACATAAGAGTAACATAATGAGCTATAATTCATTTTAATGTAACAGCAATACTCCAAACTTGATGTTGAGAAAGTGAATTCTGCTGTTTGTAAAGCTGATAAATAGACTCAGTCCCCATGGTCAAAATTCTTTTGACAGGAAAGAAAGGGTGTTTAAAACACCTGCTTCCTTGAAAACACCAGACTAAACGAGCTTTCTATGAGGAATTCATGGACAGCCTTCATGTGTGTTCTTAAAAGTCCTGCGAATAGGACCTAGATTCTAATCCTAGGTTCTGATGAGTTTGGGGGGCTCCCCCTCAGCCCTCCCTGGGCTTGAGATCCCATGTGTGCTATGCCGTTCTCACCTTGCCTGCCTCAGAGGCTTGTTTTGAGTACGCTCAGTAAAGATGGCATTCGGTAAAACATGTTGAAAAGTCTACAGTTAGTTAGTAGTGGTCCACTCTTTTTTTCTAGTATCCAGTATGTGGCCTCTTGCTTTCAGCTGACCCAGCCCCACAACGGAAGGTAGCATGGAATAGTGGGAAAAGAATATGGTTTGGAACAGGAAAGCCTGGGCTCAGCTCTGGACCCTGCTAGTCATTTGGGGTCTAGGCCTCAGTTGCCAGCTATGTTTCTGTGGTCCCAGTGAAGGCAACACTGGGTGTGTCCTAAGATTGCCCCGCCCCCCCCCTTCCAACCCTGTTTGTTTGTTGGCTGCTGGCAATCTCGGAATGCCCCCACACACCTGCACAGAGTGCTAACAAATGGTCTTCAAGTGACGTTGCCTTCCCAGAACCATGAAGAGTTCATCCCTCAAGGCAGAAGGCCAGCTTCCCTCTGAGCTGGTGTTTCCAGTCACCCATCAACAGCTGGCAGCCAGTAATGTTTGGTTTAGAATCAACACAAGCAAGCAGGAACACTTCCGCCAGTTGTTCCCCCTCTTTCCTTAACTGCTCTGCAGCTGCTGAATTAGAAAACTGTGATAATGCTTCTCCCGGGATGGGGAGATTGGGATAGGCTTTGCTACTTCCTATTCCTGAAGCCGGATTTCCTGTCAAAAAGGGGAGGAGGGATTTCAATCCGGGTGTGTGTGTGTGTGTGTGTGTGTGTATGTGTGTGTGTTTCAGTGAGTCTATCCTGATAAAGTCTTTAGACTAACCATTAAATAAGTGTGCCGTGCCTTAAAGAAAGCAGACTGCAACAGTTGAGAAGCAGGAAAGTCCAATAACAACCCTTAACATACTTTCCCTCTCATTCATCCTCCCTTTTGTTTGGTTTGTTGGGGATTTGTATCTGTTTTCCTTGAGTGTATTTGTGAACAGTAGACGTTTCAGCTCTATTAATGCTGCTGTTCTTTAATGAAGGTTTGTCAAGGATGGCGGAAGTAGTTAAGAAGAGTGATTGGAAAGTGTGTTCAGCACTGAGTCAGACATGATGCCTGACCTGCATCAGGGAGGTGCAGAGCTGATCTTTTCTCTGCATGTGTGTGAGTGTGTGGCATTTATTAAGTATCCGCAGTACCAGGCACTCCAAGTCCTGGAGAGACAGATACACAAACAGCTGTGTATTGGTGTGTAAATGTGCGCAGTGAAAAGGAGAGCTGGAACTCCCTCTTCCCTTGGGCTGACCAAACTTCTTCACGCACAGTTCATGGATTCTCTCCATTTTGAATAAATAAATAAATGGAGAGATGCTCCTAAGGCTTCAAAGGCAGTACTTAAGTGGTTGGTGTTGGATCTTGGGCTAACCTCCGTGTCGGGGGACATGTTCGGAGCAACGGGCCACTTTCCTAGAAGACCTGTGCATAGAGAGGCAGCATGGGACCATGGAAGGAGCAGTGGGCTTGGTGTCAGGCCTCCCGGGTCCTTGTCCTGGCTCTGTCTCTGAAGAAGTCCCCCAGTGACTTCACTTCTGCTGAGGCTCAGTCTCTTCACCTGTCCTCTCATCCTTTGGATGGACCAGAAAGGCCCCTTCCAGTTCTCCAATCCTGTGAATCCATGAGGATTAAAGGCCAGTACTATCGATGGATCCAGCCTTGATATATGTAAGCCCTGCCTGGGTCCAAGCCTTGCCTCTGACACACGGTGAATGGGTGATTGTGGTTGTGGGCAGGTCACCAAACCTCTCAGTTGCCCCTGGAAAATCTCTTCTACCTGGAAGTTAGAGAGGAGTTGTGAGACTACGTTGGTAGAGGAAGTTTCCCTCCTAGGAAGTTACCAAGCCAGTAAAAACACAGGGCAGCAGTAGCTCACATTTCTAACACACTTTGCCATTTCCCAAGCCTTTTCCTTGAAACTGCCCAGTGAGGGGGCAGCGCACGTATCATTTCCCCTACTTTACAGAATCCAAGGCCTGGGGTAAGGCGGGGCCTGCCCTGCGGTTACAAAGTTAGGGTCATAGGCATCTGTGTTGATCCCCAAATGGACTGGTCTCTGAAATCTCAGGCTCTTCACTGAACTAAACTGCAAAGTCAAGTCAGACCCTGAGGACCCTGGAGATCTAGCCATCAGCTGCATCTGTGTGTATGCATGCAATCTCTCCGTGTCTTAGCACTAGGAAAATCCTGGGACAACTAATAGGAAGCTGATGCTAAAGAAATTTGGCTGAAAATGTGTTTGGGATCACACAGTGAAGAGGAAAAGCAAGCCATGCAGCCAGCCCAAAGGCTTTGCAGAATCAGCACATGGTTTCCTGCCTCTTGGTGCTATCTTCAAGGAGGAAGACAGAGGAAAAGCAGCTTGATCCCAGCTGTGACGAGTAAAAAAGATATAATAAAACCCTTTATACTTTTCCTGGACTTAGTAGGTTGTAAGGTGAAAGGAAGAACGTGCCCCCCACCCCCCAAAAAAGATACTTTTTAAAAATCACATTTAAATTATTAACATTTTTGTAAGGAGCAAAGTGTTCCCTGGGTACTTAACTTATCCAAAATCTGAAGCAACTTAATATTAGTAGAAGGATTACTCATTGAATTCAGTCAGACATGATGCTTGACCTGCATCAGGGAGGCGCAGAGCTGATCTCTTTTCTCTGCATGTGTGGCATGTAATCTCTCTGAACTGAAATTACCTCAATTTCCTCATCTGGAAAATGGGCACCCAGGGAGGGTATAGGAGGATTGAATGGGACATGGTCGCTAAGGTTTCTTCCAACCCTAGTTTTTATGATCCTTTTCCAGAAGCAGATGATCACAGCTTCCTTGGTTGCCAGGGCCCTTGTGACAACTCTTCTCCCATCCCCCCGCCCCCATTCTCAGAGGAGAACACAGATGAAAAGAGCAACCATTCTCCAGCCCATGTAGCAGGGAGGAATGGGAACCTTGTCGGAGGCAGTAGTTCAAGATTCCTGTATCCAGGATCTCTGGGCAGCCAGGTGCTGCAGTAGATTGAGTGCCGGACCTGGAGTCAGGAAGACCTAAGTTCAAATTCAACTTCAGACACTTCCTAGCTGGGTGACCCTGAATAAGTCACTTAACCCTGCTTGCCTCAGTGTCTGTAATGTGATCTGGAGAAGGAAATGGCAAAGCACTCTAATATCTCTGCCAAGAAAATTCCAAAAGCCGTAGCCAGACATGACTTGCAACTACTAAACAACAAGAATCTCTGATCTCTTTGTGCATCCTCCCTCTACACCTCATCATTTTGGCAGCCCAAAGTCCTTAGTTGACGGATGAAGAAACTGAGGCCCAGAGAGATCATGACTAGCCCCAGGCCCACCACTTTCTTAGCTATATAGCTGCTTTGGCATTTCTTTTGATAAATGGAACAGATGAGCAAGAACTCTTTGGAGTCAGAGAGTCAGGCTAGGCTGGCTTCAGTGCTAAGGCCTGAGCTATGCTAAAGACAGTAGAAATGCTCAAATAGGCCACTGAGCGTCTACATGCATCAGAGAACTTTGTGCGGTAATCTGACAGTGCCATGAACTCTCCACCTAAGGATGATGTGTCTCTGCCCGTCTTGTTACCTGGCTTCCCAGCAACCAACCCAGCTTGCTTAACCATGTTCTTAATCCTGTGACCTGATGGTATAATCTTTGACTCAGGTGCAGCTTCAATACTGGCTCAAGCCAGAAGACTTCTTTTTAACCCTAACAATCCAAGGTGTTGGGGAAACCGGAGACTAGCAATGCAGAAACTAAGCATAGACCCATGTCACACACCATATAGCAAGATAAGATCCAAATGGGTACTTGCATAAAGGGTGATGTCAAAAGCAAATTAGTGGAATGTGGGAGAAGTTGCCTGTCATATCTCTAGATGGAGGAAGAGTTCATAACCAAACAAGAGATAGGTTCAGGGGAGGTAAAATGGATAATTTTGATTACATACGTTTCTTGCACAAAGTCAGTACAGCCAAAATTAGGGGGGGGGGGAGAAAGCTGGATACTAGGGAAAACGTCTGCAGCATTTTCTTTGATAAAGGAATCATTTCTAAAATATATAGGGAACTGAGTCAAATTTATAAGAATAAGCCATTTCCAATTTGTAAATGATCAAAGAATATCAATAGGCAGTTTTCGGAGACTAAGATGATTGAACAACAACAGTTGGTGGAGCTGTGGATTAGTTCAGCCATTCTGGAAAGTAATTTGGAGCTGTACCTCCCAAACATTAAAATGTGCATACCCTTAGACCCAGTAATATAACCACTAGGTCTATACCCAAAAAGGAAAAGGATTCCTATGCACAAAAATATGGTTCCTCTTCTTGTGGTGGCCAAGGATTGGAAACAGGCTACTCCTCAACTGGGGACTGACTGGACAAGTTATGGGGTATGAAGGTGATGAAAGAAACAACGAAAGGGCAGGTTTCAGAAAAACCCGGTAAGACTTACATGAACTGATACAAAGTGAAGTGAGCAGAACCAGGAGAACAATTTATTCAGTAACAGCAATGTTGTAAAGATCATCAACTTTGAAAGACTTAGCTTTTCTGATCAATGCAATGACCAACCCTAACTCCAGAGGGACTCCTGATGAAACATGCTGCCCATCTCTACATAGCTCATGGATTCAGAGGGTAAATGATATTTTCTTCTCTTTTTTTTGGGGGGGGGGGGTATAGCTATAGCGATATGGTAAATATGGAAATTTTTTTTACATGACTATCCATAATTTGTAATGAGTGGGGGAAGAGGGAGAAGATTTGTAACTGAAAATAAAATTGATTTAAAAAAACAAGACATCTCTAAAAAGTGCTAAGGGCACCCCACTTGGTGAATAATCACAGTCCCGGCAAAAAGGAGGACCAGAGGGCCTTACCATCTTCCCTTCTGCTATGCCTTCCAGACCCCATATATATTGCCGTCTGACTTCTCTTCACATTTAATATTACCAGGCTTTTCTATTGTCACTGCTTCTCAACCCTCCTGTATATTGACTACCCCCATGCGTGAGAGCAGTATCTCTTTTGCTAACCATAGTACTTGGGACATAATGAACAACTTACTGAGTGCTTCTTCATTCATCATTCAACATACAAGGACTCTTGTGTAGAATTTCAGAGAGGGAACCATCCATTTCTAAAGAAGGTGCCAAACACTAGCAACTTAAACTAGAATTCTCTCCCCATTCCCCTCCTGCCCCCAGTTTAGCACTAGTTTTATGGCACAGTAATAGGAATATATACCAGGCATTTCTGAGAAATGAATGAATGTAGGTTGTAGGATCTGAAGTACAATTGTAAGCAGTGAGTACATTAACCCATAAGATGAATGAAGTGTAAATTACAGAAGCAGGTGAACTATGCCTATGCAAATATGGAGTTTTACTATTAAAAAGAAGGCTAACCCAGAGCTGAGTGGGCCCAGAATTAATCAAGCCTTGATCTTATCTGTAAAACAAAGGATCTTTTTTCTAAGATCATGCCTATTAAAGAGTAAAGATTTGTCTATGTTGTAGTGAGAGACAAAAGTGTTCCCATTATGTACTCTTAAAGACCAGAGCTACCAGTCACTTGCAAAAGAAGCCCCCCAACCCAACTCAGCACACTGACTCAAGATAGGCTTCCAATAGCAGTTCTTTTTTTAAAGTTCTGAACTGTCTTCCTCCCTCTCTTCCTATCCTGGACTAGAAAAAGACCACCATTTGAAACATATCTAGATATAAAACCATACTATGCATATTTCAATTTGTCCGTTCTCTGGGGGTAGATAGCATCTTCCTTTGTAGGTCCTGTGTAGTTCATTTGAATATTTATAATACTCAGAATAACTTAGTCATTCCCTGTTTTTCTTTCTTTTTGTTTTTTGTTTTTGTTTTTGTTTTTTTGGTGAGGCAATTGGGGTTAAGTGACTTGCCCAGGATCACACAGCTAGTAAGTGTTAAGTGTCTGAGGTCAGATTTGAACTCAGGTCCTCCTGACTCCAGGGCCGGTGCTCTATCCACTGCACCATCTAGCTGCCCCCTCCCAGTTTTTCTTTGAACAATATTGCTGTTACTGTATACAGTGCTCTCTTGGTTTTGCTCATTTCACTCTTCAGTATTTCATGTAAATATTTCCCATTTTCCCCCCTAAAATCAACCTGCTCATCATTTCTTGCATTAGTATTCCATCACAATCATATCATAACAACTTGTTTAGCCATTCCCCAATTGATAGGCATCCCCTCATTTTCCAGTTCTTTACCACCACAAAGAGAACTGCTGTAAATATTTTAAAACATTTGGATTCTTTTCCTTTCTCCCTCATCACCTTGAAAACAGATCTAAAAGTGGTATTGCTGGGTTGAAGGGTAGAAACAGTTTTATAACTCTTTGGGCATAATTCCAGATAGCTCTCCAAAATGGTTGGATCAGTTCACAGTTGCACCAACAGTATATTAATGCCCCAGTTTTTCCACATCCCATCCAAAATTTTTTCTATCATTTTAGCCAATGATAGGTGTGGGATGATATCTCAAAGTTTTAATTTGCATTTCTCTATTCAATAATAATTTAGAGCATTTTTTCATATAGCTATATATTGCTTGATTTCTCCATTGAAAAACTGCCTGGGGCAGCTAAGTGGTGTAGTGGATAAAGCACTGGCCCTGGATTCAGGAGGACCTGAGTTCAAATCCGGCCTCAGATACTTGACACTTCCTAGCTGTGTGACCCTGGGCCAGTCACTTAACCCCCATTGCCCTGCAAAAAAGAAAAGAAAAACTGGTTGTTCATGTCCTTTAACCATTTATCAATTGGGAAATAACTGATATTCTTGTAAATTTGACAAATTTCTTTACATATTTTAGATATGGGACATTTATCAGAAAAACTGTCTATAAGCAGTTCTTTATCTTTAAAAAAAAAAAAGTCACCTCCAACACGATGTACAAAGTTCTGGGAGATAGTATGACTCAATAAAGGTCAATGGTCCCTACACTCAGGTTTGATAGGGGAGCTAATGCTACATGTTAAGCCTTTTATTAGTCAATAAATATTAAGTAGGTATTCCATGCCAAGCACTATGCTAAGTACTGTAGATACAAAGAAAAGCAAAAGGCAGGCCCTGCCTGCCCTCCAGGAGCTTACAGGCTAATGAGGGGGACAACACACAAACAACTCTGTACAAATAAGCCACATACAAGATAAACAGGCAATGATCCACAAAGGGAAGGCACTGGAACTCAAAGAGATTGGACAAGGCTTTCTTGTAGAGATAAAGGAAGCCAGGAGGCAGAGCTGAGGGAGGGAGAGAATTCATGAAGAAAGAGATCACTGATTACCTTGGAGAGAACAGTTAGTGTGATCAAAGTCCAGAGAGGTTAAAAATCCCACAGGGGCTCAGAGGAGGCCGGGATTCATTCTTGTTAGAATTTGTATTTAGAAAGTATTACACAGAAGTGATGAGGGGCAGCTAGATGACTCAGTGGATAAAGCACTGGCCCTGGATTCAGGAGGACCTGAGTTCAAATCCGGCCTCAGACACTTGGCACTTACTAGCTGTGTGACCCTGGGCAAGTCATTTAACCCCCATTGCCCCGCAAAAAAAAACAAAACAAACAAAAAAACCCCCACACACAAAAACAAAAAACAAAGCAAAAAGAAGTGAATATTAGGTCTCCGGTTATGGGCTGAGCACCCCTCAAAGGCAGTAAAATAACTTAAGACCACTGAAAACCTACAACAAAAGGGAAAATGGGCTTAAGGAACCTACATAAACATTTGTAGCCTTGGGAAACAATGGGACCTCAGCCTCTGTTTCACTTTGTTTATCCCTGAAGCCATCATGGGATCTTGTTTCCTCCTTTACACCTGCAGAAATGACAATGGAACAAAGATAGCGTTCCCCCCCCCCCCCAACAGGGCAGTGGCTAGACCTAGTCACTAGTGCTAAGCAGTGAAAAAAAGAACCAGAGAGGATTGCTCTTGAGGCTGGACTCCTTATTGCTGGGAGGTGAGCCTGGAAAAACGACAGCATCCTAGAGGCTTAGCCTTGCCTTGCATGGCCAGGATGATTGAAACTTGGGTGAGCCTTGAGGAACTGCATGAAGCTAGGGAAAGAAAAGAATTATTCTCCACATCTTTGACCAGAAGAGAGCACCAGGCAAAGACAGAGACGTGGGCATGGGAGATGGAGATGCCATTGTCAGAGAAGCTGTCATACTTGGGTTTAGAGGTGACTGGGATTAAGGTATAACTTTTTAAATAAAACAACATGGCAAAGTTGTTTGAGTCCTAGATTTCAAGTTAGAAAGATTAGGGTTGTCCTAGCTCTGCAAGCTTCCACTTGCATGATTTTGGACAAGTCATTGAATTTCTCTGGGCTTCATTTCCCTCAGCTGGCCAACGAAAGATTGGATTATGAGTTCTCTAAGGTCCCTTCCTACTCTATTTTTTTTTAAGTGAGGCAATTGGGGTTAAGTGACTTGCCCAGGGTCACACAGCTAGGAAGTGTTAAGTGTCTGAGGCCTTATTTGAACTCAGGTACTCCTGACTCCAGGTCCGGTGCTCTATCCACTGAGCCATCTAGCTGCCCCTCTCCCTTCCTACTCTAAATCCCTTTATGAACTTTTTGTTGTTCATTTAAGAGTCATAGGATTTAGAATTGGAAGAGATCTCTGGCATCACCCAGTCCCACCCCAACATTTTATAGCTAGGAAACTTTTTATAGATGATTTCCATTTTGTCATCCTTTTACTATATTCCTCTCCAATCTCATGATCTGTGTGCTTGCAAAGGGGAAATGGATTCCCATTTACTGGGGTGCTGTATGAGTACATTCTCCCAGGTTTCCCATGTCAGCACTGTAAGCCAAGAGGCCACGAAACTCCCACAGATTTACTCTCGGCCCTCATATCAGAGGAGTCCTTGATCACATCCCAAAGGCCAGCTACTGTCTGGACAAAACAAAATTGCATTTGAATGAAAGGAAAAGTGGGCATCCCTTCCCTTTCCCTTATCCCCCACCCTCCTGATCCCAAGAGCCAAGAAGTCATTTTAAATAATTCACCTTGTTCCATGAAGAAAGAAATACTGGAATATAAAATATCGGAGAACCACCCTCTCTTCTCCAATCCTTTATAGAAGTGTCTCCATCCATTTCAGTTCTTCTGTATGGGATTCAGTCTCATGTTTTAAACAACACTACAAAATTCCTGCCCGGTATAATGCTTCTGACTTCCTCTTGAGATCCCAAAAGAAAAACAGGACAGCCAGGCAGGAAGCAGCAAACCAGTGTCTGAGAGGCAGAGATGCTTTGGGACACCTGAACTGAGGCTTGTAGGGCCCCACATCTGCCTTTTGGGGACAAACATAAAGGAAGCTCCAATCTCTGAGCAAATAATTCTCCATCCTCCACTAGGAGCAGCACCAAACAAGTGAATTCATTGTGTTCTTGGGTATAAATATTGATTCCGGGTGGTGTTAACACTCTGTTCATAAAAGACGGTAACATATTTCTCTCGGAACGTATCAGACGGATGTGTTTAGCCAGGAGAGCTACAGACTGCTGACTTAGATGGGAAAATGTGGACATTTAAATGCATACCGTTTCCTTAAACCTATGTAAGCAGCTCAGAATAGCAACCAGGGGGATACAGGGTCCCCTTTCCAGTTCCAGCCCCTTTCCCGCTCTCATCTCTTCCACTTGAAGGATTTTAGATCCAGAGGGAACCCTAGAGATTAAGTGTAACTCTCATTTTATAGAGTAGGAACTGAGGCCCATGGAGGAGAAGGGAGTTACTCCAGCTCAGCAAACTCGACCCGTCTGAGCTCTTTTGAGTTGTCTGTGCTTCGACAGAAGAGACCCTGGATTAGGGGTTAGGAGACCTAGATTCCTGTCCTAATCATTGCCTCTATGACCTTAGGCAAGTGACCTCTATTGCTTTCCGTGTCCTCTGTAAAATGATCTCCAAGTTTCCTTCCAGCTCTAAATCGGAAATGCTAAGTACCGTCTTCTATTAGAATAGAAAGATATCGTACTTGGAAACAGGAAAACCTTCATTCAAATTCTGGTTCCCAAATATACTACCTATAGAAAAAAATACAGAGGAAGGTGGCCTAGCCATACCATATATAAAACTGTATTATAAAGCAGCAATCATTGGGGGCAGCTAGGTGGTGCATTGGGTAAAGCACCTGCCCTGGACTCAGGAGGACCTGAGTTCAAATCTGGCCTTAGACACTTAACACTTACTAGCTGTGTGACCCTGGGCAAGTCACTTAACCTTCGTTGCCCTGCTTAACCTTCACTGCCCTGCAAACAAAACAAAACCCAAAACAAAAAAATAAAATAAAAATAAAGTGGCAGTCATCAAAATTATTTGGTACTGGCTAAGAAACAGAGTAGTGGATCAGTGGAATAGATTAGGTACACAAGACACAGTTGTAAATGATTATAGTTATCTACTGTTTGATAAGACCAAAGACTCTAGCTTCTGGAATAAAAACTCATTGTTTGACAAAAACTGCTGGGAAAACTGGAAAGTAGTATGGCAGAAACTAGGCATAGGCCAACATCTTACACTGTATACCCAAATAAAGTCAAAATGGTTACATGATTTACACATAAGGGGTGATACCATAGGCAAATTAGGAGAGGAAGGAACAGTTTACCTGTCAGATCTATGGAGAGGGGGGAAATTGATGACCAAACAAGAGAGAGAACATTATAAAATGCAAAATGGATCATTTTGATTACATTAAAAAGTTTTTGCACAAATAAAGTCAATGCTACCAAGATTAGAAGGAAAGCAGAAAGCTGGGAAACAATTTTTATAGGCAGTGTTTCTGATAAAAGCTTCATTTCTCAAATATATAGAGAACTGAATCAAATTTATAAGAATACAAGTCATTCCCCAGTTGAGAAATGGTCAAAGGATAGAACAGGCAGTTTTTAATAAATTAAAGCTATCTATAGTCATATGAAAAAAATGTTAGAAATCACTAGTGATTAGAGAAATACAAATTAAACAACTCTGATCTATTAGATTGGCTAATATATGGGGGTGGCTAGGTGGCACAGTGGATAGAGCACCGGCCCTGGAGTCAGGAGTACCCGAGTTCAAGTCTGGCCTCAGACAACACTAGCTGTGTGACCTTGGGCAAGTCACTTAACCCCAATTGCCTCACTAAAAAAAAAAGAAAGAAAAAGAAAAAAATAGATTGGCTAATATGATGACCAAAAAAAAAAAAAAAGGAAAATGATAACTCTTGAAGATGTGGGAAAATTGGAACACTAATGCATTGTTGGTGGAGTTCTGCACTGATCCAACCATTCTGGAGAGCAATTTGCAACTATGCTCAAAGGGCTGTAAAATTGCATACCCAGCAATACCACTACAAGGTCTATATCCCAAAAAGGTCACAAGAAAGGGGAAATGACCCAAATATATACAAAAATATTTCCAGCAGCTCTTTTTGTGGTGGCAAAGAATTAGAAATTGAGGGGAAACTCATCAATTGGGGAATGGCTGGACAAGTTGTGGCATATGAATGTAATGGAATACTACTGTGCTATAAGAAGATGAGTAGGGGGATTTCAGAAAAAACTGGACTTACATGAACTGATACTGACTGAAGTGAACAAGAACCAAGAGAATATTATACACAGTGATAGCAACATTGTGTGATGATCAACTGTGATACAACTGGTTCTTCTCAGGAGTGCTATGATCCAAGGTGATTCCAAAGAACTCATGATGGAAAACACTCTCCATATCCAGAAAAAGAACTGTGGAATCTGAATGCAGATTGAAGCATACTATTTTCACTTTTTTGTGTTTTTTCTTTCTTTCTGAGAGTTTTCCCTTTTGTTCTGATTCTTTCACAACATGATTAATGTGGAAATATATTTAACATGATTGTACATGTATAACCTATATCAGATTGAGTGTTGTCTTGGGAAGGGGGGAAAGAGGAAGGGAGAAAAATTTGGAACTCGAAATATTTTTAACCACTTTTTTGTATTTAGAATTTTTTTTCCCAAATTACATGTAAAAACAAATTTAAACATCGAAACTTTAGAAAAAGAAACTAACAAAAAATATGCTTCAATCTTTATTCAGATACCATCAATTCTTTCTCTGCAAATGGATTGCATCTTTTGTAAGTCCTTCAGAGTTGTCTTGGATCATTATATTGCTGAAAATAATTAAGTCTTTCACAGCAGGTCATCTCACAATATCGCTGTTATTCTGTATACAGTATATTTCACTTTGTATCAGCTCATGTAAGTCTTTCCAGGTTTTTCTGATAGCATCCTGCTCATCATTTCTTTCTTTCTTTCTTTCTTTCTTTCTTTCTTTCTTTCTTTCTTTCTTTCTTTCTTTCTTTCTTTCTTTCTTTCTTTCTTTCCTCCTCCTTTTCCTCCTCCTCCTCCTCCTCCTCCTCCTCCTCCTTCTTCTTCTTCTTCTTCTTCTTCTTCTTCTTCTTCTTCTTCTTCTTCTTCTTCTTCTTCTTCTTCTTCTTCTTCTTCAGTGAGGCAATTGGGGTTAAGTGACTTGCCCAGGGTCACACATCTAATAAGTGTTAAGTGTCTGAAGTCAAATTTGAACTCAGGTCCTCCTGACTCCAGGGCTGGTGCTCTATCCACTGCGCCACCTAGCTGCCCCCATCATTTCTTATAGCACAATAGTTGGAACTCAAAATCTTATTAAAATGAATGTTGAAAACTATCTTTACATGGACCTGGAAAAACAATTAAAAACTACTAAGTGTGTGTGTGGGGGGAGAACCAAAATATACTACCCATGTGACCGTAAGCAATTCACTTAACCTCTTTTTTTTTTTTTGGCTGGGCAATGAGGGTTAAGTGACTTGCCCAGGGTCACACAGCTAGTAAGTGTCAAGTGTCTGAGGCCGGATTTGAACTCAGGTCCTCCTGAATCCAGGGTCAGTGCTTTATCCACTGAGCCACCTAGCTGCCCCCACTTAACCTCTTAAAGTTGTTTCCTCCTTTATGGAATGGGGATGATATACATAGTAGGGCTATTATGAGAATCAAATTAATCAATGCATATAAAGTGTTTTGTAGCTTCAAATGCTATTTTATTATGTTTATGATTATTGCTATTATATTTACAAGTAGTGCATTGGAAAGGGTAGAATTTGAAGTTGGAGAACTTGGGTTCAAATATCACCTTTAGCACTACCTATGTGAATTTAGGCAAGTCACTTCAATTTCTCTGAGCCTCAGTTTCCATATCTGCAAAATGAGAAAAGTTGGATTAGATGACTTTGGTCAGCAGTCTCCTTCAGCTCTAGATGCCCCGCGATACTCTCTACCCTTTACTTCCTCCCCTCCTCCTCCAGAGAAGGGGCTTCAGTTTGGCCTTCCGTTTGACTTCCAAGGTCGCACTGTAGGTGGTAAGTAACTGGGTGGCCATTAGCATCTACATCCTTTGATTCAGTGCCTGGTTCTCTTGCTACTGCCCCAGGATGCCTCTGTAAGGAGATGCTCTCCTGATGCTATACATATGCCCTGCCCCCCAGATCCCTAGAAAATGAGAGTTATTCATTGGCTTCAGGAAGAGTTCTTGAAGGTCAGGGGAAAATTTCTTTTTGAGCAGATCAGAGGGTCCCAGCTCCCTCGTGTTGTTTTTCCTTTACTTTCCCTTCCCTCTCCCACTGTGGGAGGGAAGGGCAAAGAATAAAAATCGAAGGTGGTCTCTCCAAAGCACTTCCTTCTGTCCCCCAAGAGGCAGCTTTGACACAGCCTTCCTAGGTTCTGGGCTCTGAGAAGCAAATTCCTTGCATTCCAACAGTGCACGAGTGAGGCTCGCGCGCGCGCGCGCACACACACACACACGTCAGAATATTTCCCGTTAATGTGGTAAAAAGCCCATTTCCAGATGTGTGGAAAACTGCTGGCTCAGGCAGGAGAGCACGCGCCCTCTACTGTCCATTTCTGGTAGCACGGGCATGATGGGAGAAAGCCAGGCTGGGAAGTTATTTCCTAGAACTGGAAGCCCAACGCCTTTGTCTCTTCAGAGTGTGAGTCATGACATCAAAAATCAAGAGCTGGATGGAACCCCTGTCCATATTTGATAGCTAAGAAAACAAGCCCGGGGAAGGGAAGAGACTTGCCCAAGGTCATACAGCTGATAAATGGCAAGATTAATATTCTCTTGTGACTCTCAGTCACATTCACTCTCTGGCCCCTCTGGAACTAGGTCTGTGAGTAGATAACTCTCTCTGCTTCCCCCATCTTCCCCTCCATTTTAAAGCTGAGAAACCCAGGTTCAAATCCTGATTCTGCCTCTTGGTTCTTGTGTCCCCACCTTGGGCAAATCCCTCCCCTCTCTAGGCCTTCTTATCTTTTAAAATTAGGGAGAGGGGGTGAGTTTATCTTTGCCCCTTTAAATCCTCTGACAGAGGTTTACAATAAAAATCCTGGCCTCCTGTACTGTCTACTGTCCAAGTTCCCTGAGAGGAGAGGAAAAAAGAGGAAAGCAGAATTTCTTTCATGCTTGAGAAACTGGCCAATGTGCCTCTGGGAGAGCTGAAACAATAGGGGCAACCTGCCCAAATTGAGATTGCTTCGGTTCCCCCTCCCCCCAACCTTGCCTGGGAATGCAACTCAGAAGAGCCCTGGGCTCTTACATTTACAGTGGGGTGGAAGCTGGACAATAATTTACCCTTTAGCAATTCAGCGGCACCAACACCCTGCTTCCCAGGGAAAAAAAATAGTTGGCACCAACACAGGTTCCCAGTTCAGTTTACAAGCTTACACCACAATGCCCCACCTTTGGCTCTCTGGTACTGACAATGGAAAGGCAATGACTTCTTTCCTGGGGCCTGCCCATGAAATTGCTTTCACAAGCAGAGAATAGGCTACAGTGGCTTTCCTGCTCATTCCTACCCTTCCCCCTCCCATGCCTGGCCTCGTGTGACTAAAGGCATTATGGTATACCCACAGTCCCCTTATACTTCAGCACCCAGAAACTACCCCAGGTTCAGTGCACTGTTTGCATCCACTCAAAACCATTGCTTATGAGCCTCTACCGATGTGTTTGCTTTTACCAGCCAACTGAAAAGGATATATTAGTTCAAAGCAAAAGATAATTTAATTAAACAGGATAATAAGGTAAGTGATGAGACAAATTTCCCCACACATTCATGGGGTTATATAGGGCTCCTCATAGATTGCTACCCAATCAAGAGAGGAGGCCATGAGTGTAAGGAACATGTGAATGCTCATGGAGGTCATGTAGGTAGGAAACGTGTGACTCAGGCACAATGGAGGGGGGACCCTGGGACATAGTGGCCATCTCATGACTAAGGTAACCCACACCTCCAAAGTCAAAGCTACTGATGGTCCTCTAGTAATATCTTTGTAATGTTTCTCCTTTCCCCTTGATATCTGCTAGTCTTGTAATTGAAGAGTTGTATTCTACTACCATATGCAGGTCTGCAACCTGTTCAAGACCATTTCCTACTGTCTGCTACCATCTGGTTCACTGTGGTGACCAGTGAGCCACTCCCTGATAAGGTAGGCTAAATCTTTTAGCTCATAGCTGAGGGCTGTGAGCCACTATGCCCTGCTAAGAAGCCAAAACAGAAAAAACCAAACCCCACACATTAGAATGTCCTGTGGCTGACACTATATTCTTTTGATCATTTTTTTTTTTTACTAGTGCCAACTCAAGGTCCCAGGTTCAAGCCAACTATCCATCTCCAGCTTGAAAAATTCCTTTTAACTCCCACTAAATTCCAGATTGCCAATCTGGATATCCAAAACCAATAACAGGGACTTCATCCAACAAAATCCCACTGGAACCATGAGGGCTGGGGTGAGAGGGTTCATCTCAGCTCCCATAATGCTCTCTGATTAGCAAGCAGATGACCAAAGGAGCAAGAACAAAAGGGCTAAGTGATGCCAGCTGGATATCCCTGTGTTTATTATGATTATCAGCCAGTCACATAACTGCTGACTTTTGTGCTGCATCCTGGCCAGCTTAAACCTCAGTCTTCTCCCTACAGTGGGATCTGATGGAAATCAAATGTAATGGAAAGAGCCCTGCAGAGTTATGACACTTGAGTCCAAATCTTGGCCCTAACTCATTGTAGCTTTCTGGTGCTAGGTAACAATTCAGTCTCCTAAGCTGTAAGATGGGAGATATAATCACAACATCTACATCCCTTCTGGTAAAGTTTTCCTTCAGTGCCTCATCATGGCATGAAATTGATCCATGGCTCTCCATGTCTATGGCAGCAAAGCACAACTCTGATGGGATCTACCAAGCTAAAAAAACCCATCTCTGAGTACAAGCTGGAAATGGTCTCACCAGCTGTTGTTGGGACACCGACAAGCCAAGTTTACAAAGTCTATCACCAACCTGGCCATGGGGCAATGGGTTTTTCAGCCATAGTAACCCTCCATCCCCTGAGGCATAGAAAGATGACAATTTATGTCAGTGGAAAGAGACACCAGAAGCAATGAAGTCATAGCTCCTTGAATAAATCAAGCATTTATTAGGTGCCTGCAGTAGATACAATGGAAATGTATATTGGTGCAAAGGAGAGTCCTGACTAACTCTGAAGTCAGCCCATCTGGGTCCCTATCTCGATTCTACTGTTTTATTACCTGCATCAACTAGAGCAAGTTACATAACATCCTTTGTCCTCCTTTTCCTCATTTCTAACAGGAACAGTTTTAATACTAACAACAACAATAACTAGAATTTACATAGCTCTTTAAGGTTTGCAAAGAGCTTTTCATATCCCATTTGCTCACAAAGAGTTTGTGACCGAAGGCGCCTGAAAACCTTAAAGTATCATAGAAATAGGAGCTATTATTTTATAGAGGAAGAAACAGACCCCAAGAAACTGAAGCTAGCAAATAAATGTCAGCGCTTCCAGATCCGGATGTAAAAAGGTGCTGTACTACAGGCTGAAGACACAAGGACAAAAATGAGAACAATCCCTGCCCTCAGGAAGCTTCCATTCTATTAGGGGAAACATGTACATATGTAATTATGTACAAGCTATATGCAAACATATATGCATTAAAGCAAGTGCCTACCTTGTGCACCTTATGAGAAAGCATATTGTAAACCTTATCTGAAATTGGAGCTGTTAGAGCAGGGCAGAATGGAGAGAACTTTGGACCCAGAGCCAGGAAGACTTGGGTTCAAATCCTACCTCAGGTACATTGTGGACCATGGGCAAGTCTTTAGAGCCATAGATCCTAGTGCCAGAAGGGAGTTTTCATTTTTATCTTTGGGTTTCCAGAGCTTAGCACAGCACCTTCTTATAGCCAGGTCTGGAAGCTCTGCCAATTGGATATAGGACCAGGGTGCTCATAATTTTTTGTGTCATGGCCCCTTTTGGCAATCTGGTGAAGCCTGTGGACCTCTTCTCAGAATGCTGTTTAAATGCATAAAATACAATATATAGGATTACAAAGGAACCCAGATATCTTGAGATACAATTGTCAAGGTATTAAAAATTAATCAGGATTAAGAGATGTAGACCAACCCCACCCCCAGTCCCATTTTACAGATGACACTGAGGAACAGGGAATTTAAGTGGCATGCCCAGGATCACCTGGTAACTGTCAAGAGGTGGGATTTGAAACCAGGTCCTCTGACTCCAAAGTTAATACTATTGCCATTGTTCTAGGCTGCCTCAGGAACCACTTAAACTCAGCCTCAGTTTCTTCATCTGCAAAATGGGGATAACAATTGGGTCTCACAAGGACCGGGTGGCGGTGGGAGGGGGATGACGTTTGCCAACTGTGAAACCCTATTTTTTTTTTTTTTTTGGTGAGGCAGTTGGGGTTAAGTGACTTGCCCAGGGTCACACAGCTAGTAAGTGTTAAGTGTCTGAAGCCGGATTTGAACTCAGGTACTCCTGACTCCAGGGCCGGTGCTCTATCCACTGCGCCATCTAGCTGCCCCTGAAACCCTATTTTTAAAATGAGCTAGTGTTCTGGAGAAGGGGCTCAGAGAGCTGCCTCTCAGCTTTGGGAAGAAAACCCAGGCATCCAGGCCGTTAGAAATGTGAATGGGGGGAAGGGAAAGAGCTGTAAAAACAACCTCTTCCTGGCGAGGAAGCACCAAACAAAACTACCCACAATGGCTCTCTCTGGGACCAATTTCCAGCCGGCGCAGCAGCCCTGACAAGGTCAGCGAGCTGGAGCTGGAAGCCCGGGCCCGGAAGATCTTTATCTGTGTGGGAAATAGCAAAATCATTTGACTGATAAAAGGAAATACAATAAATAGCATCGCAGCTCCTGGCCGGATCCCCTCGGACACCTCCTTCACTGGAGGAGGCGCGCGGGGCGCCCGGCTGAAATGGACACGCCCGACTGTGCATGTGCTGCCCAAGCATGTTTAAAAATAGCCGAGCCAGGGACTTCATTAGTGCAGCCCCTACGAGGCCAGCCCAGTGAGCAGGCCGCTCGAGCTCACCTCCCCTTCCCCCCTCCGCATCCCCGCCTCCTCTCCCTCCCCCCCCCACCCAGGTGGATCGGGCTTTTTTTCTTCCTCTGCGTATTTTGGAGGCGCTCAGTCAGCGCGTGTGATGTATTTCACCCACGGGCCAGCTCCCACACGGCTAGTTTCAATCTGGGCACGTCTGTGGCTCACATCGAAAGTCCATTGTATTTAATGGGGTGTTAACACTGTTTATTCTCGGGGACTTCGCACAGTGATTTTACACTCTGCGAAAAGAGCAGCTTGGAGAAAACTGGAGTCTCCACCCCCCATCAATGTGTTACCATTCATCCAGCAGCCGCACCCCGCGGGACACCCAGCCCTAAAATGGGCATTTCTTACGGGGATGTTCCCGAAATCTCTGGGCCTCAAACACCAGCGTGGCCAAGTTGTTCCCATTCTCCTCCCTAGGCCTAGGATGACTTATTGGGGGGGGGGGGCAGGGCAATGGGGGTTAAGTGACTTGCCCAGGGTCACACAGCTAGTAAGTGTCTGAGGTCAGATTTGAACTCAGGTAACTCCTGAATCCAGAGCCGGTTCTTTATCCACTGCGCCACCTAGCTGCCCCTAGGATGGCTTATAAACGCCACGGTGTCATGGGGCTATAGCTAGAAGTGTCCTCAAAGGAAGACCTAAACTGAGTCCCAGAGAAGTTAGCCTTAGTGACTCACCCAGAGTAGTGGGAAGAATACTTGGGGTCACAAGACCTGGGTCTGAATTCCAGCTTCTCCGTTTGCTAGCCTCAGTTTCTCAGATTCTTCAGTTATAAAGTAGCTTCAGTTTCTCTAATACTTCAAGGTTTATAGACCTTGTGAACTAAGTGCTGTGAGCACTATTATCCCCGTTTTACAGATGAGGAAGCTGAGGGCTGAAGAGGTAAAGTGTTGGCCAAGTTCTCACAGCTAATAAATATCTAGGGCGCTGCAATGAGAAGAGTCTCAGCTCTGACCTTGGGTCCTGAGCAATTTATCGGGTTGTCAGTACCCTCACCTGTCCAACCATTGATGGTGGGGGTAGATAATCTCCTGGGTCCTTTCCAGCTTTGATAGTCTCCATTCTAAGACCCTTCCCAGCTCTGCCATTCTGTGTTGTGCATTCTAAGGTCAATCTGCCTCCCTCTCCAGCTCTCACAATCTAGACCGTGTGTTCTAAGGTCACTGCAAGCTTCCCTTCTATGGTTTCAAGAGAACTGGTATTTAGGGAGTTCCTGAACCCAGTGTGCAAGTCTCTGTCAGTCTTGAGAAGAGGCCTCAAGTCCTGGCTTGATATGTGACCTTAGGCCAGTCTCTTCTCTTTGGACTTCAGGTTCCTTGGTCCAGTAAAAGGAGGGGGCTGGACTAATGACCTTGGAGGTTTCCTCCAACTCTAAATCAGTGATCCTCTCCTATCTGGAGGTTGTCTCTGCACCTCAGTTTTCTCATTTGTGAGATGAGCAGGGCTGGATTATCTAGATTTTCCTCCCTGCCCCTTGGCACTCTGGTGAGCTGGGTGATGCTAGGCTTTTCTAATAAGTGGCACGGCTCCATCCTCTGTTTCCAGCCAAGGTTCAAAACCTTGTATGGGTGCAATACTCCTTCCTCCCCTGCCTCCAGGAGACATAGCTTAACCTAATTCTCCTTTCTCCTCATCCAGGGGCTGCCACTGCCCGTCTCGTGATTTCTCCTCTGAGCTGTTGGCTCCAGAGGGTTTGGGGGGAATCTCTGTGTGAAGGACAGGGCTAAGGAAAAATACAGAGCTCAGTCTTTATTAGAAGGAGGGAGATGGTAAGCAGGAGATTGTCCCAGGGGTGAGCCGAGGGGCTCATGGACACCAGTAGGCAGCTCTGGTTGTGGTCACATTGCCAGGAAAACAAAAACCCACAATTGAAGCTGCAGCTGTTTCCACCAAGGCCCAGATTCATCACCGGAAGCCTGGGGCACAAGGTCCCAGCATGAGACAGGTCTTCCTACAGTTAGGGGCATTTTCCCAAAGGGAATGGGCTATAAATTAGGAGCATTGCAATAATTGGAATATTGGGGGGGAGGGAGTCTGGGAAGAAGGGCTAGGAGAGCCAAAGGATAATAAAACAATATAAACTCCTTGAGGGCAGGGCCCTCCCAGAATTTTACTCCCAGAGTTTAGCACCATGCTTTGCTGTATTAAATTCTTAATAAATGCTTCATTCATTCATTCATTCATTCATTCATTCATTCATTCATTCATTCATTCCCTACCCTTTGACCCAGAGATTCCACTGCTAGTAATATACCCAAGGAAGTCACAAATTGAAACAAAGGAAGGAAGGAAGGAAGGAAGGAAGGAAGGAAGGAAGAAGGGAGAGAGAAAGAAAAAAGAAAGGCTCAATACACACCAAAAAATTTTATAGTAACACATTTTTTGGTTGCCAAAAAAACAATGGAAATAGAGTAGATGTTCATTAATTTGGAAAAGGGTTAAACAAAATTTGGTACATAAATGTATGGAATATTACTGTATTCTAAGAAAGAACAAATGTGAATACAGGGGAATGTGGGAAGACTTTTATGAACTGATGCAAAGTAAAATAATTAGATCCAAGAAAGCAACATATACAGTGACTAAAACAATATAAATGGAAAAAACAGCCACAACCAAACAATAAAAAAAAAGTTTCAAAATGACAAAAAAAAACCAACACAAAAAACTAGTTCAGTCCCTAAGAAAGATATGAGTAGATGCTTCCCCCCAACTCCTTTACAGAGATAAGGGATCCACATTATGACACATTGATTGTGTTGTTGGGGATTGGTTTTTTTCCTATGTATTGATCAGTTTTGCTTATTTTTTTTTCTTCATTTCTTTTTCTTTAAAAAAATTCTTTGTTATATTGGGATGTCTCCATGGAGGGGTAAAGAGGGGAGGAGAAATACAAGGCTCCAAAGTTTGAGCCTTTAAAAGTCATTCTAGTCTTAACCCTCTCATTTTCCAGAGATGGAGACAGAAGTCTAGGGAGATAAGGTCAAACCGTTAGAAAATGGGAGAGGTGGGATTCAAACCCAAATCTCATTAGGCTTTACTTAAGCAGACAAAAAAACCAACCCTGCAAAGATAATGAAGGCAAGTCTTCTTTCCTCTCTGGTGAATCCCACTTACCTCAGGGGCCTATATAATTACCCAGATTTATAGTACTAGCTTGGCATTGAGCTCCACCCCATCAACTAGAGAAAAGAATTCAGAGTTGCTATAGAATCTAGTAACCGTTTTCCCTGGTACACACAGTCCGCATAACTCACATTACTAGTGAGAGACAAGACCCGGATTTATTCTTTGGTTCTTGGACTTGCTTGGTCCAGGAACTCAGTAACTAGGTACGGCTGCTCCTGAGCTTTTCCATCATTGCCATCTCTGAGGCTTTGTGCTGGAGCCTGGCCTGAAGGGGCTGCGTGGCTGGGCAGGCTTCCTTCTAGAGCAGGAGTTAACTTTTTTGTGTCCTGAACCCCTCCTCAGGGTAATGCTTACTGCCTACATTCACAGTGAAGAAAATGCTAAATTTCAATTATGCTAGTGAAAAAAAAAAAAAAGATGTGTTTTGTGTGTGTGTGTCATACAAGTTCACAGATACCCTAAAGTCTATCCACAGACTAGACTTTGAATAGAAAGAGAACTGAGCTAGCTCCATAATTGAGTCACAAGATGGCGTCAGTATGGTTCATTTACTTCCCACAATTAAACACTTGCTGTCCTGATCCCCTCAATTCTCTCACTCCAACACACCTCTCTGCCTTAGACATTCTACCTCCCATCACAGAGCCTTTACATCAGCTGTCCCCTATGCCTGGAATGTTCTTCTTCCCAACCTACAATTCTCAGACTCTCTGGTTCTCAATGGTCAAAGGGTATGAACAAAGTTCTCAAATGATTCATAACCACAAGAAAGGATGACCTAAATCACTAATAGGAAGAGAAATACAAGCCAAAACAACTCTGAAATTTCACTTCACACCTTCCAAATTGTCCAAGATGGCAAAAGATGGCAATAGTCAATGCTGGAGAGATTGTAGCAAGACACACACATTAATACATTACTGGTGGAGCTGTACAATTCCAGAATAGTACAACTATTCTGGAAAGCAATTTGTAATTATGTAAATAAAGGGACTAAAATGTTTCCACTCTTTGAAGAGAGTCTGCTGCTAGACTTACACCTAAAGGATGTCATTGATAAGATGAAAGTGCCTGTATATACACCAAAAGATTTTTAGCAGCACTTTTTGTTATAGCAAAGAACTGGAGAAAAAGAAGATTCCCATCAACTGAGGAAATGGCTCAATGAATTGTGGTACATGAATGCAGAAGGTTATTACTGTGCTGTAAGAAATGATGTGCATGATGAAGACAGAGAAACATGGAAAGATCTATATGAACTAATGCTAATGGAAGTAAGCAGATCCAAGAAAACAATAGACACAATGACTACAATAATGTCAATGGAAAGAGCCACAGAACAATTAAAAGCAAATGTTGCAAAATTAAAAAGAACCAGTATGTCTCTAAAGAAGAGATAGGAGGGGCAGCTAGGTGGCATAGTGGATAGAGCAACTGGCCCTGGATTCAGGAGGACCTGAGTTCAAATCCAGCCTCAGACACTTGACACTTACTAGCTGTGTGACCCTGGGCAAGTCACTTAACTCTCATTGCCCTGAAAAAAAAACAAAAACAAAAAACAAAAACAATTTTGGGGCAGCTAGGTGGCACAGTGGATAGAGCACCGGCCCTGGAGTCAGGAGGACCTGAGTTCAAATCCGGCCTCAGACACTTAACACTTACTAGCTGTGTGACCCTGGGCAAGTCACTTAACCCCAATTGCCTCACTTAAAAAAAAAAAAGAAAAGAAAAGAAGAAGAGATAGGAGAGGACAACCCCAGCCCACTCCTTTGCAGAGGTGGGAGGTTCTCAGGTATTATACATTCCACATTTTCTGACCTTTTCAATGTATTGATTGGTTGTACTGAATCTTTTTCTTTTTGTCTTCAAGAAAATATTATTTATTATATGAGATGGCTCTCTAGGAGGGGAAGAGAAGGAATAGTGGGGAAAGTTATAATTTTTTTAAAAGTCATCAATAAAAGCTTATTAAAAATAAAAAGATTCCCCTTGAGCACCATCTTTTCCAGGAGGTCTTTCCTGGTCCCTCCTGCTGCTAGTGCCATCTCTTCTAAGGCTAACTTCCATTCATTCTATAGTTATCTTGTACTTTACCTTCTGATAACATACATATATACATACTTAACTGACAGGTATATATTAGATAATATTTACTATATATATATATATATATATATATATATATATATAAAATATGAGTCAGAACCAGGAGCAGTGATTGGTAGAAGATGTAGGGATTAATTCAGGTTGGATGCAAGGAAATGCTTCCTAAAAAATAGAGCTTCCCCAAAGTTAATTGAACTACCTTTGGGATCCCCCTGGGGTGTTTCTGGTAAATGTGTAATAATCAGCTCTCCAAAAAAAGTATGAACCACATACTTTAAAGATTAATTTGCATTAGCACTTTCTCCATCGTTTTCTTAAGTTTAGAAAATCAATAAAGTGATAAATCAAGCTCTGATTTGTTGTTTGCTGATTTCTGAGGTATAAATGCTCACACTGAAAATTTAACAATTAGCTCTCAAAATTCATTTGGCTCCAACACACCATGATGAAATAGGCAGACAGATGTGAAATAAATAGATGGATAGAAGGATGAATAGATAGCTAGATTTATGTATAAAACATCTCTTCTATTAGAATATAAGCTCCTTGAGTACAGTCTCCCCTCCTTTACCACCCCCCCCAGCCAAAAAAGGTATAAACTACATGTTTTCAAGTTTAATCTGCATAAATACTTTTTCCATCACTTCCTTCTTTTTGTTGGTCAATTGTTTATGATGCTTCCTGACCCCATTTGGAGTTTTCTTGGCAAAGAAACAGGAGTGGTTTGCATTTCCTTCTCCAGCTTATTTTATAGATGAGAAAACTGAGGTAACCAGCATGAAGTGACTTGCCCAGGGTCACACAGCTAGTAAGTGTCTGAGGCCAGATTTGAACTCAGGAAGATGAGTCTTCCAGAATTCAGGTGTGGCACCCCATCTACCTCGCCACCTAGCTGCCCTATCACTCTCTTAAATCTAGACAAACAACAAAAGAAAAAAATCAAGCCCCTATTTGTTTGCTGATTTCTTGTTTTTTTCTTTGTCTCCCCAACATGTAGCACGGTGCTTGGCACACAGTAAATGCTGACAGATTGATCGATAGCTACTTACAGTTTCATGCTAGAAATCTACAATTTCATGGCTAGAAGGCACCTCAGAGGACATCTAGTCCACCTCTGGCAAGTAGTCAGTCAGCCTCTGATAGGATCAGCAGCTGCTACCTCACTGGTCTGCAAGTCCACTAATAGTAGGGATTGGCTGCATGAAACTTCATTTTTTGGTCTCTCCATAGTGCCTTGCAGACAGTAGCTGGTCAGTAATTATCTGTTGATTTAAATTGTCCTGTCTCTCCTGCTATGAGTCTAAAAACAATTATCTCATATTGAGCTAATTCTGAGAAGTGATACAGGGGAGTGGAAAAGGCACTGTATTCAGAAGTTCGGGTTTGAATTTTGACACTAGTATTTCCCAGCTGTGGGACTGTGGGCAGGTCACTTCTTTCTAGGCTAGTTTCCTCATAAGGAAAGGGCTTATATTAGCCAATCTGTCCAAGAATCCAGCATCTCAGTGACTCCCATCCATGACTGTCACTGCCTTGTATGTGTTGTCTTCCCCTATTAGAAGGTTTAAAAAAAAAAAACAACAACACAACCCTTCAGTCTCTGTTTATTGTTCCTAATTCCTCTTCCCTCAACTTTTTCTTGACATTCAAGGCCCTCCACAATCTGACATGACCCAGTCTTTCCAGCCTTATCTCATACTACTTCACTGGTTGTTCCCCAAACACAGCTTGAGTTTTCCTCTTTCCTTACCTTTGCTCATACCGTGCCTCTTGCCTGGAATATCCTTTCTTCTCTTTTTCTCCTGCTAAATTCCCAGTGCACCCTTTAAAACCTACCTCATCACTTTCTCCTACAAACTTTCCCTGATCCACCCCAGATATTAACGATGTCATTCCCCCACCCCAGGATCTCACAAAACACTTTGCATATGGGGGCAGCTAGGTGGCGCAGTGGTTAAAGCACCAGCCCTGGAGTCAGGAGGACCTGAGTTCAAATCTGACCTCAGACACTTGATAGTTACTAGCTGTGTGACCCTGGGCAAGTCACTTAACCCCCATTGCCTGCAAAGAACCAAAAAACAAAAAACCACTTTGCATTTATCATATTATATTGTATATTATTGTCATTGGGGTTTATGTCTTTTCCTTGTGCAGCTACTGTGTCTCATCCAAAGTAGGGCTCTCCTCTAGCACCCAGGACAGAGCTTTGCTCAGAGTCACTGCTTAATAAATTAGTGCTTATTGGATTGAAGGAAGCAGAGGCTGAGGCTTGAGCCTGGCTTCTCTTCTCTTGAGCTGGCAGAGTTCTAGGGCAGGTGCAGGTACCTCCGCAGGTGTGAGGACACCTGACTGTGGGAGGGGAAAGAATCCCGGCCCCTTTTCTCCCGGGAGTGGGAAGGGTGTTGACCTGGATGCCAAGGAAAGTTAGCAGAAATTCTCAGGGTGGCTAATGAGATCAGGAGAGAGGCTCCTGCAGGTGTGCTAGGCCTGGGCAGATGTGTGACTAGAAGACGTGTCACAGCCGGCGTTACCAGAGTCTGGGAGGCAGCACATTTGATCTCTGCAGAAAGGCAGTGGCTGCTGCCAATGGTCCTAATGAGGGCCTCGGCCTCTCCTCTCTCCCACTCTGAGCTTGCCTGTAGGGAGACGATAAAAGCAGAGAGGGCCCAGGCCTCTACACTGGTGTCAGGCCGGCCCATCATCCTGTGCGGGGCTGAGTTGTGTATTTTGGAAGGAAAGAGAACAAGAGTGTGTGGGGGTGGATAGGTTTGTGTTTCTCTCTATCTCTCCTTTGTCTTGCGTGAGCCTGGGCATAGACATACACTGAGCTGAGCTGGGGTTGGGGGGCCGGGGTACCAGAGAAAGAGATGGTACGATGACATAATACCAGCTTGGTGACTGCAGGATGACACCTGGGCTCTTCACTCTTTCTTAGGGAACTCCTGGGTGAGAGGTCGTAGAACACAGGCAGGCAGCATTGGTGGGTCCTTGGCGGCCACACCCCACAGAGGTCCTTGTTTCTAAAAGCCATGATATCATGGCTGATGTGGTGGGAGGTAGGTTTGGACCACTCCGATGCCGTTTAAGGAAGCAGTACAATCTGAGAGTTACCTCTAGACTCGCCCCAGAGATCCAGGGCTGACGAGATTTGGAAAGCAAGAGCGTCTACTGCCTCTGAATTCCCTCTCCCATCTGTCTCCTCTCAGCTTCCCCTGCTGCCATCACCCTAGCACAGGCTTGTCTCCCTTCTCCCGTAGACTACGGTGACACCCCCAAAGCCCCTCTCCCTGCCTCGAGTCCCTTCCCTCTCAAGTTCTGCCACACACAGTGTCTGTGGGAGTTCAGGGCACAAGCTTGCTCATAGGACTGCTCAAAAGCCTCTTTTGTCTACCTATTGCCTCTAGAATAGAATCTAAACTCCTCATTCAGGAATTTAGACTGCCCCCACCCCAACCTGCTTCCAAGCTACCTTTCCAGACGGTTTTCCTCTTTTGCCTGTTCTATGTTCCAGTCAGACTAGATTCCTGTCAGTCACTGGATCTTTTCTGATCCCCTTTTGTCATCTCTCATATCCGGAATGTGCTTGCTCCTCACTGACCTCTGCCTGCTGAAATCCTGTTCTCCTTTCAAGGTCCCTCTTCCACCCCCACCCCTCCATGGAATCTCTCCTGGCTTCCCCCCCACACACACACACCTGAAAGTCTTCCTTCCCTCCCCAGACATCTTCCCAGGGCCTTGTCTGTATCTCTCCTCCTTGACTCCTTTGCTCCACCTTTTCTTACTTATTTATAGAGCCACCCCAAGCCTACCTCCCTCACTGGGCCCTGAGATGCTGAAGGACAAGGCCTGTGCTGTTCTCCTTCCATCTCAGCTGGGGCCCAGTCCATTGGTGGAGGCCCTTGACACAAGCTTTATTGAATTGAAATGACACGGAGAGTCTCCTAGGCAGCTTCGGTGGGGGATGAAATGACAGTGACTTCCACTGTACAAGCTCAGAGGGTTTCAGGGAAAACCTTCGGGGTATGTGGCTTGGAGAGAGAAAGGAGGAGCAAGTAAATCTCGGATCCATTTTGAGAAGAAGGAAATTTTCCAGGTTTTGGGAGTAACGTAGGATGTAATTCAAGGGTGAGGCCACTGGTGTCCACAGGGTGGTTGCTCAATAAATATTTGTTGAATTTGAATGAATTCTATCTGACATTTATATTGCACTTTCAGGTTTGCAGAGGCTTAGATACATAATGAGAATAATCAAAGGAAGGATCTTCCCCTCCCCAAGGGGACCCCTTCCCCCTTGGAGCATGAATGGGCTGAGAATCGCCTCAGTCACCTGTTCTGACCTCCCAGTAGAGGGTGTGGGCTGGGTGTGGGTCAAAGCTAGGTAGGCAGGAAAGGATTCTTACCATTCCCATTTTCCAAGTGAGGAAACTGAGACTTTTGGGGGTTAAGTGACTTGAACACTAGATAAGACTTGGATCCAAATCCCACCTTAGACACTAGCCCTGGACAAGTCATTTGACTGGATCTGCCTCCATTTCCCCATCTGTAAATGAGACTAGCAATGACACTCACCTCCCAGATTTGCTGTGAGGATAAAATATTTGTAAAATGCTTTGCAAACCTTAAAGTGCTATAAAAATGCTGCCTTTTATTATTATGGACACACAACAAACTATAATAATAATAGCTCCTATTTATAGAGTGCTTTAAGTTTTGCAGAGTGTTTTATATACATTATGTCACTGGAGACTTACAGTAACTGTTTGATTTAGGTGCTATGATCATCCCTGTTTTACAGATGAGGAAACTGAGGCTGAGAGTGACTAAGTGATTTGCTCAGGGTGAACCCCAGAACCTCTGTCCACTACATTTTAATGAATCAGTGTAATGGACTGGAAGACAAGCCATCTGAGTTCCCGGATCTGCCACTAACTCCCTCCGGAATCTTGGAGAAGTCAACAAGTATTTATTAAGCACAGCTAGTTGTTACAGTGGATTAGAACAGTGGGCTGAGAATCAGGAAAATTCATCTTCCTGAGTTCAAATCTGGCCAAAGACTCTTAACTGTGTGACCCTGGGCAAGTCACTTAACCCCCTTTGCCTCAGTTTCTTTATCTGAAAAACAAACTGGGGGGCAGCTAGGTGGTGCAGTGGATAGAGCACTGGCCCTGGATTCAGGAGGACCCAAGTTCAAATCCAGCCTCGGACACTTGACACTTACTAGCTTTGTGACCCTGGACAAGTCACTTAACCCCCATTGCCCTGAAAAAAAACAAAAACAAAACAAACAAAACAAAACAAACTGGAAAAGGAAATGTCAAACCCCTCCAGTATTTTTGCCAAGAAAACCCCAAATGGGGTGGTGAAGAGTTAGAAGTGATTGAAATATACTCGACAACAATGTTGAAGATACATAAAGAGGCAAAAGACAGTCTCTGCCCTCAAGGAGCCCACAATCTATTGGGGAAGACAACATGCAAACAAGATATAGAGAGGATCCATATTCAGAGGAAGGTGCTAGCCTTAAAAGGGGTCAGGAAAGGTTTCTTGCAGAACACGTGTGGGGGCTTTTAGCTGGGACTTGGAGGAAATTGGTCAGGAAGTGGAGACAGGGAAGGAGGGAATTCCAGGCCTGGGAATCAGCCAGAGAAGGTTGGGGGAGGGAGGAGATGGTGTGCCTTGTGTACAAAGAACATCCAGGGGCCAATGTCATTGGACTGCAGACCAGGTGGTGGGGAGTAAGTTGTAAGAAGACTGGAAAAGTAGGAGGGGGGTAGGTTATGAGGGACGTTAAAAGCCAAAGAGAGGATTTTACATTTGATCCTGGAGGGGATAGGAAGCCACTGAGGTTTACTGACTGGGTCATGCCCTCACTGTAGGAAGATTACTTTGAAAGCTGAGTAGAAGATGCACTGGAATGGGAAGAAACATGTTGGGGAGACCAAGCAAGAAGCCATTGCAATAACCCGGGTGGGAGACAACGAGAGCCTGCCCCAAAATGGAGTCAGAGGAGAGGAGGGGGTTTGTATGAGAGGTAAGATCCACAGGACTTGGTAGCTCGTCGGACTGAGAGTCACTCTCTTCTCTGGTCATTGGTAGAGAAAAGGGAGTTGACCACCATCTCTAAGGTCACATTCATCTCTGGGCTTGTGACTTGCTAAGAAGTTTGAATTTCAGAATTTTCTCTCAGCGCTGATCCGTGTGGCTTTCCTGGCAGTAGATGTCCAAGAGCTCCGGACAGAGATGGTGCCCATATGTAGTTCCCAGCATCCTTCAGTCTTCCCATGGATCTGCCGACTCCCATGAGGCCTTATTACTCACTCCTTGTGGGTCCAGGTGCCCCCTCAAGCTCTTGGCAGGGCCCTCCCCCTTCCCTCGGCAGGCTCCACAGGGCCTTCATGCTCCCTTCATGACCAGACTTTCCTGCTTGGTCTTTGGCCTGGCTCAGGGTTCCTTTTTCACATTGAGCCCTCATCTGGACCTTACTGGTCCTGGTTCTTAAAGGAATCTTTTCAAGCCCAGACATTTCCCCAGCACCCCTGACTTCAAGCGTTCAGTGAAAAAGGGCAGTTGACCCTAGTAGAGCTAGGGAGGAGAAATGAGAGCTTGGTTTTGTCCCTGGGGAAGATAAAAGGCCCTTTCCTACAGCTGGGGTGGTGCAGAGTACCTGGACAGACGGGCAGCTAGGTAGCACAGTGGATAGAGCACTGGCCCTGAAGTTGGGAGGATCTGAGTTCAAATCTCACCCCAAACACTTACTATCTGTGTGACCTTGGGCAAGTCACCTAACCCCAATTGCATTAAACATCTGGGGCCATCTCCACTCAACCTGATGTATTTCTTGCTGCTGGGCCCAGATGGAGGAGAGAGTGAAGAGGTTGGTGACCTTGCACAGCCCTTCCTCACTTATATCCAATTCACTGGGAATCACAACATCGCCTGACATCATGGCCCTCTTGGAGAACAAAGGACAAACATCCACCACCTGGATAGACATTCCTGTCTCATATGGGAACACGGCTGCAGGCCCCACAGAGCAGAAAGGCTTGGCTTACTTGGCTCAGGTTGCACTCAGGTGTCTGAAGAGCCTTCAGACAACATAGACCCCTCCTCTTCCACAGCAGCTGAACTTATTTTTCTAGCCCCAGTCTGCCTAAGAGAGGGAGGCCTGAGACACTGGTTGCATGGCATTAAAGAGGGGCTGACTGGGGAAATCTGTTAGGAATCAAGAACTGCTGGTTTACTTAGTGACCTTGGGGAAATAACTTTGTCCTTGGGGACCTCAACTTCCTAAAATGGGTATAATAACACTGGATTGTTGTTCGGTTGGGTCTGATTCTTTGTGACCCTTTTTGGGCTTTTCTTGGCAGAGATACTAGAGTGGTTTTTCATTCTCTTCTCCAGCTCATTTTATAGATTAGGAAAATGAGACAAACAGGGTTAAGTGACTTGCCCAGGGTCACACAGTTAGTTAAGTGTCAAATGTCTGAGACCAAATTTGAATTCAAGTCTTCCTGACTCCAGCCCCAGTGCTTTATTCACTGAGCAACCTAGCTATCTTCAATAACACTGGATACTCACCACGAATTATTAAGCAACGTTAATTTAATAAGTTTAACCTTAGTTATCAGAAAATATCAAAGAATAATAGAAAATGTCAGTCAGAAGCAACCTTAGGGATCACCTAGTCCCATTTTTTTTTATTAAGGAGGAAAAAAGAGCAAAGGGTGGAGTAACCTCTGCGAAACCTTCCCTCTCTACCCCCATACTAGGTATTAGGTCTTGTCTTCTATAAATACCTTATATTTAATTTACCTCCATATATTGTATATTCTCTTGGCAGACTATAAGCTTCTTGAAGGCAGGAGCTGGTTTTTTTTTTAAATCACTGTATTCACAGCATCAGTAAATCATCTAAGTATTTATTGTCTATTATATGCCAGACACTGCATTAAATTATAGGGAAACAAAAAAAGGGGGACGAAAGACAGCCCCAGCTCTCAAAGAGTTCACAGTCTAATTGGGAAGACAATAAGCAAACAAATATGTACAAACAAGGTTCACACAAGTATAACCCCAGTCCCAAAGCTCACTGGGATTGGACTCTCTCCTTTTTGGTGGAGATCAATGTCCTGGACTTGTGTGAGGAGCTAGGTATGGTTGTTGACAGCTAGAGAGTGTCAGTTTCCTCAAGTCTCTGAGTTCCTTTGGGCTCTTCCATTGCTTCAGGGGAGCTTCTGGTTTCATCCAGTTCCAAGAGGAAAGATGGATGAGGTGAACCCCACTGCAGGGTGCTGAAAGAAAAGACTCTGGGAAGAAGGCAACATGAGAGGAGCTGTCGGTCTCCACCAAGTCCCCATTTGCTACATTAGAGAGTTTGGGGAGCTCCCCTTGTGTGAAATGGGATCTTTGCTTTGTGAAAATATTTTTGACTGACTAGGGCTAATTTGGGGGGCTAAAGCTGACTGGGGTACTTAATCTGGGACTGTATGACTAACTGGCTATCTGACTGCTATTAATTTAATGTGGGCCGTTTATAAAGTTCCAACACACTGCTCCACTCCCAAATTGATAAGCAAAGGATTAAGAAGCCTCTTAACTAAATAATCAAAGCAGAGTTTATTTATGAGATACAATTTAAAATTAAGAATACAGGGAAATAAAATGTACAACCTGACTGCATTTCGGTGTGTCTCTTTCCACTGTGTCTCTTTCCCACCTGCTGTGCCTCAAACTTTTTTAATACAATAAGGGCCTTAGCCGCCTCTGGCCTCAGGGCACGTTACACTTCCCTGCTCAGCTACTTTCTTCTAACTCCTCTTAATCTTCACTTTCTCCAACCTGTGCCCTGTGCTGACCGCTTCTGTGCTCTCTGCTGCCTCCTGGTCAGTCTGTCTGTCTGTCTGCTCTGTCAGTCTGCCCTCTGCCGCCTTTGCTGCCCCCTAATCTTGTCCGCCTCCCTTAATCTTGTCGACAGCCTTTCCTCCTTGCTCCTAGTTTGTCTCGTCCCCCTCCTTGTCCAAACCTCTTCTCAGCCTCTCTCGTCCATCCTTGTCCCCTTGCTGTCTAACTCCCAGGTCTATGTATACTTTTTCTTCTCTCCACTCAAATCTTGGGGCTTCCTGCGCCCCCACAGACCAAGCTGATCTGCCAGCCAGGGCTGCGGCTGGTGGGGGGGGGGAAGCTGCCCTCGAGCCTCCCAGGTCCCAGCATAGGCCACACCAGAGCCCAGCATCTCTCAGATACCTCTCTGACCCGGTGTCTTGCACAGCCCATGGGGCTTTCTGGCTCAGCTGAAGCAGAGGGGGAGGGGCACCAGCCCCTCCCACACAGAAGAGATCCTGAGGGCCCAAGGCTTTCCAATCTCAGCCCAAAGGTAGGGTCCCCAAATCAAAATAAATTTCCACAGCTTGAACCTGAAAACAATAGCCCCATGACCAATAATCTGTAAGGAAGCAGATAGATATAATTCTAGCCTAGTTGCCCCTTTCTGAGGAGAGCAGAGTGCCCTCTTGGAAGTAGTCTCCCTTGGAGAAAGAAGGGGCTTGAGATGCCTGTTCTGCCTCCCTACTAACCACACAGTTGTCCCTCCCATGCTCCATGTTGGGTATAAGTAGGAAATAATTAACAGGGAAGGCACTAGAATTAAGAAGGGCTGGGAAAGCCTTCCTAAAGACTTCTATTTGGGACTGAAAGGGAACCAGAGGGGCCAGAAGCCAGAGGTGGGAGAGCTTTCCAGGCATGGGGGATGGCCAGAGAACATGCCTGGAGCTGAGAAGTGTAGGGTCTTGTTTATGAGCAGCCAGGAAGCCAGTTCCACTGGATGGAAGAGCACACACTGGAGAGGAAGGTGTAAGAGGATTGGAAAGGTTGGGGGTGGGGCAGCTTAAGTCAGGAAGGACTTTAAACATCAGACAGAAGATTTTGTATTTGATCTTGGGCTTGATAGGGAACAGATGGAGTTTAATGAGTAGGGGCTGGGGAGTGGTGACAAGCTCAGGCTTGTGCTTTAGGAAAATCACTTTGGTGGCTGAATGGAGGATAGATTGGAATGGGAAGAGACTTGAGACAGGTAGACTCACCAGCAGCTATTGCAATAGACCAGGCATAAGATGATAAGGGTCTGAGCCAGGATGGGGGCAGTGTCAGAGGAGAGAAGAGGGTGTATGATGAGATCATCAAGTGACTCACTTAGGGATGGTCACACAGCCAGTAAGTGTCAGAGACAGGATTTATTTTTGGTTTTTTGTTTGTTTTTTTGCAGGGCAATGAGGGTTAAGTGACTTGTCCAGGGTCACACAGCTAGTATCAACTGTCTGAGGCCGGATTTGAACTCAGATCTTCCTGAATCCAAGGCTGGTACTTTATCCACTGCACCACTTAGCTGCCCCCCCCAGGTAGGATTTGAACTCAGTTCTTCTTACTCCAGGTCCAGCATTCTTCCACTATACCATGTGAGTCACAAAAGGATTAAGGGACCCAAGGTCATCTTCAGCTGGAGGTCAGAAACCCTCTTGGGAAGCATCTGAAAGGAAATCATTTAATTAGTTCTGTGAAGGACTTCAAGAAATCTTTATTGACTTTCCCTTAATTTTCCCTTTCCTCCTCCTGTTGATTATTTCATATGTCTTGTTTGTATGTAGCTGTTTGGTGGTGTTAGACTATGAACTCTCCATGGATGGTGACTATCTTTTGTCTTTCTTTGTATTTCCAGTATTTAGCACAGTGCCTGACAGACACATAGCAAGTTTAATGACTGACTGAAGGAGGAGGGGCTACTCTGTGGTGTGTGACCTATTTTTGTCCAATTTTTTTTTAAACATTCGATTTTATGAATCTCTCCTTTGATTTCCAGAATTTCAGATTTGGTGTTTAATTGGGGGTTTTTAATTTGTTCTTTTTTCTAGTTTTTTTAAAAAATTGGATGCCCAATTCATTGATCTACTCTTTCTCACTTTATTAATTTAAGTATTTAGAGATATAAATTTTCCCCTAAGCACTGCTTTGGCTGTATCCCACGAATTTTGGTACGTTGTCCCATTGTTGTCATTCTCTTTAATGACATTATTTACTGTTTCTATGACTCATTAACCCTCTCATTGTTTAGGATTAGAATATTTTGTTTCCAATTAATTTTCAACCTCTATTTCCAAGGACCTTTATTGAATATAATTTTATTGCAGTATAGTCTGAAAAGAATGCATTTAATATTTCTGCATTTGTTTGTGAGTATTTTATACCCTAATACATGGTCAATTTTTGTGAAGGTGCTATGTTCAGCTGAGGGAAAAAAAGTATACCCCTTTCTATTTCCAGAGTTCTATCATATCTAATTCTTCTAAAATTCTATTCATTTCCTTAACTTCTTTCTTATTTATTTTATGGTTAGATTTATCTGGTTCTAAGAGAAGGAAGTTGAGATTCCCCCTCTAGTATAGTTTTTACTACTTCCCCCTGTAATTAATTTAACTTTTCCTTTAATAATTTGGAGGCTATGCCATTTGATGTGTTTATGTTTAGTATTGACATTCATTGTCTATGATACCTTTTAGCAAAAATGAAGTATCCCTGTTTATCTTTTAATTAGATTTATTTTTCTTATTGCTTTGTCTAAGATCATGATTGCTACCCTTACTTTTTTTTTTCTCACTTCAGCTGAAACATGAGAGATTCTGCTCAAGCTCCTTATTTTAACTCTGTGCATGTATCTCTGTTTCAAGTGTATATTTTGTAAACAACATATTGATGGATTCTGGTTCCTAATCCATTCTGCTATTCACTTCTATTTTATGGGTGAGTTCATTCACATTCACAGTTATGATTATTAACTGTATATTTCCCTCCATCCCATTTTTTCCTGTTCATTCTTCTCTCTCCCTCCCCCCCTTCCCTCCTTCCCTCCTCCCCTCCTCAAGTCTGTTTTGCTTCTGACCACTGCCTTTCTTTTTCTTTTTCTTTTTTGTGGGGCAATGAGGGTTAAGTGACTTGCCCAGGGTCACACAGCTAGTAAGTATCAAGTGTCTGAGGCTGGATTTGAACTTAGGTCCTCCTGAATCCAGGGTCGGTGCTTTATCCACTGAGCTACCTAGCTGCCCAACCACTGCCTTTCTTAATCCATGCTCCCTTTTATCATCCTTCTCCCCATCCTTTATTTCCTTCCCCTCCTACTTCCTTGTGGTGTAAGACAGTTTTCTGTACCTGAGTGTGTATATTATTTCCTCTTTGAAACTATTCTGATGAGAATGAGGTTCAAGCATTGCTTGTCACCCTCCCCCTCATTTTCCCTTCCATGTAAAAACTTTCTTTGTGCCTCTTTTATGTGAGACAATTTTTTCTATTCTTCCTCTCCCTTCTCCTTTCTCCCTTCTCTCAGTGTATCCCTCTTTCCCATTTAATTATTTTTGGAGATCATGCCATGATAGACAGCTCACACCCATGCACTCTATCTATATAGACTCCTTCTAAATGACCTAACGATAAAATTCTTAGGAGTTACAAGTATCATCTTCCCATCTAGGAATGTAAACAGTTTAACCTGATTGAGTCCCTTATGGTTTCTCTTTCATGTTTATCTTTTTCTGCTTCTTTTGAGAGTTGTATTTGAAAGTCAAATTTTTATTTAGCTCTGTTCTTTTCATCAGGAATGCTTAAAAGTCTTCTATTTCATTAAATTTCTATTTTTTCCCCTGAAAGATTATACCCAGTTCTGCTAGGTAGGTTATTCTTAGTTGTAATCCTAGCTTCTTTGCCTTACAGGATTGCTTTTCTTATTGTAAGCCCTCCACTTCTTTAATGGAAAATCTGCTAAATCTTGTGAGATCCTGACTGTGGCTCCATGATATTTGAATTGGTTCTTTTTGGCTGCTTCTAATATTTCCTCCTTGACCTTAGAAGTCTGGAATTTGGCTATAATATTCCTGGAAATTTTTATTTTGAGATCTCTTCCAGGAGGTGATCAGTGGATTCTTTCAACTTCTATTTTACACTTTCCCCCTCTCTAGTATATCAGGACAATTTTCTTGACAATTTCTTGAAATGTGATGTCTAACCTTTTTTTTTTAAAATCATGATTTTCAGGTAGTCTAAGAATTTTTACATTATCTCTCTTTGATCTGTCTTACAGGTTAGTTGTTTTCTTGATGAGATAGTTCACATTTTCTTTATATTTTTTTCATTCTTTTGACTTTGTTTTATTGTTTCTTAATGTTTCATAGAATAGCTTCCAGTTTCACAATTCTAATTTTTAAAGAATTTTTTTTCACTTGGCCAATCATACTTCTTAAGGAGTTCTTTTCTTCAGTGAATTTTTGTGCCTCATTTTACCATTCGGCCAATTTTGTTTTTTAGGTGTTATTTTCTTGAGCATTTTTCGTGTGTGTGTGTGTGTGTGTGTGTGTGTGTGTGTGTGCGTCTTGCATCACTCTCATTTCTTTTCCCAGTTTTTCCTCTATCTCTCTTATTTGATTTTTAAAATATTTTTTGAGCTCTTCCAGAAATTCTTGTTGGCCTTATGTCCAATTTACTTTTTTTTTTTTGGTCATTGAGGCTTTCCTTGTAGTTGTTTTGACACCAGTTTCTTCTTTTGAGTTTGTGTCTTGATCTTTATTGTATGACCCTTTCCCAGAATATTTCTTGATTTTTAACTTTATGTTAAAGTTGGGCTCTGCTCCCAGGATGGAGCGGGGCACTGTTCAAAGCTTTAGGTTGTAATAAAATTATGGAATTTGGCAGACACCCTGGGGCCCCACCTGATTGATTTAGTATTGTTTGAATTGGGTGAGAATGAGAAACCTACTAAGTACCTACTTGGGGGGGGGGGCAATGATTAGATATAGGCCAAACCTGGCCTGCCTTGAGTGACATGTTAGTGTACTACTGAAATTACTAGGGGATCACTCTCAGCCATGCAACTTGAAGGACTTCCCTTTTGGGGGAGGGAGAGAAAAAGTAGAAAAAGGAAATGCTCACTGAGAGGAGCTCTTTCCTGTTGGTGAGCTTCTGAGAGCTGACTGGAGAGGGGCTGCACAGCTGACTCCCATAGAAACTATGGACACCAGGTGGTGAGTTAATAGAAACAAGGTCAGCTCTTTGAATTAGCTGAGCTGGAAGCAAGTTTGGGGATTGAGTTGGTCTTTACTAGATCCAGGGAGCTTATCCATTTTTCTTTTCCCCTATTCCCTTGTCCCTGGTTTTATTAACTTCACCTTTATTATATATTTTTATCCCTATTAATAAAACCTGGTTTGTTGGTGGAAAAGAGGCTATTAATCTCCTTTCTTATTAGCCTGGGAAAAGTAACTAAAAAAAGGAAATTTGGAAGAGAGGAAACTTTGGACCTAGAGGTCCCTCATTATTTTCTGAACCCCAATATTACTGTGAGCCACCCAATTAACTCTCCCCATATTAAATTTGGCCCCTACAAGGTTTTTCATACTTCAGTTAAAAATTTGTTTTACCAAAGGTTTCATTTTAATAATATGCAAAAATGGTATAAAAATTATCAAAATATGCTAATGTACATTCTATTGAAAATTTATTGTTGCCCTTGATTTTATGGGTTAATTATAAAAACATTTGAAATTCTTAGTGGTAAAGAGCTTCTTTTAACAAAAATAAAATTAAGAACATTTCCTTAACAATGCAGCATACCATTTTCCTGGCTTCTGATCTTCTTCCCAGTGCTTGAAGTACTGAGCTGCTTTTTTTAAAATAATAAACTTTTTTATTTAAAGTTTTGAGTTCCAAATTCTATCCTTGCTTCCTTCCTTCCCTCCTTCCCCTTCCACCTCCCTGAGGCAGTAAGCAATCAGATGTAGGTTATACATGTGTAGTTATGTAAAACATTACCAAATTAGTAATTTTGTACAAGAAAACTCAAATAAAAGAAAAAAATGAAAGAAATAAAGTTAAAAACTGCACGCTTTAGTCTGTGCCCAATGAATATCAGTTCTTTCTTTGGATGGTATGCTTTATCATTAATCCTTTGGGATTGTCTTGGATCATTGTATTGCTGAGAATAGTTAAGTCATTCACAGTTCTTCATCAAACAATTTTGCTGTCACTGTGCACAATGTTCTGTTTGTTTTGCTCACTTCACTATACATCAGTTCATATAAGTCTTTCCAAACCTTTCTGAAATCATCCTGTGTGTCATTTCTTATAGTACAATAATATTCCATTACAATCATATAACACAACTTGTTTAGCCGTTCCTCAATTGATGGGCATCGCTTTGATTTCCAATTCTTAGCCACCACCAAAAAAAAAATCTGCTATAAATATTTTTGTACAAATAGGTCTTTTTCTCTTTTTGGGGATGTCTTTGGGATATAAACCTAGCAGTGGTATTGCTGGATCAAAGGGTATGCACAGTTTGATAGCCCTTTGGGCATAGTTCCAAATTGCTCTCCAGAATGGTTGAATCAATTCACAACTTCAATGGTGGATTACATGCTGCAGTTTTCAGAACTAGTTCTGGGAGGTATGTAAGTTTTCAGTGCTTCTAAGCTGGTATAATACAAGAAGAGATGTGAACACCCCTCTCCTGGTCTGTGCTCTTGTCTTTACCCAGGGAGAGAGCTTGCTTCCCTGCAGTTTTCAGAACTAGTTCTGGGAGGTATGTAAGTTTTCAGTGCTTCTAAGCTGGTATAATACAAGAAGAGATGTGAACACCCCTCTCCTGGTCTGTGCTCTTGTCTTTACCCAGGGAGAGAGCTTGCTTCCCTGCAGCTGTTCCTCTCAGCCCTGGAAATGTAACCAGGTCCCTGTGATAGACCATAAGCACCCTTCTCCACCTTAGAACTATGACCAGATCTCTGTTCTCTTGTGAGCAAACACAAGCCCTCTTCTCTGTCCTGGAACTAGGGCCCCTGCTCCCCTGCAGCCACAAAGGCTAATACTCCTTTCTGTCTTGGAACTGTGACCTCTCCTGCTAGTTGTGCTGCATTGAAAGACCATCTCACTCTGACCTTTTGTTGGCTCTGCCCCTCCAGAATTTGATTTGAGGCTTTATTTTAAAGCTTGAAGGGGAATGTTGGAAGAGTTCAGCTGGATTGCTGGCTGTACTCTCCCATCTTGGCTCTGCTTGTGTAACCTATTTTTGAGGTGATAGGACAACAGCTAATGGTATACGATTGTTCTTTCTGTACACCCACTCCCCAATCAGCTTCCCCTCTCTCAGCTCCCCCCTCCCTGCACTTCCTAGGGAGGAAGGGAAAATACCTCACTAGTTAAATGACTATATAGGAGTGCCCCAGGCACCCAGAGGCTACCATGAAATTAGGGGAGTTCAGATTGGCTTTGGATGAGCCCAAATTATTAGAACAAATCAATGAGCTCAATCCAGAGGACCCAGGGAAGAGAATTCTCCAATCGGAAGTAAAGAAGCTTCTGGCCCAGAATGTGCTGTCGTCTTGTGGGTGTCCCCAGGAGGAAGTAGCTTCAGCCTAGAAGGATTTAGGGAGGGGCCAAACCAGGCTGAGGGACCTGGAGCTCCAGACATGAGTTTAGAGGTTTAATTTTGTTTCTCTAGGGGGCAGCTAGGTGGCGCAGTGGTTAGAGCACCGGCCCTGGAGTCAGGAGGACCCGAGTTCAAATCTGACCTCAGATGCGTGACACTTACTAGCTGTGTGACCCTGGGCAAGTCACTTAACCCCCATTGCCTCACTAAAAACAAAAAAATATATATTGATAATTTTGTTCCTCTAGGGGGCAGCTAGGTGGCGCAGTGGTTAGAGCACCGGCCCTGGAGTCAGGAGGACCCGAGTTCAAATCTTACCTCAGATGTGTGACACTTACTAGCTGTGTGACCCTGGGCAAGTCACTTAACCCCCATTGCCTCACTAAAAACAAAAAAAAAACATATTGATAATTTTGTTCCTCTATATTGGAACTAGAGAATTGGCTTTCCAGATGCTTCTGTGATAAAGAGCTGCTGGTCTAGGGAGGCTGCAGATCTCCTACCCTAGGAGAGGTCCCTTCAGCCTTGGGCTCACAAAGTTCCCAGGTTCAGTCCTGGGTGAGTTTATCTTCTAAGGAGAGTAGCCAAGCTCTCTGACCTTTTCTGCCCCGACCCTAGAACTCTGGGGGAAATCACCTGAAGTTCATATCTAGGATCTCCACAAAAGAGGGTAGAAATAATAAGGATGATGACTGTAACAATAATAATAAACTTTAAGTTGCATTTTAAGGTTTGAAAAATACATATTATCTTATTTGATCCTCGAATCCTTATTTGTTTAACTCTATGATCCTTATTTAATCAACTGTGTGAAGTAGATGCTATTATTATCATCACTCCCATTTTATGGATGAAAAAACTGAGGTTCAGAGTGATAGTAGTAGGGGCAGCTAGGTGGCGCAGTGGATAGAGCACCAGCCCTGGAGTCAGGAGTACCTGAGTTCAAATCTGGCCTCAGACACTTAACATTGACTAGCTGTGTGACCCTGGGCAAGTCACTTAACCCCAATTGCCTCACTAAAAAACAAAAAACAAAAACAAAAAACAGAGTGATAGTAGTTGATGGCAGTAGAAATGACCACAGACAGATACAGAAGGATAGTCACCTGAGGATGGTGAAGGTGGAAAGAGAACAGATATTTAATGCTTACTGTGTACCAGGCACTGGGCTAAGCACTTTACAAATATATCATTTGATCCTCACAGCAACCTCAGGAGGTAGGTGTTGCAATCTTCATTTTTCCTAAGGAGGAAACTGAGGCAGGCAAAGGTTAAGTGACTTGCCCAGGGGCACACAGCTAGCAAATATCTGAGGCTAGATCTGAACTCAGGTCTTCCTGATTCCAGGCCATATTCTGAGATCAGAAGAACTGGGTTTGAATCCTGACTGCCATTCACTAGCTACATGACTCTGGGCAGGTTATTTATCTTCTGAGGAGTTCAGTTTCCTCATTAGTCAAAAAAGAGGGGGTTGAGTCAGGTGACTTCCCAGGTCCCTTCCGGCTCTGAATCTAAAAACCAAAGGCCCATAGGGGGCAGCTAGGTGGCGCAGTGGATAGAGCACTGGCCCTGGAGTCAGGAGGACCTGAGTTCAAATGCGGCCTCAGACACTTAACACTTACTAGCTGTGTGACCTTGGGCAAGTCACTTAATCCTCATTGCCCAACCAAAACAAAAAACCAAAACAAAACCCAAAGTCCCCGAGTGCCCTTGTGGTGAGAAGGGGGAAAGGCTGAGAATTCAGGATACAGTCCTGGCTCGAGGAGGATATGGGGGCAATAGGGAGGGGCAGGAAGCCTCTGTGTGTGTGTGTGTATGTGTGTGTGTGTGAGAGAGACCAGGGTACCCAGAATCCCTCACGTTCCCGGTGACACATCCACAGCAAGAGGCTACCTTTCACCAGCTTAGGAGGTTAATTTTCAGCAAATAAAGCCTCCCAGAAAAGGTTAGGGACGTTCCACCCCTCTCCACGCCCAGTCTGAGCCCTGTGGAATTTCAATTCAAAAGCTATTTTTGTTGGAGGCAGATAACAATAAGTCCATTATACACACTTCCTCACTAAGAGCTGGGTGGTCCAGTGGAAAGAGCCCCACTTGGAATGAGTCAGTCCATCTGGGTCCAATTCCCAGCTCTCACACTGACCGGTCCTGTGACAGTTACTGAGGAAATAGGGTTGGGATTGGTATCTGATGACCTGGCTTTGAGTTCTCGGCTCTCTCAACTTACCTCTGTGATGTGGAGGAAATCTCTTGCTATCTGGCCTCTGAGGTCCCTTCTAGCTCTCAATCTACACTTTGGGCAAATTTGCTCTGGGTCTCAGTTTTCTCTCCTATAAAACGGGCTAATACTTGTACAATCCATCTCATGGAGGGAAATGCTTTGCAAATCTAAAAGCACTATGGAGGCGAAAGGTCGATTTGTTGCTGATCATTAACTTTTTTAGGGTGGAAAAACTGAGGCAAAACAAGTCTGTGGTGGAAACTGGAGTTGAAACCAGGTGTCATGATTTCTAGTTCTGGTGCTGTAGGATAGGGATTTCCTTTCATTTCTCACTGTATGTCCTGTACAGCAAGGCAGGGCAGTGGGCTCTTACTAGCTGTGTGACCCCGGGTAGGTTCCTTAACCTCTCTGTGCCAAAGTTTCCTCATCTGTAAAATGGAGATAATAAAGAACCTACCTCCCAGGGTCATTGTGGGGATCAAATGAGATGATTATAAAATACCTAGTGTAGTGACACATAGTAGGTGCTTAATAAGTGCTTGTCTCCCCCCCCCCATACTGAAGTATGGTTTTCAAAATAGTAAAAGGCTCCAATTAGAAACTTGGCGAAGGGGCAGCTAGGTGGCACAAAGCACTGGCCCTGGATTCAGGAGGACCTGAATTCAAATCTGGCCTCAGACACTTGACACTTACTAGCTGTGTGACCCTAGGCAAGTCACTTAACCCTCATTGACCTGCCAAAAAACCAAAATCATAAAGATAATTTTGGGGGCAGCTAGGTGGCACAGTGGATAAAGCAATCGGCCCTGGATTCAGAAGGACCTGAGCTCAAATTTGGCCTCAGACACATAACACTAGCTGTGTGACCCTGGGCAAGTCACTTAACCCCAATTGCCTCACCAAAAAGAAAAGAAAAGAAAAGAAACTTGGTGAAGTGTGAATGTTGGTGGTGTTCAGGCATTACCCAGAGTTCCCTAAGTTTTCAGGGCCTTTAACCTTGGAAAGAACTTTTTCACCAAGATGTCATAAAGCCTGTTCTTGCTTTTTCAAGGGCTGGGTGGGGGTGTGGGACTTGTATGGTAAAGAGCCAATCTGGTACTGAAAAAAAATAAAATTGAATTTTTAAAAAGTCATGAGGCTCAGATGAGGAGAAACCAATGGGAGAACTGGAGGCCAGGAAGAAATGGTAGTCTACTGGTCTTCTACCTTTCTCTTTTGGGATGGGCAGGGAAACTGAAGGTCTGGATGCTGCTTCTCTCCCAGAAGTTGGGGAAAAGAAGTGAAAGTGAAATCAGTCAGGAGGGCACAGTAGCCAGGCAAAGCAACATGATTGGGAGATTGGACTGGACAATGAAACCTACCAAGATCCAGTGGTTTGGGCAGTCAGGGAGACAGCTAAAATCCAAAACCTGGCACCTGGTCCCCCTCACTCCTCCCTGTAGGGTTACTCTAGGAGCCCCCTCAATTCTCTCTTACCCATCCCACCTCTTCACTTCTCATGTCTCCTCTGAGAAACAGCAGGAGGGATGGAGGGTGGGGAAAAGAAATCCAAACCCGGGGATGCTCTTGTCATCAAACCCTGCCAGTGGAAGCCTCTTCCTTCCAAAGAGGGCTTCTTAAAAAAACAAACCCCCCCCCCCAAAAAAAGGGCTTCTTAGCCTGGGATCTGCGAAATGATTTCAAGGGGTCTGTGAACTTGAACAGGGGGAAAACATCCACCTTTGTACATTGCCCTTAATTACTTAAAAATATTATTCTGAGAAGACTTCACCAGACTGTCCAAGGGGTCCATGGCCCCAAAAACATATAGATATCCTGCTTTCAATGTTTATTTGCATTCCCACGCTATTTGAAATTGCTATTAAAGTGTGAGAGGCTGTGAAGCCTACTGAACAGAGAATCAACCTCAGAGTTAGGAAGACCTACCTACACATATATTGGCTGTGTGGTTATAGGCATGTCATTTAATGTCTCAATGCTTTAAGACAGCTCTTTAAGGGTCTAAGTTACTGAGAAAGCAGAGACCTGCATTGGAAGGAGTTTCTCTCAACCATGCATTCCCCATACCAATGAAATCACAGGTCCAATCCCTATCCCCATTAAAGTGTAAATCCATTTAGAATGATTTTAGTCCAAGTCAAGGAGAGCATGGTTTTAAATTGAGATGGGGAAAGCAATTCAAAAGGGAGAAGTTTTCCGCAGCATAGATGGAGATGTGTGCAAAGTGATTCTTGAGAAATTTTTTGGCAGTGTTAGTAACCTCTGAAACTCAGAGATATCCAGACTTCCAAATGCTTTTGAACCTGGAGAAATATTTAATAAGGAAATGAGCCAGTAGAAATAAAAGATGGGGGGCAGCTAGATGGCATAGTGGATAAAGCACTGGCCCTGGATTCAGGAGGACCTGAATTCAAATCCAGCCTCAGACATTTGACACTTACTAATTGTGTGACCCTGGGCAAGTCACTTAACCCCCATTGCCCCACAGAAAAATTTAAAAAATAAAAATAAAAGATGGAGGGAGGTTGGTGTGTTTGTTCAGGTAATCACACATACTGTACATATCACCAATCATTGTCCCATCTGGTTATAGTCACATGACTTTAAGGTTCATCCTGATCATGGTTACCTCCTACCTCCCTTATTGGTAAGAGTTAAATCTCAACTAAGTGGCTAACAAGGCTGGGGCAGTACTAGGGTTTCCTCTCACTTGGTCCCTGGTCCACGTGGGAACTCCTCCCCACCTCCCTGAAGTCCATGGGATTGAGATAAGAGGAAGAAAAGAAATCACTAATGGAGCAGGAATTTAGGCCTCAGGTCAGTACCAAATCGGGAGGCAAGATAAAAGGTCTATTAGAAGAGATAGTAATCTTATCCAACCTGTCTCCCCAAGATTCTTTGCCGATGACTCCTTTTGTTTCCCAGCTCCTTCCTTGTGTTGATGTACTGGTACCATCTTGGGTGAGGTCCATCATTCCCTTTCAGATCCAGCCACTCCAAAAATGCTGGGGGCTTTGATTTTATCATGTGCTATTGTTTAGTATAGTCTTTGTGTTTGTATTTTGGTGTTGGCTCACCTTTGTCCCAGAGTTTGTGTACATTTTGTAATGATGGTGTTGGCTTCCTACCAGAAGGTTTCCTGAGTTCTTCCAAACTGGAAGCTTTGTTTCCAAATGAATCCTCACACCTAGTTGGGACTAGAGTTTGCTCTAATAAAAAATGTGAAGACTTGGAGCAAGGCAAAGGAAAGAGAGTGAGGAGGTGGGAAGCCACTTTAACTTCTTTTAAAAATGTATTCATATCTTTTGTTTTAACATTAATAAATATTAGGGGCTTAGGGAGTGTTCCAGAAGGACCAACACCTTGGGTGTGAGGGCTGCTGAGCCCTTATCTGGGCTACTTATCCATCGTTGGGTTCCAAAAAGCTGTAGCATTCATGGTGGCCACACCTCTGTAAACCCTCTTGGCAGACAGGCTAAATTAGGTTGAGGGTAACTGATGGGCTTCAAACCCTTTGGTGAATGAAGGGGGGTGTCTACCCCAAGCATGTGAAAAGTTCCCCTGGTGTAATGGGCAATGAGAATAATTTGTTCCAATAGCCACGAAGGCACCCGAAGCAGGTGCTGTGGAGGGCTTAGAACTTGATACACCTTAGAAGATCAAGGTCATCATTGCATTCTGGGGCTATTGCCAGTCATCCTGACTTTTGTCTTGCCCCTGGACTTCAATGACTCAGAAAGAGGCTGATGATTTTTATGCAACTCTGCCTCATTTAAATTCCATTCACGAACAAGTCAAGACATCTCCCCATGATGTCACTGATCCTCTTCAAAAAATGATGGACCAAACAATAATAGCTAGCATATACACATGCACACATATTGTGAGGAAATGGGGGTTGGGCTCCTCTCAATCTGGAAAAGGTCTGCCTCTCCTCCCGGATTGAAAATGTCATGGGGCGCAGAGCACCCCAGAATTTCTCTGGGGCACACCGAGGAATCTTCTCCTTGTGTTGATGAAACTAAACCAGAGGACAGACAACGCCTAGAGGAACCAAATCGGACTGAGCTAGCTTGGGATTCCTACCCTTCATTCTGGTCTCCCTTACCCTGGGGAGATAAGTTTGGGTGTGGCTGCGGCCTTTGTGTCCTGAAGAGGGATCCGTAGCCACCCCTCACCCAATTCCTCTAGTCACTACCAGTGGGGGATGGTCCTCTCTCACTAAAGGAACTTTTCAGGGGCAGATGGGCCACCCCCATCAGTCCCCTATAAAAGTACCTTTCAGTTTCCTGTTCGAGGAGATTTGGTACCTCTGAGCCATGTGCTTTATGCCAAATCTCCCCATGAAAAGTCCAAGGATTTCTTTCATGGTTTCTCTCCCCCCACCCTTCCCTTCCCTTGCTCCTAAATAAACTACCACCTTATTCTAACTACGTTTTGTGTGCAAGAGGGTGTAATTCTTTAAAGAGGAATTCCTAAGAATCCCAACCCCAACCTGTACCCCATTTCCCACCATAACAAAAACAAAATCACATGATTCAGGGAAATCCTAGGCATGTCACAATTAGATCTGCTCCTGAGCTGTGTCCATGTTGGGGAGGAGTTGAAGAGTTGTCCCTGTATTGCCTCCCCCATTGGCTAAGGAATACTGCCTTCCGATTAGCTAGTTTTTGGTGAGTGGATTGTAATTGAGTAATTGGTGAAGAAGGGGAGGGGCCAGTCAAGTTAGGATATAAGAAGGCCTTTGAGCCTCCATTTTGTTGTTCACTCCACTAGGGATAACCCATTCTCTCGAGAATGACAATAAATGAGCCTTTGACATATCACCAATACAGAATTCCAGAAGTTATTGGAGTGATATTTCTCAAACATATATACACATATACATATATGATTATATGTATATATATATATTTATATATCGATATGATGTTTGCAAAGCACTTTCCATAATAAACACATTTAATCTTCAGAACCCTGGGAAATTGGTGCTATCATTAGCACCTGTTGTACAGATGAAACATCTTTCCCTTTCTTCTATTCAGAAATCTGTTATGGGGGAAATTGATGGGGGTTTGCGGTAGGGGTCCTTAGGAATTTCCTTTTTAAAGAGTTATATCCTCTTGTACACAAACCAATTAGACTAAAATAATATTTTATTTAGGCACTAGGGAAAGGAAACCAAGAGAGAAATCCTTGGACTTCTCATGGGGAGAAGGCATGGCACAGAGGTGTGGCTCTCTGAGATACCTATCTCCTTGAGCAGGAAACAGGCAAATCCTTTCATAAAGGACATGGTGGTCCTAAGGGGTGATCATCTGACTATGGAAAGTTCCCTTATTAGGTGGTAGGTTGGAAGCAGTCTGGTGAGGGGCGGGTGTTCTATACTCTTCTGCCACTTTGGCAGCAGCCATGCCTGATAGGATTATTTCCTCAAGGGGTCTGGGGAGATCGGAATGAAGAGTGGTGGTCCTGGAGTTATCTCAGTCCAGATCCAGTGCTGATTATCTCTTTAGGTGTGTTTGTGCTTTGGTTTAGTTTCAAGGAGTAGGTTCTTTGATCTCCCCAGAAAACTTCTGAAGTCCCCCGAAACCCATAACAGAAACATGCCCTATAACAAAGAACAGTAAAAAACCAAAACAAAACAAAAAACCCCACCAGCTAACACTATAGCACTTGAAGGTATATAAAGCTCTTTTCACATATTATCTCATTTGACCCTTACAATAGCCTTATGAGGTAGGCAGTATTCCCATTTTACACATGAAGAAACTGAGGTTGGGACTACACAGCTAATACTTGTTTAAAGCAAGATTTGAGCTCAATTCTTCCTGCTTCCAAGTCCAGAGTTCTATCTGTTATGCCAGAGCAGTTTAGTAAAGTTAACAGACCCTTCAACCAAGTCTCAGAATTGATGTCTCTTCAAAGAAGGGAGGGAAGCTTGTTTTCTGATCTCTTCTTTCAGATCTTGTTTATTATAATTATACAATGTTCAGTTTTGTTGTTTATTGTTTTTTTTCTTTCTATCTATCTCCGTTGTTGCAGTCACTGTGGCTATGATTTATCTGATGTACTTCATCAACTTTTTCTAAGGGAAGAGTTTTAGCACAGGGAGGCAGGGACACTGAGCCCAGCAAATAGAAACTGTGACCAGGGGCCATGATAATGGCTATCCCACTATGACAGCTGCTCCATCCCTTTAACCATTTAAATTTTTCTTCTTTGTATCCTCTGAATCAGTGGAAGGAAGAAGGAGATTATGTATTTAATGGGGGGGGGGCTCTTAATCCTAATCAATTCTGTTTCATTCAATTGAACAAACCTTTCTTGAGTACCTACTATGTGCAGAAAGTGCACTGTGCTCAACTTGGAGGAAGATTCCAAGTTTAGCGAAGATTCAGTCATGAATCTTATGAAGCTTACAATGATGAGACCATTGATTTCAGAGTCAGGAGACCTGAGTTCAAATCTTACCTCTGACATGATCTATGTGACCTTGGGCATGTCACTTCCATCCTATTCCTCAATTTTCTCACTTATAAAATGAGAGTGAAGGGTAGTTTTCTAGATGTCTTCTTCTCTTTTTTTTTAAGTGAGGCAATTGGGGTTAAGTGACTTGCCCAGGGTCACACAGCTAGTAAGTGTTAAGTGTCTGAGGCCAGATTTGAACTCAGATACTCCTGACTCCAGGGCCGGTGCACCACCTAGCTGTCCCTAGATGGCTTCTAAAGTCCCTTCTAGCCTTAGATTTATGATCCTCTAATAAAGATGGCAGCCCATGACAGGAAGATGTGAGCTCTAATCCTTGGCCATTTACTAGATGTATGACCTTGGGTAAGCCACTTCACATCTGTCAGCCTCGGTTTCCCTGTCTATAAAATGAGAGTAATAACAATACCTACTTCACAAGGTTGATTTTAGAATCAAATAAGATAACATATAAAATCTCTTGCAAACTATCACACACTGCATAAATGTTAGCAGGAATTATGAGTAATTTTACAAGTGTATTAGGGAGGCAAATTTAGGGTTAGAGCAGAGCAGAAATGGAGGAGAGATGTTTTTTCAAAGTTTGCTGGTAAATATTTGATAACTGGCCACCTGGGGTGGGGGGAAAGGGAAATGTAATCGGGACACACTTCAAAGGTTAATCTGCATTCTTAACATTTTCTTCATTACTTTCTTAAGTCTAGACAATAAAAAATAAATAAAGCAAATCCCAACTAGATGTTTTTTCCAGTCTCTGAGGTATAGGAGCTCACGCTGGAAAGTTAGCATCCGCTCTCTTGAGTGGGTTTGAGCCGACTCCACTGGGCCCCTGGTTGTTACCAAGGGGAGGAATCATAGAGTTAGAGCTGGAAAGGACCTCAAAGGTCATCTAGATCAATTCTCCCAATACACAGATAAGGAAACTGAGTCCCAGGAAGGCTGACACAAGAACACAGAAGGATGCTTTTTGCTCGCCCAAGATTCCAACTCCAGTTCCAGACTTGCTGGGAGAGAGGGCCTTTGAACTGGTCTTTAAAGGGTGGGTAGGAGGACATTCCAAGGAGAGCTTCCAATTTCCAGCCTGAAGCATTGGTTGTCGCTGATGGGGTCCAGCTGGCTGGGAGAGGCCCAGCTCTCTTCTCTGGGTCACATTCCTGATTCCCTGCCAGGTCCAGGGCTCCTGGAGCATGGGCAAGAAAGCAGGCCCCGCAGCAGCAGGCCAGGAGTTGGGTGAGGCCGGGCGGGCTTGGGAGGGGCTGATATCAGAGATTCCAGCTACTAGCAGCTTCCAGAAAACCCCCTGATAACCATCTAGTGGGCAGCCATCCAACCAAAGCTTTTCAAGTTCAAACCCCATGAAAGCAAATTCACTAAGACCTATGGGACTTCCCAAGTGGGAAGCTTGGGGCCGTCAGGAATCCCCCTCAACACTGGCTAGTGGGGAGAACCCTGGCTCTTAACCCAGAAGGGTCTGGATTTGAATCCTGGTTCTGCTGTTGATCCCATGTGTGACTGGGGGCCTCAGTTTCCATCTCTTTAAAATGGTAGTGTAAAATTAGGAGATCGCCTGGGTAGGCCCCTTCCAGCTCAGTCACATGTTTCTTCTGAAAAAGGGCTTATTCATAAGCAATGGCTGCCCCTTTCAGACAAGTTTGACATGCACATTTCTCTGATTTCCCCTGTTGAAATTCTTCTTTAACTCAGGTGCCACTTCTTCTATGAAGCCTTTCCTAGTCCATCTCCAAACCTCAACTCCTCCCATTCCTACCGGTATTCCTTTCTCTGTGCCCGTATCCTAGTATTACCTTAAACCCCTTAGAGTATTTCCCTTGTTCCTTCCTACCCCCACCACTAGATAGCAGGCTTCTTGAGGACAAGGACTCTCTTATGCCAGTGTCCAACAAAATGTCTTGAATTCATTCATTCATTTACTTTTCATTCATTCATTCTCTTATTCATTCATTTATTTACTTTTCATTCATTCATTCACTCATTCATTCATTCATTTGGGTCCAGATCTGTGATTTTAGCAATGTTGGGAACTCTCACTGTAAAAAGTCCCCCATAAAGCACTTTAACAGCTTATCTCTAGAGAGTTTCTTGGGGTCACTAAGAGATTTAATGACTTTCCCAGGGTTACAGCTAGTACATGTCAGAGACAAGATTTGAAACCTGATTCCTGACTAGAAGGCCAGTTCTCTTCTATGCTAAACAACCTGCCATCTTGTAAAAAATTTGTTGTTATGCAGTTGTTTTTAGTTGCATCCAACTCTTCATGATCCCATTTGGGGCTGTTTTGTCAAAGATCCTAGAATGGTTTGCCATTTCCTTTTCCAGCTCATTTTCTAGATTGGGAAACTGAGGCAAATTGGGTGAAGTGACTTGCCCAGGGTCACCCAGCTAGTAAGTGTCTGGGGCCAGATTTGAACTCATGCAGATGAGTCTTCCTGATTCCAGTCCCTGCACTGTATCCACTGTGCCACCTAGCTGCCACCTTTCACAAAATAGATATCAAAATATTTGTTGAATTGAAACAAATTGATACATATTTAACGACCTTTATTTAATGGCTATTTAATGAGTGATACATATTTAATGATCTGTGAGGATTGTTATGATTTTACATCGTATAATCCTTAGTGAAATGAAGGGGAAGGGGCCTTTGTGGGCACAAAGAACAACATCAATATAAATAAGAAGACGGGACATAGCTGGGAGTGTTGCAGGTAGGTGGGGAGGGCAGGAATGTGGATGGTCCTGTTTGGGACATAAAGGATGAAAGTGGAAGGGGTTATTTTCTTTCTTTCTTTTTTTAAATGGGGCAACGAGGGGTAAGTGACTTGCCCAGGTTCACACAGCTACTAAGTGTCATATATCTGAGGCTGTATTTGAACTCAGGTCCTCTAGGAATATCAGGGATTAAGTGAGGCTACCACACCCAGCCTCTGATTTTTTTTTTTTTTTTTTTGGTGAGGCAATTGGGGTTAAGTGATTTGCCCAGGGTCACACAGCTAGTAAGTGTTAAGTGTCTGAGGTCGGATTTGAACTCAGGTCCTCCTGACTCCAGGGCTGGTGCTTTATCCACTGTGCCACCTAGCTGCCCCCAGCCTCTGATTTTAAACATTCAAAGCAAAGGCCTTTAGATGTAAAGTGACTCTCCCAAAGTCACACAGCTAGTAGTAGCAAAACTGATTTGAACCCAGGTCCTCAGACTTTCATTTCTACTATACAATATTGTAGTGTGAAAGATACTTATTTCTGTATGTTTTTCTTGTAGTCAACTTTGGAGGCAGCATAGCTAGAAGAGACCTCAAAAGCCAGCTAGTCCAACCCCCTAATTTTATAGCTATGGAAAGTGAGAGACTTACCTACAGTCACATAGGTAACAAGTAGCCTAAGGGTAGGAACTGATCTCAGGTCTCTGGACTTTGAAGTGTCTTTCCCATTATGGCGACATTTAAGAAAGTGAATTCTGTGCAATTGTTTTGGAGTAGAAAGAGAAGAAATATCTAGTTAGCTAAGAGCATGGAAAGTCTGCCACGCAAGCAGAAGGTTCCAGATTGGCTGAAAGTAAGCCTGCGATTACAGAACAGACAAATCCAGCTGCCCAGCTGGGCCAATTCTAAATCAGACTGGATGTTCTGATGTGGAAAATTCCATTCTCTTTGGGAGCTAACAGGGAGCTAGAAATTCTAGGTCTAGAGAGACTCCTGGACAAAACAAGGTCCAGGTAATGCCAGCTGGAATGAATCATTTGGACGATCCAAGCACGACTCAGCGCTGCTATTCCTGGTTTCTCAGGCACTCTCTTTTTATTGATGAATGCGGATGGGAGACAAGATACAAGCAGCTACCTGGACACTATCCCTTCCCAATGCAGGTCAGCATCTTTTCTGCAATTAAGTCCTAGAGAGTTGTCTAAACCACCGAGAAGTTAAGAGATTTGCCTTGGGTCACGCTGCCCGGATGGTTCTAGCAAGGGCTTCAAGCCAGCCCTTCCTTCCTTGGCTTCCAGACCAGCTCTTTATCCACTACCCCATGTGGCTTCTCTTGATTGTAAAAAATCCCCAGAAAATGTATTTGTAAACCTTGGAGTGTGCAGGAATAGAGGGAATGGATACCAGTTTGGGAGGAAGGAAATGAACACTTAATGGTTCCTAGTGTGTGGCAGGCCCTGTGCTAAGTGCCTTACAAATATTATCTCATTTTATCCTCATAACACCCCTGTGAGATAGGCACTATTATTATCCACATTTTATAGTTGAGGAAACTGAGGCAGACCAGTTAAGTGACTTGCCCAGAGTTACATACGTGTACAAGGCCAGATTTGAACTCAGATCTTCCTGACTCCAGGCTCAGCACTCTATCCACCTAGCTGCCCATGACTTACCCTATTTTGTCACTATACTGACATGTAACACCCAGGCCTGACCCCAATAGTCCAGGTGTTGTCTGTCTGGGGATCGTTTTCCTTATTCTGAACACCTAGCTTGCATTATTATTCCCAAACGAATATTCCTAAAACAGGTTTGACCATGCCATTCCTCTATTCCAAAGTCTTCACTGAATGGCTATCGATGCCAGGATAAAATACGAACTCCTCAGCCTGGTATTTAAAGTCCCCCAAGGGGCAGCTACATGGTGCAGTGGACCTGGAGTCAGGAGGACCTGAGTTCAAATCCAGTCTCAGACACTTGACACTTACTAGCTGTGTGACCCTGGGCAAGTCACTTAACCCCAACTGCCTTACCAAAAAAAAAAAAAGTCTCCCATAATCTTTCTGCAGCCTGCTTTTGTAGACTCGTTTCATACCATTCTAAGGGGAATTCACTGTGCATTCCAGCCAATTGAGCTAGCAGTTCCTCCAGCTCAGCAGCATCCCATCTCCAGGCTCCATCCCTTCTAAGGGGCTGTCATCTCCTACCCCACCTCTGGAATTTACTCCCTTCTCACCTTCAAATTTGATCGTCCTTAGCTTCTGTCAAGGCGCCACTTCCCACTGTTCCCTCCTCCTGATTTTTCCTGCTGTGCTTTGAAATGGACAAATCCCTCCATTTTATATCAGGAATCTCTTCTTTATCCCATCCTCCCCTCCCAGTCTTCTCTGCCTCCTCAGATTCATCTGTGCACATACATGTTCTAATCCCTAAGTGGAATCAAAGCTCCCTGAGGCATCACGGAGGCAGGCATTACTGTCGGGTTTTTGTCTTTGTATCCCTGGCACTTCACATCGTGCCTGGCTCATAATAAATACTTAGTAATGGCTGGTTTAATTGAATTCATGAGCAGTCTTGAAGAAGTAAATGAACTAATGAGCTTTTATTGACAATTTGTGTGAAAGTCGCTGTGCTAACCATAGTCTATACAGATAATACCTATACAGAAATCAAGATAGTACTGCCCTCAAGGAGTTTAAATTTGAATATAGAGGAAGACAACACCTATGGTGACTCCTGGGCAGGAAAGGATATTTTTTGGTGGTACTATTGTTCAGGAAAGTTATAGTCTTTTCCAGGAATGTTGCTAGTGTTGATGCGATTACTGTTTTCAGAGCTAGAGGTAGAAGGGGAGAAAGGAGTGGCACAGTATTTGTGTCCAGGTGGCATCAATGTGATGAAGAAGTAGCGCTATGGCTCTGGGTTGGGTGGGATAGGATGAAATCTCATGGGGCCCCACCCCAGTAGAACCTGGAATGCTGAAGGTGGAGCCTGGAGCATGGGAGCCCCCAAATGCCCCAAACCTTAATTTCCTCAATTTTACATTGAAGAATTGGATTAGATGATTTCTATGATCCTTCTAGATTTTAGTCCTATGAAATAGATACCACAGCAGAGATAACTAAAGAATTAATTCATCATAACTTGTAATCAGAGTAGCTAGTGGACTCTATCTATCTACCTATCTATCATCTATTGATTTATTCGTTCATTCATTTGTTTGTTATTCATTCATTTTTTCCAGTTCTGATGTTCATTCATTCATTCATCTATTTATTTATTTGTTCATTCATTTATTTGTAGCTTTGGTTGGTTGGTTTTTTTAAACTCAGATTTTATACAATGAGACCGGATATCTCTAGCAAGAGAATATCAGAGGTGATAACAAAATAACAGCTTGTTGGAGCCCCGTTTTCCTCCTGTTGATTTTTCTTGGTATACTTGGAAACGGACAGATCCTTCAGCCTCTACCATGCAGTGCCTAATCAGCAGAGCTGTCTCTGAAACTCTGTGGAGAAGGACATTTAGAGACGCTGGGAACAGAACTCAATGTAATGATGAAAATAGATAATTTTAAATAAGGACACTTCTCCTATCACCCGGGTGCTCGGGGGCATGTCATCGAGAACCAGATATAAATAAACTGCTAAAGGTTTAACGGAGCCATAGAAATAAGGAGCAAACATTTGCCAGCCCACGGAAATTTTGTATCAGACTAGCCTAGGGAGTGAAATTGATGACAATGCCAGAATTCTTTGTAACAGCTCAGGCATTTGGTTAAAATGTTCCCTCTTTCTCATTCTTTTCCTTTCCCACTTTGCACCTGGTTTAAGGCACTGATTTCCTTTAAATTTTATTGATGAATTCTGTACAAGCCATAATGTACACTCCCTGAAAAGTTAAGCAAAACAATAGAAAAGACTGATCGTGCTTAACAGTCTATGCTACCATATATTTTTGTCATTTACTATTCCTTACAAGATAGGATAGTCTGTGACACGGACGTATAATGTTTCTTTGAACAATAGTGACCCAACTCTCAATGGCATTGACAGATTAAGTGCCCAGAGGAGTAGCTACTGCTACCTTCAGGGTTCTAGGGAGGTAATCCTTTGGTGCCTATCCTCCTAGTCAGGAGTGCATAAGCCCCCACTGATGTGATTTAATAATCAGTCAGTAGACACACTTCTTTAGCAAAGACATTTATTTGCTCAAATGGTATAGCAAGAATAGTACTAACAAAGCATTTGCCCCAACACTTGCTTTCCCACAAATTCCAAGAGGGCAAGAGTGACTACACACTTAAAATAATTATTTATTTATTTATTTTTTTAGTGAGGCAATTGGGGTTAAGTGACTTGCCCAGGGTTACACAGTGGTAGCGGGGCAGCTAGGTGGTGCAGTGGATAGAGCACCAGCCCTGGAGTCAGGAGGACCTGAGTTCAAATCCTACCTCAGACACTTAACATTTACTAGCTGTGTGACCCTGGGCAAGTCACTTAACCCCAACTGCCTCACCCCCCAAAAAAAAACCTTGTGAAAAAATACAATGGTAGTGAGTTAGATATTTAGGTAACATGTGTGGTCAAGGTAGCTTACAACTCCAGAAGCACAAGACCTCAAGCTCTCCTGAGGGTCCTCACAACATTTACTGGGATGAGGAGGGAAGGCCATATGGGCTGGGTTGTGTCTGCCACTGATATGTAGCTGCTGAGTTGGGGCTGGGCATTGTCTCACTATAGGACAGTGGCTGGATTGGCTGCTGGATGGTGCTGGGTAGGCCTTACTACCATTGGACAGTTACTTCCCTGAAGGTCACTAGCCAACTCATACCAGTGTGGACTGGTTAAATTGACTAGACACTGGGCTCTTCTCAGGGAGTGGCATCTCTGTTGGACAAGTTGACTAGCTAGCTCTCTGGCCTTACTCTGGGTGGGCAGCTGCAGTCTTTCCCACTTTTGTCTCCTTGCTTGGCTTGGCGGTACTGGGCTTTCTTCAGCTGTAGTCTTGCTGTGTTCTTTTCATGTGGAGTGCTGCAGTGCTCTTTCAGCTGGGGCAATGATACCCAAGACTTTTCCCTTTGTGTCTATTAAAGCCTTAGCTTCAAGGTTGTCCCCTACAGGCAGCAGATGGGAGAGGTATTGCCATTCCTATTCTCTTTTTTCTTTTTTTTTTTAGGGGTGGGGTTGGTGAGGCAATTGGGGTTAAGTGACTTGCCCAGGGTCACACAGCTAGTGTCAAGTGACTGAGGTCGGATTTGAATTCAGGTCCTCTGACTCCATGGCCAGTGCTCTATCCACTGCGCCATCTGGCTGTCCCTCCATTCCTATTCTAAAAGACTTCCTGGCCCCAAAGCCCCTTTACTCACCAAGTTCTCCATCTTACCTTAGGGTGATAAGTTTCAATTCAGTTTTACCTCCCACACTCCTTTGGGAATCTTCTGTAGATGCTTATCTTGAGGGAAAGGCAAGAATTCAATCTGTGAACTGCAGACAAATTCAATTCTCTCCCATTTAAATATACAATTGAGCTACTCAAGCCTCAGATCCTTCCTAGGATGGGAATATCTTCTCTCCGCCCCCCCCCCCAAGGTCTTCCTCTTTTAATTCCTACGTCTGTCTTTCAGCCTTCCAGACCTTCAGTCTTTATTGAAGCAAACATGGTCTTTATTTCCATTCTTCTAGTCTGAGTATATATTAGTATTCTAGATCTGCTTTCATTCTTCTGTACCACGTGACACTCACCTGCTCCAAACACTCTAGTGGCTCCCTATTGCTTCTAGAATAAAATACAAAATCCCGTGGCATTTGAAGCCCTTCAAAATCCTCCTGGGCTTCAGATCCTCCTGGACTTGCATGACTTCTGTTTGAGCACTCTATGTTTCAGCTAAACCAGTCTTCTTTTTTTTTTTTTTTGGTAGGGCAATGAGGGTTAAGTGACTTGCCCAGGGTCACACAGCTAGTAAGTGTCAAGTGTCTGAGGCCGGATTTGAACTCAGGTCCTCCTGAATCCAGGGCTGATGCTTTATCCACTGTGCCACCTAGCTGTCCCTAAACCAGTCTTCTTACCCCTCCTATGACATTCTACCTTGTCTCCAAGGTAGGCTGTGTTCCTCACCCTCCTGTCTAGAACGCACCTCTCTACCTCTTAACATCTTTTTTCCCCAAAAAAACTCATCTTAAGGGCTGCTTCCTTCCTTAAGGGCTTCAGTCTTTACTTATCACCCCAGTTGCTAGTGCCGCCCCACCCTACTTTGTACTTATTTAAGTGAACACATGAACTGTTTCCCTTAATAGACTAAAAGATCCTTGAGGGCAGGAAGCAGTTTTTGTTTTTGTTGTCTGTCTTTGTATCCTCCATACTCAGCACAATGCCTGGAATATTGGTTTATCCTCTGGTTTTTATTTACATTTTATTGGACTCTTTTTCTCTCCTAATGAATGGAAAAGGCAATGGATTTGGTATCAGAAGCCCTAAGTTCAAATCATGGCTTTGCTACTTAACAGTAATGATGACAATGATAGCTAACATTTATGTAACATTTACTATGTGCCAGGAACTGTGTTAAGCCTTTACAATTTCTGAGGATCTCATTTGATCCTCACAACAACCCTGGGAGGTTAGTACTATTATAATCTCCATTTTACAGATGAAGAAACTGAGGCAGACAGAGGTTAGGTGACTTGCCCAGGGTCACACAGGAAGTGTCTGAGGCTGGATTTTAACTCAGGTCTTCCTGACTTCAGGCCTGGTGCTCCATCCACTGAATTTTCAGTTAATTCTCGAGGCCTTAGTTTCCTCATCTTACAGATGAGAGGGTTACATTAGACCTCTAAATTCCATCCCCATTCTAAATCTCTGTCCCCTGGTCCTGCATTTACATCTTCTCATGTTTCTTTGAAATCTTCACATTCAAAAAATCACTTGAGAATGAACCTCAGGGACTGAGCCTAAACCAGGCTAACAGAGAGCTTATAATCCATCCCCACTTCCCAAGGCAGTCCATTCCACTATCAGAAGGCAATAGTATTTAATTACATACTTGTGTGTGTGAGTGTGTGTGTGGGGCAATT